>NW_027207331.1:311183-622367 GCF_963455315.2 Globicephala melas
TAGCCAAGTTTACATTCCGTGTATTACTGATATCTTATGATGTTTCTATTTCTGTGTGACTTATTCCAGTTAGAATCATCATACCTGAATCCACTCATTATGCTGCTACGGGCCTGATGACGTACATTTCATTGCTGAGTGATATTGCATTGTACGTAAGTACCACAACTTCTTTATCCATTTTTCGCTTTCTGCGATATTGAACTTGTACCGTAAGCGAGGTTCTTGTGAACAGAGCCGTCCCAAACTTTGGGGTGGCTGTGTCTTTTTGATTTTAATTTACCTAAGCTATAGGACCATAAGTGGAAGTGCCTTAGGCTCTGTTGCTTTGTTTTTTAGATGTTTCAGGAAACACCATACACTTCTCCTGAGTGGCTGTTGGCAATTTACATCTCGCCCATCAGCATAACAAGGCTCCCAGTTCTCCATGGCCTGTCCTGCCTTTCTGGATTTTACACTTTTTTCAGATGGCCCTTTTGACCAGGGGGAAGTGAGACTTCATTGTAGTGCAGATTTCCTTTGCAAGCTTGCTTGGTTGGCCAGAAAGGGCGTATGCGTTTTTTCCTGAATATATTTAGGAAAAAACGCATACGCCCTTTTTGGCCAAGTGCATCATTGTCGAAGTTCTGCCTCTTTTCCTATGCTTTAAATGCAATTCCAGTCTACCTCCTGAAATCGGTTTCCGGTAATTCTGCCTTGCTTTCAATGCCTCTTCATAGCCTTTCCTCAATATACTTTTTGAAAATAGTTGGCCTTTATAACTCTGCACTTTTTTGAATTGCAGTGGCCCTTAGTTCCATTTTTCAGCTCTTATTTTTGTGATCTTGCCTCATAACCACAGGATTCCTTCAGGCCCTATTCTTCTTCTGGGACGCCTTGCTGTGCCTTTGGTTAATTCTTCTTACTGATATGAAATTAGAGTGACATGTGCCCATTGAAACCGCTACATCTAGTTTCTCACTGGTTCCCCCTATTCCCATTCATCCTCCACACTAACTGCAGACTGTGCGATACCAAAACTTAAAGGCATTGACTCTCCATGTGGGGTTGTTGTTAGTAAAGCGGCTGGAATGTCGATCCGGAGCCCCAGGAGAGGAACAATGAGGTGCGTTTTAGAAACCTTTCCTAATCATATGGTATACCAGTCGCTGGGTTTCCCAAGCATGGTTTAGCTGTAGGAAGATTCCCTTCAACCTGGAGTGTTGGGACCCTTGGAATGAGTAGCATGAAGTATTGCATTAAAGTTTCGGCAGTTGCTCACCAAAGCTCACCAATCCTCTCAGCCCCAAGTGTCCAGCCTTATGTCTTATCCAGCTGTGGGTTTATATGTGGTCAATCCAGGTTGCATCACAGTCCCTGAGCGAATATTGTAAGAATTTTTCTCTCTTTGATTGTTTCTGCGTTTTGTTTTTAAAATTTATTTCTATAATGGGGTTTAGCTCATTTTCACTGCTGTGTTTCTGCTGCTCTGCACACACTTGATTCCCTTATGAAGATATATCAATACATGGGTTTTAAGATTCTTATTACTCAGATATATTTCTGTGCAGTGTATTGGGTGTGTTGAGGTCAGTTCATTGAGCAAGGTGTAGATCTTGTCTAATACCTATTTGGTTTATTGAACGGTATCTGTGCTAATTTCAAACTCTGGTTTTATGCATCACCCCACCTCTCCTTTCCCCTTAAGCTGACATAAGTGTGTTTTCTAAATGTGAGACACTGTTCTGTTCTGTAATTCATTTCTTGTGCAGCCATATTTACCCTCCCTCTATAAGTGATATCTTATGATATGTTTCTTTTTCTGTTTGACTTATTTCAAGTAGTATTATCGGACCTAAATCCACTCTTTATCCTTCTACTAGCCTTATTACATTGATTTCATGGTGAAGAGATATTCCATTGTACATAAGTACCACATCTTCTTTATCCATTGTTCTCTTTCCTGGGATATTTAAGGTGTACTGAAGTTGAGGTTCTTGTAAACAGAGTAGCCCTAAACTGTGGTGTGCTTGTGTCTTGTTGATTTTTAGACTTTCCTAGATATACTCCCATGATTGGAAGTGTCCTATGCTCTGTAGCTCTGTTTTTTAGATGATTTAGGAACCACCATACACTTCTCCAGAGTGGCTCTCGGCAGTTCACACACTGCCCATCAGCGTATAAAGGCTCCCTGTTCTCCATGGCCTGTCCTGCATTTCTGGTTTTTACAATTTTTTAGGATGGCCCTTTTGACCAGTGGGAAATGAGACTTCTTTGTTGTGCACATTTGCATTGCTTCCTTGTTTCCTTGCCCATAAGGTGCATATGCGTGTTTTCCTGGATATAATCAGGAAAAAACGCATACGCCCTTTTGGACCAACTGCATCATTATCGAAATTCTGCCACTTTTCATGTGCTTTAAAGACGAGTCCAATCTATCTCTTGAAATCTGTTTCTTGCAATTCTGTCTTGCATTCAGATCCTCTTCTTTGCCTTACCTCAACATAGTTTTGGATGTTAGTTTTCATTTATAACTCTGCAGGTGTGTGAATTGCAGTGACCCTGAGCTCCATTTTTTAAGTTGTTCTTTTGTGAGCTGGCCTCAAACCCGCAGGATTGCTTCAGGCCCTATTTTGGCTCCGGCGAGGCGGGCTGAGCCTTTTTTCAATTCTTATTCTTAATGGGAAATTAGAGTGATATGTGCCTGTCCAAACCCCTACAACTATTCTCTCATTGTTTCCCCCTCTTCCCGTTCATCCTCCTCACAATTTGCAAAATGTGTGAAACAGAAGTTGAAATGTGTTGATTCTCCAAGTGGGGAGATTCTAAGTAACGTGGCTGGAATGGTGAACAGGAGCACCAGGAGAGGATAAATGAGCTGCATTTTAGACACATCTCCCGATCACATGGTGTACAGTCCTCTGGGTTTTCCATGCATGTTTTAGCTGTAGGAAGATCCCTTGAACCTGCAGATTTGGGACCCATTGAATGGGTACCAGGTAGTATTACTTTAAAGGGTGTGCATTTCCTCACCCAACCTCACATTTCTCTTAGCGCAAACAGTTTCCAGCCTTATGTCTCATCCTGCTGTGGGTCTAGATGTGTTCAATCCATGTTGCATCACCATCCCTGAGGAAAAGTTGTAAGAAGTTTTCTCTGTCTCTCTGTCGTTTATTTTTTTCAATTTATTACTATATTGGTTACAGCTGATTTTCAAAGCTCTGTTTCTTGCTGCTGTACATCCACTTGATTCACGTACAGAGAGACATCAATAAATTCTTTTTCAGATTCTTACCAGTCGTATATATTCTTTTCCGGTGACTTGAGTGTGCTGAGTACAGTTCTTTTAGCTACCGTGTAGGCCTTGTTGATTATCAGTTTGGTATTTGGAATGGTATCTTTGCTAATTTCAACCTCCTGGATGATGCCTCACCCCTCCCCACCTTTCCCGTTTAGCAGCCTTATGCGTGTTTTCTACATATTTGACTATGTTTTTGTTTTGTAATTTATTTCATGTGTAGCCATTTTGGATTCCATCTTTAAGTGATATCTTATGATATGTGTCTTTTTCTTTTTGAATTATGTCACTTAGAATGATCATACGTAACTCCTCCGGAGTTGTTACAACTGGCCATATTTCATTGATTTCCAGGCTGAATAATATTCCACTCTACCTAAGTACCACATCTCTATCCATTTGTTCTCTCCGGAGACATTTAAGTTATATACTAGTCGAGGATCTTTTAAACAGAGAGGGGGTAAACATTGGGGTGCCTGTGTCCTCTCGATTTTTGTTTTTCCCAAGATATACGCCCATGAGTGCAAGTGCCCTATGCTCTGTAGCTCATTTTTTAGATGCTTTAGTAAACACAATACACTTCTCCAGAATGGCCGTTGGCAATATACATTTCCACTATAAGTCTCACAGGGCTCCCTCTTCTCCTTGCCCTGTCCTGCATTTCTGTTGTTTACGCTTTATGAGGATGGCTCTTCTGACTGATGCAAAGTGATATCTTTTGTAGTATTGATTTCCAGTGCCCACCTGTTTGGTTGGCTAAAAAAGTGTATGCCCTTTTCTTGAATATATACAGAAAAAAACGCATACACCCTTTTTGGCCAACTGCAATGTTGGCAATGTTCAGCCCCTTTTCTTGTGCTTTATGGCGAGTCCTTTCTACCTCCTCAAATCCCTTTCCTGCCATTCTCCCTTGCTTACAAGTCCTTTTCTCTGACTTTCCTCATGACATTTTTCAGTGATAGATATTTTCAACTCTGCAGTTTTGTGAATTTTACTGCCCCTGAGTTCCATTGTTCAACTTGTGTTTATGGGAACTGGCCACAAAGCAGCAGGATTTCCTCAAGCCCTCTACTGTTTCCATGGGCAAACCTAGCCTTTGGTCAATTCGTCTTCCTGATTGGAAATTAAAGTGACATGTGCCTGTCTGAACACCTAGGACTTGTCTCTCATTGTTCCTCATCCTTCCGCTTCATCCTCTGGACAAATTCCAAACTGTACGCAACAGGATGTTGACAGTGCTGACATCTCCAAGTGGGGAGACTGTTAGTAAAGAGGCTGGAGGGGTGAACCCGAGCACCAGGAGATGAGGAGATGAGATGCCTTTTCCAAACTCTTCCCGATCAGACGGTATACTATCCTCTGGGTGTGACAGACATGTTTTAGCAGTAGGAAGAGTCCCATTCATGTAAGGAGAACACCAGGGCTTTTTCAAAATCAGTGTCTCCCCGAAACCCAAACTGGGGAATTTTTTAAGCTACGGCTACACATATGTTCATTAAGGGCCTTGGGAAGTAGGCAGAGTCCAAACTTTAGATGATTGAAGTCTTCAGGGTCAGAAGTACTCACCACCAGCTTCCCTTAGGTTACACTTTAACTGTCATTGATAAATGATGTCAATAAAAATATCTATTCTTTTTCAGATTATTTCCCCTTATAGGTTATTGCAAAATGTTGAGTGTAGTTCCCTGTGCTATACAGTAGTTCCTTGTTGATGATCTATTTTATACATAGCAGTGTGTATGTGTTAATCCCAAACTGTTAATTTATCCCTCCTCCCACCTTTCCCCTTTGGTAATAATAAATTATAAGATTTTATACTTCTCAGACATGGGGGAGCTGAAAGAGAGGTATCATTTTCAATGGAAAAGCATTTAAAACAAGATTGAAGCTTTAACCAAGATTATTAGATGTACATCCTTGGAAAGAAATCACTTCGTTTCTCTAATATTGACCTGACAAATAAGACAAACCCTTTCACTGAACTTGCTTATAATAAAGTGATGGAAATATCAAATGGAAGTGTTAGAAACATCTTATTTTACCCGAGCCTTATACACTGTTCTATGTTAAATACAGTTTGGCTCACACATCTGTTCATTGAGGTTACAATAGTCTCAATTTCTGTTACTGATCCTCCAGAGTGGACCCCAACAAGTGTCCCCCTGCCCAGTGTCATTGGGGCCAACAGATCGAGAGTGAGTTTGGTTCACAAGCAAAGGAAACTTTATATTTTGATCAGAGAATGGAGAGGTGAGAGCATGCACTACCCCGTGGGCTGTGGGCTGGGCTGCTGTGTAGAGATCCCGTCAGAGTCAGTGGGAGGGAGGGGACAGAGCTTTCAAGGGCTGGGTTGGCTGCAGCTCAGGCTCTATATCGTGGAGTCTGCACTGGGCCCCAGGAGCTGAGGTGTCGTCCCAGCCATTCTGCACTAGGAAATCTGGTCTGAAGTGCCGGGTGTGGAACCTCTGCATGCGAGACCCTAGGAGTACGTGAAATTAGACAAAGCACAAAGGATACAAAAGGTTAGACTTGACTTTATTGCACAGATTCTATTTTTATCTCCCAGGGATTTTTAACGGGCTTTGCTGGGGAGAAACCCCTCCTCTGCCTTTTGTCCCGTTCCTCATTCTTGGAGTTCTGAGGGTGCAGACCCTTCTTCTGTAACTGCTGAGTGCTGAGTTGGGAGCCCTCATACCCGGGGGCGAGGGTCAGAGCTTCTCCCCAGCAGCCTCCAGGTGACGTTGATTGTCCCCAGGCCCCCTGCCTCCTTGCTCGTCCACCTGAGCACCAGCATTGGAAGTGTTATAGATTCTAATGACCTTTAAGGGTCCAGGAAAGAGATGTGCAGAGACGCTGTGGGGGCTGGTTTCACCCCACCCCACATTTTTTCGGCCTCCTTAGGCTGACCGTTTCTGCCAGCCTAGATGCTCTGAACAGTAGTCTGTACTTTCTTCAATTAGGCCCCTGAATTAACGTACAAACAGCACCAGGTGTCAGAGCCCTGCCCGCTGAACTCCCAGACAGTCCAGGGTCAGTGGTGATCAAGGACCATGATGGCCACTGAGTCAACAGCCTTTTGAAGTAAACAGGAGTCCAACTGGTCTTATTGGCCACCATCATCACGGTGTCTGTAGGCTTTTCTATGGTGACAGTGTGATATACGGTTCCCCTGCCAAGATTATTACCTCCCCTCTGGGTGCAGTAAGTCCTGCAAGCAGTAGTCTACTCCTTTGGGGCACACTCTTGTTGTTTTATGAGAGAAACTCCAGGTCAAGTGATGTTCACACGAGTCGTCATGGTGCCCTGTTGCCCCCGGTTATCTCTCTGGATGTTGGAGTTGGAGGGCCTCCTCACTCGAGGTCGGTGTGCCCACGGAGCGAACCCTGCAACTTCAGGGCATGGTTGGTGGTTAGGATCACCACGTGGGGTCCTTTTCCCTTAGGAGGGAGGTGGCCTTTTGGGCTGCTGATTTCCAGGTTTTTAGATACCGCCAGTATCTTGGCCAGATGTGGCAGTGGGCCAAGCCCCTTGGTGACCGTAGTTTATCCTACCTGGATGGCATTCTTGCATTGTTCCATTTCAAGTGGTCCCAGTTTTTGCACTAATTCTCCAATGGCGATTCACCTTTCACCGGGAATGTAAAGGTCAAAGGGTTTAGCTAAATTAGGGAGTTCCAGGGCAAGGGTCTGAATTGACTGCTCTTTCCATTCTTGAAAGGCCACTTCTGGATTCTATTCAAAAGGATCATCATCTTTTCCTTTCAGTGTTTCATATAGAGGCCCAACTAGTAGACTGTAGTTAGGGATCCAGAAGCAGCAAACCCTGGCCTCCCCAGGAACCCCTAAGCTGTCTTCTAGTTTTAGAAAGGGGTAAGGCTGAAAATGGTTTCTTCCCTTTCCTGGGATGGGCTTCTCCGACCTTCTGTGAGAATGAAGCCCAGGCAGGTCACCGCAGTCTGTGATATTTGAGCTTTTTCTTGGACAACTTCTATCCTTTATTGGCTTGGTAGTTCAGAGGCCTCCTTAGTAGGGTTGGCGATCAGAATGTCATCTGCATATTGAAGGAGGGTTTCCTTTTCCAGAGGTTGAACTTTTAGGTCTTTAGCTAAGCTTTCCCCAAAGACGGTGTGGGAATTTTTGCACCCTTGAGGCAAGACGGCCCAGAAGTATTGTTTTAGTTGTATGTTGAGTCCTGCCACTCACAAGCCAAAATTTCTTGTGACTCTGGGACTAATGGAATACAAAAGAAGGCATCATTGAAGACTAATACAGAATACCATGTCCTGGTGGTTGGTAGAATGACCAGCAGGGTGTAGGAATTAGGAGCAGCTGGAGGTATATCCTCGGTGGCTTCACTGACTGTCCTGACATCCTTTACCAGGTCCCCAGCAGCCCATGGGGCTCTCATAGTCAGACCAATCCCCGGATACAGAGTTACCCTTGCAGGTACCGTGGCAGGGCTGGGCACACAGGAACCATGCACATAGCCCTAATTGCAGAGCACCCCCAGCTCACCTGTCACTCAGAGCTGACACAGAGCACCTCAGAGCAGGACATGAACTAACAAACAGCAGCTGCAACAGTTCTGTGACCCTGGGCATCACTCTGTGTGGCCTCCCTCCACCTGGTCTTCCAGAGACTTCCACTGCACCCGGGGCACCAGGCCTCTGTCTCCAACCACCGCCCACCCCTCCTCTCCCTGACTCCTGGGTTCCTCTCATTAGGAGAGGGTTTTCTTGAAGTTGTCTCCCACTCATGGGCCAGATAAAATGATTAGAAAACAAGCCAAAGCTGCAGCCCCTTGTCTATCCTGACTCTCAGGATCTCCCACCTGTTCCTTTTACCTGACCGGTTCAGCAAGTTCCATTTTCTGCAACTGTGAGCCCCTGAGGGGTGATGATTGGCTGACCTGGGCAGCCTTACCGTGCCGGCCAGCCCTCCCTAGGTGTGCCTGGGTTGAGATCAATATGAATACCACTCCAGGCAGCAAGAGCCCCTGCAGCTGTGCCTGACGCCATTTTCTCTGCCCTGTCAGCAGTCTCGGGGCTGGGCTGGTGGGAGGGAGTGAGAGGCCACAGCTTTGTGGGTGGCCCAGTGTGAGTGGGGCTCTGCTGGACTTTCTGCAGCAGTTGCCAGGCTGCCACCTGCTAAAGAAGAGGATGTGTCACCCATACCTGCTGCTGGAATTTCTCCCTGGGCAGAGGTGAGGAAGGAAAAAAGCAGTGGGGGCAGGGACAGGACGGGTATCTCAGGCAGGGAAATGGAAATCTTCCAGAAGAGCACCCAGGGCCAGGACCATCCTGGCTGGCCTGCAGGCACCAAGTCGGCCGGCATGCTGTCACTCGTGTGGCTCCATGGCCCTTCCTCTAGGCTTTCAAGTCCTTGTACATATTCAGGTGTTTTACCTGGGAAGGTTGGGAACAGTTCAGCAGCAGCTGGCCTGGGGCTCATCTCACGTTTACTCACAGATGCCTCGGCACGGTCCCCCAGGCTTGTAATGAGGACACTCCTTGCGGGGGGGCTGCTGGCTGCATGCGAGACGATTCCCCACCTCTGACCAACTTCAGAATTGTCTACCACTGGAGCAAGTGCCCTGATAGGGTTTTCATCTGTATAACTGGTGGGTTCTGTTTTGTTTTTTTCTTTTTTGTTTCAAGGTAGGTTTTATTCCTCTTTTTTGTTGTTATGGATGTAAGCATGGAAATAATTCATTCATATAAATACATGTATGTGAAGGGAATAACTTTTTTCCGTTTTTTAAAAAAATTTATTTTTCATTTTATTTTATTTATTTTTTATACAGCAGGTTCTTATTGGTTATCTATTTTATACATATAAATGTATACATGTCAATCCCAATCTCCCAACTCCTCCCACCCCCCCCATGGCTTTCCCCTCTTTGTGTCCATACATTTGTTCTCTACATCTGTGTCTCTATTTCTGCCCTTCAAACCGGTTCATCTGTACCATTTTTCTAGGTTCCACATATATGCGTTAATATACAATATTTGTTTTTCTCTTTCTGACTTACTTCACTCTGTATGACAGTCTCTAGATCCATTGACGTCTCTACAAATGACCCAATTTCATTCCTTTTTATGGCTAATAGTCCATTTTATATATGTACCACATCTTTATCCATTCGTCTGTCTGTGGGCATTTAGGTTGCTTCCATTACCTGGCTATTGTAAATAGTGCTGCAATGAACATTGTGGTGAATGTGTCTTTTTGATTTATGGTTTTCTCTGGGTATATGCCCAGTAGTGGGTTGCTGGATCATATGGTAATTCTATTTTTAGTTTTTTAAGGAACCTCCATACTGTTCTCCATAGTGACTATCAATTTACATTCCCACCAATCGTGGAAGAGGGTTCCTTTTCTCCACACCCTCTCCAGCATTTGTTGTTTGTAGATTTTCTGATGATGCCCATTTTAACAGGTGTGAGGTGATACCTCATTGTAGTTTTGATTTGCATTTCTCTAATAATTAGTGATGTAGAGCAGCTTTTCATGTGCTCCTTGGCCATCTCTACGTCTTCTTGGAAGAAATGTCTATTTAGATCTTCTGCCCATTTTTGTATTGGGTTGTTTGTTTTTTTAATATTGAGCTGCATGAGCTGTTTATATATATTGGAGATTAATCCTTTGTCCATTGATTCAGTTGCAAATATATTCTCCCATTCTGAGGGTTGTCTTTTTGTGTTTGTAGTTTCCATTGCTTTGCAAAAGCTTTTACATTTCATTAGGTCCCATTTGTTTAGTTTTCTTTTTTATGTCATTATTCTAGGAGGTGGATCAAAAAAGATCTTGCTGTGATTTATGTTAGAGTATTCTTCCTATGTTTTCCTCTAAGAGTTTTATACTGTTCGGTCTTACATTAAGGTCTCTAATCCATTTTGAATTTATTTTTGTGTATGGTGTTAGAGGGTGTTCTAATTTCATTCTTTTACATGTAGCTGTCCATTTTTCCCAGCACCACTGATTGAAGACACTGTCTTTTCTCCATTGTATAGTCTTGCCTACTTTGTCATAGATTAGTTGACCATAGGTGTGTAGGTTTATCTCTGGGCTTCTTTCTTTTTTATTTTCCTTTTACACCTTTATTGGAGTATAATTGCTTTACAATGGAGTGTTAGTTTCTGCTGTATAACAAAGTGAATCAATTATACATATACATATATCACCATATCCCCTCCCTCTTACATCTCCCTCCCACCCTCCACATCCCACCCCTTTAGGTGGTCACAAAGCACCGAGCTGATCTCCCTGTGCTATGTGGCTGCTTCCCAGTAGCTATCGATGTTACATTTGGTAATGTATATATGTCCATGGCACTCTCTCACTTCATCCCAGCTTACCCTTCCCCCTCCCTGTGTCCTCAAGTCCTTTCTCTATGTCTGTGTCCTTAATCCTGTCCTGCCCCTAGGTTCTTCATAAACTTTTTTCTTTAGATTCCATATATCTCTGTTAGCACACGGTATTTATTTTTCTCTTTCTGACTTACTTCACTGTGTAGGACAGACTCTAAGTCCATCCCCCTCACTACAAATAACTCAGTTTTGTTTCTTTTTATGGCTGAGTAATATTCCATTTATATATGTGCCAGATATTCTTTATCCATTCATCTGTCGATGGACACTTAGGTTGCTTCCATGTCCTGGCTATTGTAAGTAGAACTGCAATGAACATTGTTGTATATAACTCTTTTTGAATTATGGTTTTCTCAGGGCAAATGCCCAGTAGTTGGATTGCTGGGTCGTATGGTACTTCTATTTTTAGTTTTTTAAGGAACCTCTATACTGTTATCCCTAGTGGGTATAGCAATTTACATTCCCAGCAACAGTGCAAGAACGTTCCCTTTTCTCCAGTAAATGCCTCTCCAGCATTTATTGTTTGTAGATTTTTTGATGATTGCCATTCTGACTGCTGGGAGGTGATACCTCACTGTAGTTTTGATTTGCATTTCTCTAATGATTAGTGATGTTCAGCATCCTTTCATGTGTTTATTGGCAATCTGTATATCTCCTTTGGAGAAATGTCTATTTAGGTCTTCTGCCCATTTTTGGATTGTGTTGTTTGTTTTTGTGATATTGAGCTACACGAGCTGCTTGTAAATTTTGGAGATTAATCTTTTGTCATTTGCTTCATTTGAAAACATTTTCTCCCATTCTGAGGGTTGTATTTTCGTCTTGTTTATGTTTTCCTTTGCTGTGCAAAAGCTTTGAAGTTTCATTAGGTCCCATTTGTTTATTTTTGTTTTTATTTCCACTTCTCTAGGAGGTGGGTCAAAAAGGATCTTGCTGTGATTTATGTCATAGAGTGTTCTGCCTATGTTTTCCTCTAATAATTTTATAGTGTCTGGTCTAACATTTAGATCTCTAATTCATTTTGAGTTTATTTTTGTGTATGGTGTTATGGAGTGTTCTAATTTCATTCTTTCACGTGTAGTTGTCCAGTTTTCCCAGCACCACTTACTGAAGAGACTGTCTTTTCTTCATTGTATATCTTTGCCTCCTTTGTCATAGATGAGTTAGCCATAGGTACGTAGGTTTATCTCTGGGCTTTCTATCTTGTTCAATTGATCTATATTTCTGTTTTTGTGCCAGTACCATATAGTCTTGATTAATGTAGCTTTGTAGTATAGTCTGAAGTTAGGAAGTCTGATTCCTCCAGCTCTTTTAATTTCCCTCAAGACTGCTTTGGCTATTCGGGGTCTTTTGTGTCTCCATACAAATTTTAAGATTTTTTTGTTCTAGTTCTGTAGAAAATGCCAGTGGTATTTGATAGGGATTGCATTGAATCTGTAGCTTGCTTTGGGTACTATAGTCATTTTCACAATATTGATTCTTCTAATCCAAGAACATGGTTTATACTTCCATATGTTTATATCATCTTTGATTTCTTTCAGCAGTGTCTTATAGTTTTCTGAGTACAGGTCTTTTACCTCCTTATGTAGGTTCATTCCTCCGTATTTTATTCTTTTTGTTGCAATGGTGAATGAGATTGTTTCCTTAATTTCTCTTTCTGATCTTTCATTGTTAGTGTATAGGAATGCAAGAGATTTCTGTGCATTAATTTTGTATCCTGCAACTTTACCAAATTCATTGATTAGCTCTAGTAGTTTTCTGGTGGCATCTTTAGGATTCACTATGTGTAGTATCGTGTCATTTGCAAACAGTGACAATTTTACTTCTTCTTTTCCAATTTGTATTCCTTTTATTTCTTTTTCTTCTCTGATTACTGTGTCTAGGACTTCCAAAACTATGTTGAGTAATAGTGGTGAGAGTGGACATCCTTGTCTTGTTCCTGATCTTAGAGGAAATGCTTTTAGTTTTTCACTATTGAGAATGATGTTTGCTGTGGGTTTGTCATATACTGCCTTTATTATGTTGAGGTAGATTCCCTCTATGCCCACTTTTTGGAGACTTTTAATCATAAATTGGTGTTGAATTTTGTTGAAAGCTTTTCCTGCATCTATTGGGATGATCATATTTTTATTCTACAATTTGTTAATATGGTGTATCACATTGATTGATTTGTGTATATTGAAGAATTCTTGCATCCCTGGGATAAACCCCACCTGATCATGGTGTATGATCCTTTTAATGTGTTGTTCAATTCTGTTTCCTAGTATTTTGTTGAGGATTTTTACATCTATATTAATCAGTGATATTGGTCTCTAATTTTGTTTTTCTGTAGTATCTTTGTCTGGTTTTGGTATCAGGGTGATGGTGGCCTCATATAATGAGTTTGGGAGTGTTCCTTCCCCTGAAAAGTTCTGAAGAGTTTGAGAAGATTGGGTGTTAGCTCTTGTCTAAATGTTTGATAGAATTCACCTCTGATGCCATCTAGTTCTGGACTTTTGTTTGTTGGAAGATTTTTAATCACACTTTCAATTTCATTACTTGTGATAGGTCTGTTCATATTTTCTATTTCTTCCCAGTTCAGTCTTGGAAGGTTATACCTTTCTAAGAATTTGTCCATTTCTTCCAGGTTGTCCATTTTATTGGCATAGAGTTGCTTGTAGAGGTCTCTTAGGATGCTTTGTATTTCTGTGGTGTCTGTTACAACTTCTCCTTTTTCATTTCTAATTTTATTGATTTGAGTCCTCTCCCTCTTTTACTTGAGTGTGGCTACAGGTTTATCATTTTTGTTTATCTTCTCAAAGAACCAGCTTTTAGTTTTATTGATCTTTGCTATTGTTTTTATTTCATTTATTTCTGCTCTGATCTTTATGATTTCTTTCCTTCTATTAACTTTGGGTTTTGTTCTTCGTTCTCTAGTTCCTTTAGGTGTAGGGTTAGATTGTTTATTTGAGATTTTTCTGGTTTCTTGAGGTAGGCTTTTATTGCTATAAACTTCCCTCTTAGAACTGTTTTTGCTGCCTCCCATAGGTTTTCAATCATCGTGTTTTTGTTGTCATTTGTCTCTAGGTAGTTTTTGATTTCCTCTTTTATTTCTTCAGTGATCTCTTGGTTATTTAGAAACGTATTGTTTAGCCTCCATGTGTTTGTTTTTTACATTATTTTCCCTGTAATTGAGTTCTAATCTCATAGCATTGTGGTCGGAACAGCTGCTTGATATGATTTTAGTTTTCTTAAATTTACTGAGGCTTTATTTGTGACCAAAGATGTGATCTATCCCAGAGAATTTTCGGTGTACCATTGAGAAGAACTTGTAGTCTGCTGTTTTTGGATGGAATGTCCTATAAATATCCATTAAATCTATCTGGTCTATTGTGTCATTTAAAGCTTGTGTTTCCTTATTAATTTTCTGTCTGGATGATCTCCATTGGTGTAAGTGAGGTGTTAAAGTCCCTTGCTATTATTGTGTTACTGTTGATTTCCTCTTTTATAGCTGTTAGCAGTTGCCTTATATATTGAGGTGTTCCTGTGTTGGGTACATATACATTTATAATTGTTATATCTTGGATTGATCCCTTGATCATTATGTAGTGTCCTTCCTTGTCTCTTGTAACATTCTTTATTTTAAAATCTATTTTATCTGATATGAGTATTGTTACTCCAGCTTTCTTTTGATTTTCATTTGCATGGAATATATTTTTCCATCCCCTCACTTTCAGTCTGTATGTGTCCCTAGGTCTGAAATGGGTCTCTTGTAGACAGCATATATATGGATCTTGTTTTTGTATCCATTCAGTGAGCCTGTGTCATTAGGTTGGAGCATTTAATCCATTCATGTTTAAGGTAATTATCAATATGTATGTTCCTATTATTATTTTCTTAATTGTTATGGGTTTGTCTTAGTGGGTCCTTTTCTTCTCTTGTGTTTCCCACTTAGAGAAGTTCCTTTAGCATTTGTTGTAGAGCTGGTTTCGTGGTGCTGAATTCTCTTAGCTTTTGCTTGTCTGTAAAGCTTTTGATTTCTCCATCAAATCTGAATGAGATACTTGCTGGGTGGAGTACTCTTGGTGGTAGGTTCTTCCCTTTCATCACGTTAAATTTATCATGCCACTCCCTTCTGGCTTGTAGATTTTCTGCTGAGAAATCAGCTGTTAACCTTATGGGAGTTCCGTTGTATGTTGTCATTTTTCCCTTGTTGCTTTCAATAATTTTTCTTTGTCTTTAATTTTTTCAATTTGATTACTGTGTGTCTCGGCATTTTTCTCCTTTGGTTTATCCTGCCTGGGACTCTCTGCGCTTCATGGACTTTGGTGGCTATTTCTTTTCCCATGCTAGGGAAGTTTTCAACTATAATCTCTTCAGATATTTTCTCGAGTCCTTTCTCTCTCTGTTCTCCATCTGGGACCCCTATAATGCGAATGTTGTTGCATTTAATGTTGTCCCAGAAGTCTCTTAGGTTGTCTTCATTTATTTTCATTCTTTTTCTTTATTCTGTTCCATGGCAGTGATTTCCACCTTTCTGTCTTCCAGGTCACTTATCCGTTCTTCTGTCACAGTTATTCTGCTACTGATTCCTTCTAGTGTATTTTTCATTTCAGTTATTGTATTGTTCATCTCTGTTTGTTTGTTCTTTAATTGTTCTAGGTGTTTGTTCCTTAATTCTTCTAGGTCTTTGTTAAGCATTTCTTGCATCTTCTCGATCTTTGCCTCCATTATTTTTCTAAGGTCTTGGATCATCTTCACTATCATTATTCTGAATTCTTTTACTGGAAGGTTACCTATCCCCACTTCATTTCGTTGTTTTTCTGAGGATTTATCTTGTTCTTTGATCTGGTATAAAGTCCTCTGCCTTTTCATTTTCTCTATCTTTCTGTGAATGTGGTTTTCCTTCCACAGACTGCAGAATTGTAGTTCTTCTTGCTTCTGCTGTCTGCTCTCCAGTGATTGAGTCTATCTGAGAGGCTTGTGCAAGCTTCCTTATGCGAGGGACTGGTGGTGGGTAGAGCTGGGTGTTGCTCTGGTGGGCAGAGCTTTAATCTGCTTGTCTGTGGATTAAATAAAAGTTTAATAAAAAGTTTAATCTGCTTGTCTGCTGAGGCATGGGGCTGGGTTCCCTCCCTGTTGGTTGTTTGGACTGAGGCGACCCAGCACTGGAGCCTACCTTGCTCTTGGTGAGGCTAAAGGTGGACTCTGGGAGAGTTCACGCCAAGGAGTATTTCCCAGAACTTCTGCTGTCAGTGTCGTTGTCCCCATGGTGAGCCGCAGCCACACCCCACCTCTGCAGGAGACCCTCTAAAACTAGCAGTTAGGTATGATCATTCACCTATGGGGTGACTGCTCCTTCCCCTGGGTCCTGATGTGCACACTACTTTGTGTGTGTCCTCCAAGAGGGGAGTCTCTGTTGAGACTCTGAGTCTCTGAGTGCAGTTGAGACTCTGAGTGGAGTCGCACAGACTCTGGGTCCTGTGAAGCTTCGATGTTTTGTGGTTCTAGAAATCCTATAGGAGACGGTCCACAGCAGGTGAAGCTAATGCTGTCATAGAGGTGGTGAAACCAAAGATCTGCAGTTCCGACTAGAGGTGCTGATGTACAAACAGGACAAAATCATCTCATGTGAATGTAGTTCAGGCATGTTTAAAATGAATGCAGTCATGTTAATGCCTAACATCTTCTATCTTGTGCCTCTCCTCAAGGACCCCCTCCTCAATTCCTGAGGCTCCTGTAAGTCATGTACAGGGGAATGGAGAGTGGGCTCTGTCCAGTCTGAACCCTGAGTTACCCTGTGTGTATCTTAGGATACTTTGTATTTCTATGGTGGCTCTTGTAACATCATCTCTTTCAGTTCTGATTTATTTGGGCCCTCTCTTTAAAAAAAGTACTACTGTTGTCTTTTATTCTTTACAGAAGTTTAATAAGTGTTTGATCTACTACCCTTACTCTATGTATACTTTTTGCCGTGAGATTTTTACTTTTGTTTGTTTTCTTGTTACTGTCAATAATTAGTGAGAATTCCTTTAAGCTACCTTCAACATTGCTTATAAAGCTGCTTTATTAGTGATGACAGAGCTTTAATGGAAGTCGTGTTCTGGTTGTAAACTAGAATGCAATGTGCCAGCAAAAAGTCCCTTAAGTGTATGTCTCATTACTTCTTGTTCTTTTTTTCCCCTTTTTTCTCTCTTTTTTTTTTCTTGTTCTTTTTTTAATTTTTATTTTTTATCAGAGCAAATTTGATTAAAATGTTTTGTTTGTTCTAGGTGTGTAAGATGTGGTTCTTTTACACATATACATGTATCTATACTTCTTCAGATCGTTTTCTCATGTAGCTTGTGAAACAATGTTGAGTAGTCTTCTCTTGGTATTCCGTAGGTCTTTGATGATTATATATTTCACATGTGTTTCTATATCTATGTTAACCCCAATATCCTAATATATCCAGTCCTCACACCTTTCCATTTGGTGAACCTTAACTTTGTTTAATGAATCTGTGATTGCCTTTCTCTGTGGAAATATCTTCATTGGTATCAATTTTTAGCTAACACCTATAAGTGATATTATAGGATATGTGTCTTTTGCTGTCTGACTTAGTACAATTTGCCTGATTACCTCTAGAATCATCTACGGTGCTGCAAATGGCATTGTTTCATTTTTTTCCCTAGATAATATTCCATCTGTACATGTACCAGTTCTTCTTTGTCCACTCACCTCTTGATGGACTTTCTGGTTGCCTCCATGTCCTGGCTATTGTAATACTGCTGCACTGCACATTTGCCTGCCTGTGTCTTTCCAATTCTGTCTTCTTATGTTATAGGCCCAAGAGTGGGCCTCCTGTATCATATAGTATCTCAGGGTTTACCGTTTAAATGCACCATGATTCTGTGCTCATTAGTGGATCTTTCCAGGTTACATCTCACTTAAAGTTGAGGGTATGCATTTCTCCACAACACCTTCAGCATTTATTTATTTTTAACATCTTTATTGAAGTATAATTGCTTTACAATGGTGTGCTAGCTTGTGCTTTACAACAAAATGAATCAGTTATACATATACATATGTTCCCATATCACTTCCCTCTTGCGTCTCCCTCCCTCCCACCCTCCCTCCCCTCCAGGCAGTCACAAAGCACCGAGCTGATCTCCCTGTGCCATGCTGCTGCTTCCCACTAGCTATCTACCTTATGTTTGGTAGTGTATATATGTCCATGCCTCTCTCTCCCTTTGTCACAGCTTACCCTTCCCCCTCCCCATATCCTCAAGTCCATTCTCTAGTAGGTCTCTGTCTTTATTCCTGTTTTACCCCTAGGTTCTTCATGACTTTTTTTTCTTAAATTCCAGGTATATGTGTTAGCATACGGTATTTGTCTCTCTCTTTCTGACTTACTTCACTGTGTATGATAGACTCTAGGTCTATCCACCTCATTACAAATAGCTCAATTTCGTTTCTTTTTATGGCTTCAGCATTTATTGTTTGTAGTTTTCTTGCTGATGGATATTCTGACTGGTGTGAGCTGATACCTCTTTGTGGTTGAATTTGCATATGACTCATAATCCTTTGAAATTGAGCTTTAAGGCATGTCCTTTTTATTTTTCAAACTGTGATTACAGCTTAGCTCTTCAAAGTGTTTTCTAAAGTATGTGTTACATTTTGAAATTTATTGGCCATTACCTCCCTCAAAACATTTTGAGGGCAGGTTTCATTTACAGCCCTGCAGTACTTGTTCACATGAAGTGACCATTAGCACAGGCTTTAAAGCTGCTTTTGCAGGTAACGGCCAGATTGCGGCAGCCTTTCTTTGTTCCCCATTCTGGTACTAGGGAAACAGAGCTTCCGGCCAGTGGTCTTCCTCGGTTATAAATTAGAGTGGAATGTGCCCGGATAAACCCCCAAAGGCTGATGTCTCCTTATTTTTGTTTGTTTTTTAAATTTAATTTATATTTTTATCGGAGTAATATTCCATTGTGTATATGGACCACTTCTTGGTGCATAGCTCTGTTGAGGGACATTTTCGTTGCTTCCAAGTGTTGGCTATATTAAATATTGCTGGAGTGCAAGATTGCCAGCCTGTGACTTTTTGATTCTCATTTTCTCAGGTGATAGGCCCAGCAGTGGGTGTGACTGATTGACTAGTAGCTCAATGTTTACCTTTTCAAAGCACCTCCATTGTGTTTTCATTAGTGGCTCTTACCATGTCTCCCTTAGAACCGAGGGTACGAACTTCTCCACAATCCCTTTAGCATTTATAGTTTGCAGCATTTTTGCTAATGGCCAATCTGACTGCTGTGACCTGATAGGTTTTTGTAATTTGGGTTTGCATGACTTTAAAAATTCCTAAAATTCATCATTTTCCACGCCTTTTTCCTTTCTGTTAAAAATCAAGTGTGAGTACAATATATCTCTTGAAGCTCTCTTCTTGGAAGGTTGCCCTCTTTTGAATTTTTGGTGGATATTCGACCCCAGGATTTTTTTGGAGGGCAGATGTCATTACAGAACTGCAAGTTTGGTGAATATTTAGTGACCATTAGCACTGGGTTTAAAGCTGCTGTTGTGGGAAACGGCCACAAGGAGGCAGCATTTGTCCTTTCCCAAATCTGAGTACTAGGGCAGCAGAGCCTTTCTGGAAGTCGTGGTTCTAGGTTTTAAGTTAGAATGGAATGTGCCAGGAGGAACGCCCATAAGATTATGTCTCATTACATCTTGGTTTTTAAAATTTATTTAATCGGGGTAATGATTAGATATTGTTTGTCCAGATGTACACAATCTGGTTCATTTGTACAATATATATGTCTATTCATGTTCAGATCCTCTTCCCATGTAAAATATTACAGTGTTCCGTAGACCTCCCTTGCTATATGGTCCGTCTTTTTGATATATGTTTATTATATGTATTTGTATACGTATGGTAACGTTAATCTTAATTTATCCATTCTGCCCACCTTTCCTTTTAGATAAGCATACTTAATTTCTAAGTCTGTGAGTGTCTTTCTCTGTGGAAATATGTTCATTTGTGTTAGTTATTAGATAACGCCTATAAGTGATATCATAGGATATAGGTCTTTTGCTTTCTGACTTACCTCATATTCTGTGATTATCTCCAAGCTCATCTATGGCACCTCAAATAGCAGTGTTTCATTGTTTTCCACGGTTAATATTCTATTGTGAACGTGGACCACTTCTTCTTCATCCATACATCTGTTGATGGACATTTTGGTGGCTTCACTGTCTTGGCTATTGTGAATAAGGCTGCAGTGTAGCTTTTGCAGCCCGCGTCTTCTCGATTCTGGTCTTCTCAGGTGAGAGGCCCAGTGGTGTGACTGCTGCATTGAATGATATCTCAACTTTTACTTTTAATCGTAGCTCCTTTCTGTTCTCATTATTGGCTCTTACCACGTTACATCTCACCAGCAGCTAGAGGGTACACAGTTCTCTAAAACCCCTTCAGAATTTATTGTTTGTAGACCTTTTGCTGATGGTCAGTCGACTGGTGTGAGTTGAAACCTTTTTGTACATTAGATTTGCATGAGTCTAATAATTCCTGAGGTTGAGCTTTCACCCATTTTCCTTTTTTTAAACAAGAGAGTGAGTCAAACTTACCTCTTCATACTATCGTCTTGAAAAATTTGTCAGTTTTGAATTTTATTGTCCATTCCCTACCTCAGCACAGTTGTTTAGGGCAGGTGTCCTTTGCAGCCCTGAGTCCTTGTGAATGTTAAGAGAACATTAGCTGTGGGCTTAACGCCGCTCTTGCGGAAAACGGCCACAAGGCAGCAGAATTTCTACATTTCCAACTCTGGGTTTTTGGGCAGCAGAGCCTTCCTGGAAATCGTGTTAGTAGGCTGCAAATTAGAGTGGAATGTGCCAGAGCACATCCCCAAGAGCTTATATCTCCTTACTTCTTGTTTGTTTTATAAATTTAATTTTTATTAATTATCAGAGCAAACTTGATAAAAATATTTTGTTTCTCCTAGGTGTACAGAATCTGGTTCATTATATCAATGTATCTGTCATTTATCTTTGCATTCTTTACCGTGTAGGTTATTACAGAGTGTTGCCTAGACCTCTCTTGGTATTCCGTAGGTATTTTGTGATTATATATTTCATATGTATTAGTACATGTCTGTTAACCCTCATATCCTAATTCACACATTCCTTACACTTTTCCATTTGGTTAAACATAATTTTTTTTTCTTAATCCATGCTTTTCCTTCTCTTGGAAATAAGTTCATGAGTATCAACTTTTAGGTAACACCTAGAAGTGATGTCATAGGATATCTGTCTTTCACTTTCTTTCTTTAATTTGAGTGATTATCTCTAGGTCCTTATATGGTGGTGCAAACGGCACTGTTTCGTTGTTTTCCATGGCTAATATTCCATTGTTTACATGGACCACTTCCTCTTTGTGCATTTTTCTGTTGATGGACATTTTGGTTTCTTCCAAGTCTTGGCTATGTTAAATATTCCTGCAGTACAGGATTGCCAGCCTGTGTCTTTTCCATTCTGCTCTGCTCAGGTGATAGACACATCAAAGGACCTACCAGATCACATGGTAGCTCAATTTTTACCCTTAAACGCACCTCCATTATGTTCTCACTACTGGCTGTTACCAGTTTACATCCCCCCAGCAGCTGGAGGGTACACAGTTCTCTGAAACCCCTTCAACATTTATTTTTTGTAGACTTTTTGCTGAAGAACATTCTGACGGCTGTGAGGTGAACATTTCTGTAATTGGATTTGTATGGCTTTATTCATTGCTCATGTTGCGCATTTTTCAATTTCCTTTTATTTTAAAGAGAAAAAAAAGAAAAGACAATGTGCGTAAAATATGCCTCTTGACATTGTCTTCTTGAAATGTTGACGTCTTTTGAATTTTCTGGTCAATTACGACCCCAGGACATTTTTTGAGGCCCGGTGTCCTTTACAGTGCTGCACATATTTTGAATATTAAGTGAACATTACCTCTTGGTTTAAAGCTGCTGTTGTGTGAAACAGCCACAAGGCGGCAGCATTTCTCCTTTACCAAATCTGGTTACCAGGGCAACAGAGCCTTAATGGAAGTCCTGTTCTAGGTTGAAAATTAGAATGGGATGTGCCAGGAAAAATTCCTTTCAGTTTATGTCTCATTATTTCTTGTTCATATTTTTAACTTAATTTTTATTTTTTATCGCAGCAAATTTGATTACAATGGTTTTTTTTTTTTGTTCTAGGTGTGCAAGATGTGGTTCTTTCACACACATACATATATCTATTCTTCTTTGGAACCTTTTCCCAGGTAGGTTATGACACAATGTTGAGTAGTCTTCTCTTGGTATTCCGTAGGTCTTTGGTGATTATATATTTCACATGTGTTTCTATATCTATGTTAACCCCAATATTGTAATGTATCCAATCCTCACACCTTTCGATTTGGGGAACCATAAGTTTGTTCAATGAATCTGTGATTGCCTTTCTCTGTGGAAATATCTTCATTGTTATCAATTTTCAGGTAACACCTATAAGTGATATACGTTAGGTGTCTTTCGCTTTCTCACTTACTACAAGTTGCATGGTTACCTCTAGACTCATCTATGGTGTTGCAAATGGCATTGTTTCATTTTTTTCCCGAGCTAATATTCCATCTCTACATGTAACAGTTCTTCTTTGTCCACTCATCTGTTGATGGACTTTTGGTTGCTTCCATGTCTTGGCTATTGTAATACTGCTGCAGTGCAGATTTGCCTGCTTGTGTCTTTCCAATTATGTCTTCTTATGTTATAGGCCCAGGAGTGGGCCTGCTGGATCATATAGTAGCTCAATGTTTACTTTTTAAAGGCACCTCCACCCTGTTCCCATTAGTGACTCTTACCAGGTTACGTCCCACTTCAAATTAAGGGTATGCATTTCTCCACAGCCTCTTCAGCATTGATCGTTTGTAGTTTCTTTCCTGATGGTTATTCTGAATGGTGTGAGCTGATACCTCTGTGTGGTTGGATTTGCATGTGTCTCATAATCCTTTGAAATTGAGCTTTCAGGCATGTCCTTTTATTTTTCAAACGGTTATTACAGCTTAGTTCTTCAAATGGTTTTCTTGAAATATGTGCCACATTTTGAAATACTTTGGCCTTTACCTCCCGCAAAACATGATGAAGGCAGGTTTCCTTTACAGCCCTGCAGGATTTGTTCATATGAAGTGAAAATTAGCATAGGTTTTAAAGCTGCTTTTGCAGGTAATGGCCAGAGGGTGGAGCATTTCATAATTCTATGAAACGTAACTGAACACACAATATATATTTTTTCTTTTAAATTTCCATTGTTACTTTTTTAAAGTACAATTATAATTGAAGTTCTTTGTAACAAGTGAAATTTAAAAAATTAAAGGAAAAGATAATATTTTACCACTTGCCATCCTTTCCCATTTACTGAAACGACCAGCATAATGTGTAGAGTTCTCATTTTATCCAGGTGTTCTATACATCTGGAATATCATGCTTCTCACTGTAGAAAAACAGATTTAGCTCTCACACTTTTTATAGGCTACATAACAGTCCATAGAACAGAAGTACCAGCTATTTCAGACTTAGCTTTTTGAGGGACACTCAGGTTACTTTCTGTTTTATTTTGTTTTTCTTTTTCTGGGGGGGGTAGGAGTTTATTATTTATTTATTTATTTTTGTTGTGTTGGGTCTGAGTTTCCGTGTGAGGGCTTTCTCTAGTTGTGGCAAGTGGGGGGCCACTCTTGATCTCGGTGCGTGGGCCTCTCACTATTGCGGCCTCTCTTGTTGCAGAGCACAGGCTCCAGATGCGAGGGCTCACTGGTTGTGGCTTATGGGCCTAGTTGCTCCATGGCATGTGGGATCCTCCCAGACCAGGGCTCGAACCTGTGTCCCCTGCATTAGCAGGCAGATTCTAACCACCACACCACCAGCGAAGCCCCTTATTTTGTTGTTCTGCTAGTTTGTTTTAACCCAAGAAAATATTTTTTTAAATACAAAAAAACAAAATTAAGCTAAGGGTAAGGATTAGGGTTTAGGGTAAGGTTTAGGGTTAGGATACGGGTTAGGATTATTGTACGGCTTAGAGTATGGTTTAGGGTTATGGTTATGGTATGGATTAGTGTTAGGGTACAGTTTAGGGTATGGCTATGGTTTAGTGTTAGGGTACGGGTTAAGGTATGGGTTAGTGTTAGGGTATGGGTTAGGATTAGGGTATGGTTTACATTCAGGGTTATGGTTAGGTTTAGTGTATGGGTTAGTGTTAGGTATGGGTTAGGGTAAGGGTTAGGGTTAGGTTTAGTGTTAAGGAAGGGGTACAGTTTAGGGTACAGTATAGGGAACAACAAAGGGTTAGGGTACATGTTAGGGTACAGTTTAGTGTTAGTGTACGGGTTAGGATTAAGGTATGGTTTAGGGTAAGGTTTAGGGTTAGGGTTAGGGAACGGGTATGGTTTGGGGTACAGTTTAGGGTATGACCACGGGTTAGGAGTAGGGTAAGTGTTAGGGTACGGTTTAGTGTTAGTGTACGGGTTAGGATTATGGTACGGGATAGTGTAAGGGTTAGGGTTAGGGTTAGGGAATGGGTACAGATTAGGTTACAGGTTAGGGTATGACAACGGGTTAGGGTTAGGGTACGTGTTAGTGTATGGGTTAGGATTAGGGTACGGGTTAGGTTATCGGTTAATGTTAGGGGATGGGTTAGGATTAGGGTACGGGTTATGGTACGGTTTAGGGAAAGGGTTAGAATATGGGGTAGGGTAAGGATAAAGTTTAGTGTATGGCTATGTGTTACTGTTAGGGTACATGTTAGCGTACGGGTTAGTGTTTGTGTACAGCTTACGGTAAGGGTTAGGGTTAGGGAACGGGTACGGTCTCAGGTACAGGTTAGGGTACGGTAGTGAGATAGGGTTAGGGTACGTGTTAGGATGAGACTTCTTTGTAGTGCAGATTTGAATTTCCCACTTGCTTGGTTGGCCAAAAAGGGCGTATGTGTTTTATCCTGAATATATTCAGGAAAAAACGCATACGCACTTTTTGGCCAAGTGTATCGTTGCCGAAGATCTGCCGCTTTTCATATGCTTTAAATGCAATTCCAATCTACCTCCTGAAATCTGTTTCCTGCAATTGTGCCTTGTTTCAAGTCCTCTTCACAGCCATACCTCAATATATTTTTGGACGATAGTTGTCCTTTATAACTCTGCAGGTTTGTGAATTGCAGTGCCCCTGAGCTCCTTTTTTCAACTCGCTTTCTGTGAGCTGGCCACAAATCAACAGGATTGCTTCAGGCCCTATTCTGGTTCCGGCATGGCACGCTGAGTCTTTGGTTAATTCTACATCCTGGTGGGAAATTAGAGTGAAATGTGCCCGTCCAAACACCTACAGCTAGTCTCTCATTGGTTCTCCCTATTCCCGTTCATCCTCCACAGAAATTGCAGAGTGTGCCAAACAGGAGGTTACAAGCACTGACTCTCCAAGTGGGGAGATTGTTAGTAAAGCGTCTGGAATGGCGAACCCGAGTACCAGCGGACGAATAATGAGATGCGTTTTAGAAACCTTGCCCGATCACACTGTGGACCATCCTCTGGGTTTCCCACGCATGTTTTAGCTGTAGGAAGAATCCCTTAAACCTGGAGAGTTGGGACCCATGGAATGGGTAGCACGCAGTACTACTTCAAAGGGTTTGCATTTGCTCACCAAAACTCACCAATCCTCACAGCCCCAACTGTCCAGCCTTATGTCTCTCCCAGCTGTGGGTGTAGATGTGGTAAATCCAGGTTTCGTCACAAGCCCTGAACGAATTATTTAAGAATTTATCTCTCTTTCACTGTCTTTGTGTTTTGATTTTGAAATTTATTTTTATAATGGGGTTTAGCTGATTTTCACTGCTGTGTTTATGCCGCTCGATGCACACTTGATCCTCTTATGGAGACATATAAACACATAGGTTTTAAGATTCTTACTAGTCAGATATATTCCTCTGCAGTGAATAGGGGGTGTTGAGTCCACTTCATTGAACAAGGAGTATATCTTGTCTATTACTGGCTTATGGAACGGTATCTGTGCTAATTTCAATCTCTGGTTTTATGCAGCACCCCAACTCACCTTTCCCTTTAAGCAAGCAAAAGTTTGTTTTCTAAATGTGAGACTCTGTTCTGTTTTGTAATTCAGTTCATGTGTAGCCAAGTTTACATTCCCTCTATAAGTGATATCTTATGACTAGTTTCTTTTTCTGTGTGACTTATTTCACTCAGAATCATCTTACCTAAATCCACTCATTATGCTGCTATGGGCCTGATGACATTGATTTCATTGCAGAGTGATATTCCATTCTATGTAAGTACCACAACTTCTTTATCCATTTTTCACTTTCTGGGATACTTAAGTTGTTCTGTTGTTGAGGTTCTTGTAAACACAGCAGCCCTAAACTTTGGGGTGGCTGAGTCTTGTTGATTTTAATTTTCCTAGGCTATAGGGCCATAGGTGGAAGTGCCCGAGTCTCTGTAGCTTTGTTTTTTAGAGGTTTCAGGAAACACCATACACTTCTCCAGAGTGGCTGTTGGCCATTTACATCCCGCCCATCAGCATAACAAGGCTCCCTGTTCTCCATGGCCTGTCCTGCCTTTCTGGTTTTTACACTTTTTTCAGATGGCCCATTTGACCGGTGGGAAGTGAGACTTCATTGTAGTGCGGATTTCCATTGCACGCTTCCTTGGTTGGCAAAAAAGGCCGTATGCGTTTTTTCCTGGATATATTCAGGAAAAAACGCATGTGCATTTTTTGGCCAAGTGCATCATTGTCGAAGTTCTGTCGCTTTTCATATGTTTTAATGCAGTTTCCATCTACCTCCTGAAATATATTTCCTGCAATTGTGCCGTGCTTTCAAGTCCTCTTTGCAGCCTTACTTCAGAATATTTTTGGACGATAGCTGTCATTTATAACTCTGCAGGTTTATGAATTACAGTGCCCCTAAGGTCCTTTCTTCAACTCGCTTTCTTGTGAGCTGGCCGCAAAACCGCAGGATTGCTTCAGGCCCTAATCTGGTTTCATCACGGCATGCTGAGCCTTTTGTTAATTCCTCTTCCTGGTGGGAAATTAGAGTGAAATGTGACCGTCCAAACACCTACAGCTAGTCTCTCATTGGTTCTCCCTATTCCTGTTCAACCTCTGCAGAAACTGCTAACTGTGCTAAACAGGAGTTTTAAGGCACAGATTCTCCACGTGGGGAGATTTTTAGTAAAGCATCTGGAATGGCGAACCCGTGTACCAAGGGACAAAAAATGAGATGCGGTTTAGAAACGTTGCCCGATCACATGGTGTACAATCCTCTGGGTTTCCCATGCATGTTTTAGCTCTAGGAAGAATCCCTTAAACCAGGAGAGTTGGGACCCATGGAATGGGTAGCATACAGTATTACTTCAAAGGGTCTCCATTTGCTCACCGAACCTCACCAATCCTCTCAGCCCCAAATGTCCTGCCTTATGTCTCACCCAGCTGTGGGTGTAGATGTGGTAAATCCAAGTTTCATCACAAGCCCTGAACGAATTATTTAAGAACTTTCTCTCCTTCCAGTCTTTGTTTTTGAAATTTATTTTAATAATGGGGTTTAGTTGATTTTCATGGCTGTGTATACTGCTCTACACACACTTGATTCTCTTACGGAGACATATAAATACATATGTTTTAATATTCTTATTGTCAGATATATTCCTCTGCAGTGAATAGGCGGTGTTGAGTCTAATTCGTTGAGCAAGGAGTATATCTCGTCTATTACATATTTGGCTTATGGAATAGTATCTGTGCTAATTTCAATCTCTGGTTTTACGTAGCACCCCAACTCATCATTCCCCTTAAGAAAGCATAAGTTTGTTTTCTAAATGTGAGACTCTGTTCTGTTTTGTAATTCAGTTCATTTGTAGCCAAGTTTACATTCCCTCTATAAGTGATATCTTATGATAAGTTTCTTTTTCTGTGTGACTTATTTCCTTTGAATCATTGTACCTAAATCCATTCATTATGTTTGTACGGGCCGGACAACATTGATTTCATTGTTGAGTGATGTTCCGTTGTACGTAAGTATGAAAACTTCTTTACCCATTTCTCTCTTTCAAGGATATTTAATTTGTACCGTAGTCGAGACTCTTGTAAACAGAGCAGCCCTAAACTTTGGGGTGGTTGTTTCTTGTTATTTTAATTTTCCTGAGTTATAGTGCTATAAGTAGGTTTAGGGTTAGGGTTAGAGTTAGGGTTAGGGAACGGGTATGGTTTAGGATGCGACAATGGTTTAGGATGAGAGAAAGTGTTAGGGTACAGGTCAGTGTTAGTGTACCATTTAGGATTAGGGTAAGTGTTAGGGTAATGATTCAGGTTAGGGTTATGTTTAGGGAATGGGGACGGTTTAGGGTAGAGGTTAGGGTATGACAACAGTTTAGGGATAGCGTACATGTAAGGGTAAGGGTTAGTGTTAACGTACGGGTTAGGATTAGGGGACGGGTTAGGGTAAGGCTTCGGGTAAGGGTTAGGGTTAGCGCTAGGGATAGGGGATGGTGACCGTTTAGGGAACAGGTTAGGGTATGACAATGGTTGAGAGTCAGCATTCGTGTTAGGGTATGAGTTAGAGTTAGCGTATGGGTTAGGATTAGGGGACCACATAGGGTAAGACTTCGGGTAAGGGTTAGTGATAGGGTTAGGGGATGGGGAAAGTTTAGGGTACAGGTTAGGGTACGACAAGAGTTTAGGGTGAGCGCACATGTTAGGGTATGGGTTAGTGTTAGAATATGGGTTAGAATTAGGGGACGGGTTAGGGTAAGGCGTCAGGTAAAGTTTAAGGTTAGGATTAGGGGACTGGGAAGGTTTAGGGTACAGGTTAGGGAACGATGATGGTTTAGGGTGAGTGTACATGTTAGGGCATGGGTTAGTGTTAGCATACGGGTTAGGATTAGGGGACAGGTTAAGGTAAGGCTTCGGGTAAAGGTTAGGGTTAGGGTTAGGGGACGGGGAAGTTTAGGGTACAGTTTAGGGTACGACAATGGTTTAGGGTGAGTGTACGTGTTAGGGTATGGGTTAGTTTAGCGTACGGGTTAGGATTAGGGGACAGGTTAAGGTAAGGCTTCAGGTAAGGGTTAGGGTTAGGAGAGGGGGACAGTTTAGGGTACAGGTTAGGGTGTGACAGCGGTTTAGGGTGACCATACATGTTAGGGTATGGGTTAGTGTTAGCGTACGGGTTAGAATTAGGTGACGGGTTAGGGTAAGGCTGCAGGTAAGGGTTAGGGTTAGGGTTAGGGTTAAGTGACGGGGATGGTTTAGGGTACAGATTAGGGTACTACAACGGTTTAGGGTGAGTGTACGTGTTAGAATATGAGTTAGTGTTACCGTACGGGTTAGGATTAGGGGATGGGTTAGGGTAAGGCTTCGGGTAAGGGTTAGGGTTAGGGAATGGGGATGGTTTAGGGGACAGGTTAGGGTACGACAATGGTTCAGGGTGAGCGTACGTGGGAGGGCACGGATTAGTGTTAGCGTATGGGTTGGTATTAGGGGAAGGGTTAGGGTAAGGCTTCGGGGAAGGGTTAGGGTTAGGGGACGGGGACGGTTTAGGGGACAGGTTAGGGTACGACAACGCTTTAGGGGGAGCGTGCGTGTGAGGGTGCGGGATAGTGTTAGCGTACGGGTTAAGATTAGGGGACGGGTGAGGGTCAGGCTTCGGGGAAGGCTTAGGGTTAGGGTTCGGGCTAGGGTTAGGGTTAGGGGACGGGGACGGTTTAGGGTCCAGGTGAGGGTACGACAACGCTTTAGGGGGAGCGTACGTGTGAGGGCATGGGTTAGTGTCAGCATACACGTTAGGATTAGGGGACGGTTGTTGGTCAGGCTTCGGGGAAGGGTTAGGGTTATGGTTCGGGCTAGGGTTAGGGTTAGGGGACGGGGATGGTTTAGGGTCCAGGTGAGGGTACGACAACGCTTTAGGGGGAGCGTACGTGTGAGGGCGCGGGTTAGTGTCAGCGTACGGGTTAGGATTAGGGGACGGGTGAGGGTCAGGCTTCTGAGAAGGGTTAGGGTTAGGGTTCGGGCTAGGGTTAGGGTTAGGGGACGGGGACGGTTTAGGGTCCAGGTGAGGTCACGACAACGCTTTAGGGGGAGCGTACGAGTGAGGGCGTGGGTTAGTGTCAGCGTACGGGTTAGGATTAGGTGACGGGTGAGGGTCACGCTTCGGGGAAGGGTTAGGGTTAGGGTTCGGGCTAGGGTTAGGATTAGGGAACGGGGAAGGTTTAGGGTCCAGGTGAGGGTATGACAACGCTTTAGGGGGAGCGTACGTGTGAGGGCGTGGATTAGTGTCAGCGTACGGGTTAGGATTAGGGGACGGGTGAGGGTCAGGCTTCGGGGAAGGGTTAGGGTTAGGGTTCGGGCTAGGGTTAGGGTTAGGGGACGGGGACGGTTTAGGGTCCAGGTGAGGGTACGACAACACTTTAGGGGGAGCGTACGTGTGAGGGCGCGGGTTAGTGTCAGCGTACGGGTTAGGATTAGGGGACGGGTGAGGGTCAGGCTTCGGGGAAGTGTTAGGGTTAGGGTTCGGGCTAGGGTTAGGGTTAGGGGACGGGGACGGTTTAGGGTCCAGGTGAGGGTACGACAACGCTTTAGGGGGAGCGTACGTGTGAGGGCGCGGGTTAGTGTCAGCGTACGCGTTAGGATTAGGGGACGGGTGAGGGTCAGGCTTCGGGGAAGGGTTAGGGTTAGGGTTCGGGCTAGGGTTAGGGTTAGGGGACGGGGACGGTTTAGGGTCCAGGTGATGGTACGACAACGCTTTAGGGGGAGTGTATGTGTGAGGGCGTGGGTTAGTGTCAGCGTACGGGTTAGGATTAGTGGACGGGTGAGGGTCAGGCTTGGGGAAGGGTTAGGGTTAGGGTTCGGGCTAGGGTTAGGGTTAGGGGACGGGGACGGTTTAGGGTCCAGGTGAGGGTACGACAACGCTTTAGGGGGAGCGTACGTGTGAGGGCGCGGGTTAGTGTCAGCGTACGGGTTAGGATTAGGGGACGGGTGAGGGTCAGGCTTCGGGAAAGGGTTAGGGTTAGGGTTCGGGCTAGGGTTAGGGTTAGGGGACGGGGACGGTTTAGGGTCCAGGTGAGGGTACGACAACGCTTTAGGGGGAGCGTACGTGTGAGGGCGCGGGTTAGTGTCAGCGTACGGGTTAGGATTAGGGGACGGGTGAGGGTCAGTCTTCGGGGAAGGGTTAGGGTTAGGGTTCGGGCTAGGGTTAGGGTTAGGGGACGGGGACGGTTTAGGATCCAGGTGAGGGTACGACAACGCTTTAGGGGGAGCGTACGTGTGAGGGCGCGGGTTAGTGTCAGCGTACGCGTTAGGATTAGGGGACGGGTGAGGGTCAGGCTTCGGGGAAGGGTTAGGGTTAGGGTTCGGGCTAGGGTTAGGGTTAGGGGACGGGGACGGTTTAGGGTCCAGCTGAGGGTACGACAACGCTTTAGGGGGAGCGTACGTGTGAGGGTGCAGGTTAGTGTCAGCGTACGGGTTAGGATTAGGGGACGGGTGAGGGTCAGGCTTCGGGGAAGGGTTAGGGTTAGGGTTCGGGCTAGGGTTAGGGGACGGGGACGGTTTAGGGTCCAGGTGAGGGTACGACAACGCTTTAGGGGGAGCGTACGTGTGAGGGCGCGGGTTAGTGTCAGCCTACGGGTTAGGATTAGGGGACGGGTGAGGGTCAGGCTTCGGGGAAGGGTTAGGGTTAGGGTTCGGGCTAGGGTTAGGGTTAGGGGACGGGGACGGTTTAGGGTCCAGGTGAGGGTACGACAACGCTTTAGGGGGAGCGTACGTGTGAGGGTGCAGGTTAGTGTCAACGTACGGTTTAGGATTAGGGGACGGGTGAGGGTCAGGCTTCGGGGAAGGGTTAGGGTTAGGGTTCGGGCTAGGGTTAGGGTTAGGGGACGGGGACGGTTTAGGGACCAGGTGAGGGTACGACAACGCTTTAGGCGGAGCGTACGTGTGAGGGCGTGGGTTAGTGTCAGCGTACGGGAGAGGATTAGGGGACGGGTGAGGGTCAGGCTTCGGGGAAGGTTTAGGGTTAGGGTTCGGGCTAGGGTTAGGGTTAGGGGACGGGGACGGTTTAGGGTCCAGGTGAGGGTACGACAACGCTTTAGGGGGAGCGTACGTGTGAGGGCGCGGGTTAGTGTCAGCGTATGGGTTAGGATTAGGGGACGGGTGAGTGTCAGGCTTCGGGGAAGGGTTAGGGTTAGGGTTCGGTCTAGGGTTAGGGTTAGGGGACAGGGACGGTTTAGGGTCCAGGTGAGGGTACGACAACGCTTTAGGGGGAGCGTACGTGTGAGGGCGCGGGTTAGTGTCAGCGTACGGGTTAGGATTAGGGGACGTGTGAGGGTCAGGCTTCAGGGAAGGGTTAGGGTTAGGGTTCGGGCTAGGGTTAGGGTTAGGGGACGGGGACGGTTTAGGGTCCAGGTGAGGGTACGACAACGCTTTAGGGGGAGCATACGTGTGAGGGCACGGGTTAGTGTCAGCGTACGGGTTAGGATTAGGGGACGGGTGAGGGTCAGGCTTCGGGGAAGGGTTAGGGTTAGGGTTCGGGCTAGGGTTAGGGTTAGGGAACGGGGACGGTTTAGGGTCCAGGTGAGGGTACGACAACGCTTTAGGGGGAGGGTACGTGTGAGGACGCGGGTTAGTGTCAGCGTACGGGTTAGGATTAGGGGACGTGTGAGGGTCAGGCTTCGGGGAAGGGTTAGGGTTAGGGTTCGGGCTAGGGTTAGGGTTAGGGGACGGGGACGGTTTAGGTTCCAGGTGAGGGTACGACAACGCTTTAGGGGGAGTGTACGTGTGAGGGCGCGGATTAGTGTCAGCGTACGGGTTAGGATTAGGGGACAGGTGAGCGTCAGGCTTCGGGGAAGTGTTAGGGTTAGGGTTCGGGCTAGGGTTAGGGTTAGGGGACGGGGACGGTTTAGGGTCCAGGTGAGGGTTCGACAACGCTTTAGGGGGAGCGTACGTGTGAGGGCGTGGGTTAGTGTCAGCGTACGGGTTAGGATTAGGGGACGGGTGAGGGTCAGGCTTCTGGGAAGGGTTAGGGTTAGGGTTCGGGCTAGGGTTAGGGTTAGGGGACGGGGACGGTTTAGGGTCCAGGTGAGGGTACGACAACCCTTTAGGGGGAGCGTACGTGTGAGGGCGCGGGTTAGTGTCAGCGTACGGGTTAGGATTAGGGGACGGGTGAGCGTCAGGCTTCGGGGAAGGGTTAGGGTTAGGGTTCGGGCTAGGGTTAGGGTTAGGGGACGGGGACGTTTTAGGGTCCAGGTGAGGGTACGACAACGCTTTAGGGGGAGCGTACGTGTGAGGGCGCGGGTTAGTGTCAGCGTACGGGTTAGGATTAGGGGACGGGTGAGGGTCAGGCTTCGGGGAAGGGTTAGGGTTCGGGCTAGGTTTAGGGTTAGGGGACGGGGACGGTGTAGGGTCCAGGTGAGGGTACGACAACGCTTTAGGGGGAGCGTACGTGTGAGGGCGCGGGTTAGTGTCAGCGTACGGGTTAGGATTAGGGGACGGGTGAGGGTCTGGCTTCGGGGAAGGGTTAGGGTTAGGGTTCGGGCTAGGGTTAGGGTTAGGGGACAGGGACGGTTTAGGGTCCAGGTGAGGGTACGACAACGCTTTAGGGGGAGCGTACGTGTGAGGGCGCGGGTTAGTGTCAGCGTACGGGTTAGGATTAGGGGACGTGTGAGGGTCAGGCTTCAGGGAAGGGTTAGGGTTAGGGTTCGGGCTAGGGTTAGGGTTAGGGGACGGGGACGGTTTAGGGTCCAGGTGAGGGTACGACAACGCTTTAGGGGGAGCATACGTGTGAGGGCACGGGTTAGTGTCACCGTACGGGTTAGGATTAGGGGACGGGTGAGGGTCAGGCTTCGGGGAAGGGTTAGGGTTAGGGTTCGGGCTAGGGTTAGGGTTAGGGGACGGGGACGGTTTAGGGTCCAGGTGAGGGTACGACAACGCTTTAGGGGGAGGGTACGTGTGAGGACGCGGGTTAGTGTCAGCGTACGGGTTAGGATTAGGGGACGTGTGAGGGTCAGGCTTCGGGGAAGGGTTAGGGTTAGGGTTCGGGCTAGGGTTAGGGTTAGGGAACGGGGACGGTTTAGGTTCCAGGTGAGGGTACGACAACGCTTTAGGGGGAGTGTACGTGTGAGGGCGCGGATTAGTGTCAGCGTACGGGATAGGATTAGGGGACAGGTGAGGGTCAGGCTTCGGGGAAGTGTTAGGGTTAGGGTTCGGGCTAGGGTTAGGGTTAGGGGACGGGGACGGTTTAGGGTCCAGGTGAGGGTTCGACAACGCTTTAGGGGGAGCGTACGTGTGAGGGCGTGGGTTAGTGTCAGCGTACGGGTTAGGATTAGGGGACGGGTGAGGGTCAGGCTTCGGGGAAGGGTTAGGGTTAGGGTTCGGGCTAGGGTTAGGGTTAGGGGACGGGGACGGTTTAGGGTCCAGGTGAGGGTACGACAACCCTTTAGGGGGAGCGTACGTGTGAGGGCGCGGGTTAGTGTCAGCGTACGGGTTAGGATTAGGGGACGGGTGAGCGTCAGGCTTCGGGGAAGGGTTAGGGTTATGGTTCGGGCTAGGGTTAGGGTTAGGGGACGGGGACGTTTTAGGGTCCAGGTGAGGGTACGACAACGCTTTAGGGGGAGCGTACGTGTGAGGGCGCGGGTTAGTGTCAGCGTACGGGTTAGGATTAGGGGACGGGTGAGGGTCAGGCTTCGGGGAAGGGTTAGGGTTCGGGCTAGGGTTAGGGTTAGGGGACGGGGACGGTGTAGGGTCCAGGTGAGGGTACGACAACGCTTTAGGGGGAGCGTACGTGTGAGGGCGCGGGTTAGTGTCAGCGTACGGGTTAGGATTAGGGGACGGGTGAGGGTCAGGCTTCGGGGAAGGGATAGGGTTAGGGTTCGGGTTAGGGTTAGGGGACGGGGACGGTTTAGGGTCCAGGTGAGGGTACGACAACGCTTTAGGGGGAGCGTACGTGTGAGGGCACGGGTTAGTGTCAGCATACGCGTTAGGATTAGGGGACGGTTGTTGGTCACGCTTCGGGAAAGGGTTAGGGTTATGGTTCGGGCTAGGGTTAGGGTTAGGGGACGGGGACGGTTTAGGGTCCAGGTGAGGGTACGACAACGCTTTAGGGGGAGCGTAAGTGTGAGGGCGCGGGTTAGTGTCAGCGTACGGGTTAGGATTAGGGGACGGGTGAGGGTCAGGCTTCTGAGAAGGGTTAGGGTTAGGGTTCGGGCTAGGGTTAGGGTTAGGGGACGGGGACGGTTTAGGGTCCAGGTGAGGGCACGACAACGCTTTAGGGGGAGCGTACGAGTGAGGGCGCGGGTTAGTGTCAGCGTACGGGTTAGGATTAGGGGACGGGTGAGGGTCAGGCTTCTGAGAAGGGTTAGGGTTAGGGTTCGGGCTAGGGTTAGGGTTAGGGGACGGGGACGGTTTAGGGTCCAGGTGAGGGTACGACAACGCTTTAGGGGGAGCGTACGTGTGAGGGCGTGGGTTAGTGTCAGCGTACGGGTTAGGATTAGGGGACGGGTGAGGGTCAGGCTTCGGGGAAGGGTTAGGGTTAGGGTTCGGGCTAGGGTTAGGGGACGGGGACGGTTTAGGGTCCAGGTGAGGGTACGACAACGCTTTAGGGGGAGCGTACGTGTGAGGGCGCGGGTTAGTGTCAGCCTACGGGTTAGGATTAGGGGACGGGTGAGGGTCAGGCTTCGGGGAAGGGTTAGGGTTAGGGTTCGGGCTAGGGTTAGGGTTAGGGGACGGGGACGGTTTAGGGTCCAGGTGAGGGTACGACAACGCTTTAGGGGGAGCGTACGTGTGAGGGTGCAGGTTAGTGTCAACGTACGGTTTAGGATTAGGGGACGGGTGAGGGTCAGGCTTCGGGGAAGGGTTAGGGTTAGGGTTCGGGCTAGGGTTAGGGTTAGGGGACGGGGACGGTTTAGGGACCAGGTGAGGGTACGACAACGCTTTAGGCGGAGCGTACGTGTGAGGGCGTGGGTTAGTGTCAGCGTACGGGAGAGGATTAGGGGACGGGTGAGGGTCAGGCTTCGGGGAAGGTTTAGGGTTAGGGTTCGGGCTAGGGTTAGGGTTAGGGGACGGGGACGGTTTAGGGTCCAGGTGAGGGTACGACAACGCTTTAGGGGGAGCGTACGTGTGAGGGCGCGGGTTAGTGTCAGCGTATGGGTTAGGATTAGGGGACGGGTGAGTGTCAGGCTTCGGGGAAGGGTTAGGGTTAGGGTTCGGTCTAGGGTTAGGGTTAGGGGACAGGGACGGTTTAGGGTCCAGGTGAGGGTACGACAACGCTTTAGGGGGAGCGTACGTGTGAGGGCGCGGGTTAGTGTCAGCGTACGGGTTAGGATTAGGGGACGTGTGAGGGTCAGGCTTCAGGGAAGGGTTAGGGTTAGGGTTCGGGCTAGGGTTAGGGTTAGGGGACGGGGACGGTTTAGGGTCCAGGTGAGGGTACGACAACGCTTTAGGGGGAGCATACGTGTGAGGGCACGGGTTAGTGTCAGCGTACGGGTTAGGATTAGGGGACGGGTGAGGGTCAGGCTTCGGGGAAGGGTTAGGGTTAGGGTTCGGGCTAGGGTTAGGGTTAGGGAACGGGGACGGTTTAGGGTCCAGGTGAGGGTACGACAACGCTTTAGGGGGAGGGTACGTGTGAGGACGCGGGTTAGTGTCAGCGTACGGGTTAGGATTAGGGGACGTGTGAGGGTCAGGCTTCGGGGAAGGGTTAGGGTTAGGGTTCGGGCTAGGGTTAGGGTTAGGGGACGGGGACGGTTTAGGTTCCAGGTGAGGGTACGACAACGCTTTAGGGGGAGTGTACGTGTGAGGGCGCGGATTAGTGTCAGCGTACGGGTTAGGATTAGGGGACAGGTGAGGGTCAGGCTTCGGGGAAGTGTTAGGGTTAGGGTTCGGGCTAGGGTTAGGGTTAGGGGACGGGGACGGTTTAGGGTCCAGGTGAGGGTTCGACAACGCTTTAGGGGGAGCGTACGTGTGAGGGCGTGGGTTAGTGTCAGCGTACGGGTTAGGATTAGGGGACGGGTGAGGGTCAGGCTTCTGGGAAGGGTTAGGGTTAGGGTTCGGGCTAGGGTTAGGGTTAGGGGACGGGGACGGTTTAGGGTCCAGGTGAGGGTACGACAACCCTTTAGGGGGAGCGTACGTGTGAGGGCGCGGGTTAGTGTCAGCGTACGGGTTAGGATTAGGGGACGGGTGAGCGTCAGGCTTCGGGGAAGGGTTAGGGTTAGGGTTCGGGCTAGGGTTAGGGTTAGGGGACGGGGACGTTTTAGGGTCCAGGTGAGGGTACGACAACGCTTTAGGGGGAGCGTACGTGTGAGGGCGCGGGTTAGTGTCAGCGTACGGGTTAGGATTAGGGGACGGGTGAGGGTCAGGCTTCGGGGAAGGGTTAGGGTTCGGGCTAGGTTTAGGGTTAGGGGACGGGGACGGTGTAGGGTCCAGGTGAGGGTACGACAACGCTTTAGGGGGAGCGTACGTGTGAGGGCGCGGGTTAGTGTCAGCGTACGGGTTAGGATTAGGGGACGGGTGAGGGTCAGGCTTCGGGGAAGGGTTAGGGTTAGGGTTCGGGCTAGGGTTAGGGTTAGGGGACAGGGACGGTTTAGGGTCCAGGTGAGGGTACGACAACGCTTTAGGGGGAGCGTACGTGTGAGGGCGCGGGTTAGTGTCAGCGTACGGGTTAGGATTAGGGGACGTGTGAGGGTCAGGCTTCAGGGAAGGGTTAGGGTTAGGGTTCGGGCTAGGGTTAGGGTTAGGGGACGGGGACGGTTTAGGGTCCAGGTGAGGGTACGACAACGCTTTAGGGGGAGCATACGTGTGAGGGCACGGGTTAGTGTCACCGTACGGGTTAGGATTAGGGGACGGGTGAGGGTCAGGCTTCGGGGAAGGGTTAGGGTTAGGGTTCGGGCTAGGGTTAGGGTTAGGGGACGGGGACGGTTTAGGGTCCAGGTGAGGGTACGACAACGCTTTAGGGGGAGGGTACGTGTGAGGACGCGGGTTAGTGTCAGCGTACGGGTTAGGATTAGGGGACGTGTGAGGGTCAGGCTTCGGGGAAGGGTTAGGGTTAGGGTTCGGGCTAGGGTTAGGGTTAGGGAACGGGGACGGTTTAGGTTCCAGGTGAGGGTACGACAACGCTTTAGGGGGAGTGTACGTGTGAGGGCGCGGATTAGTGTCAGCGTACGGGATAGGATTAGGGGACAGGTGAGGGTCAGGCTTCGGGGAAGTGTTAGGGTTAGGGTTCGGGCTAGGGTTAGGGTTAGGGGACGGGGACGGTTTAGGGTCCAGGTGAGGGTTCGACAACGCTTTAGGGGGAGCGTACGTGTGAGGGCGTGGGTTAGTGTCAGCGTACGGGTTAGGATTAGGGGACGGGTGAGGGTCAGGCTTCGGGGAAGGGTTAGGGTTAGGGTTCGGGCTAGGGTTAGGGTTAGGGGACGGGGACGGTTTAGGGTCCAGGTGAGGGTACGACAACCCTTTAGGGGGAGCGTACGTGTGAGGGCGCGGGTTAGTGTCAGCGTACGGGTTAGGATTAGGGGACGGGTGAGCGTCAGGCTTCGGGGAAGGGTTAGGGTTATGGTTCGGGCTAGGGTTAGGGTTAGGGGACGGGGACGTTTTAGGGTCCAGGTGAGGGTACGACAACGCTTTAGGGGGAGCGTACGTGTGAGGGCGCGGGTTAGTGTCAGCGTACGGGTTAGGATTAGGGGACGGGTGAGGGTCAGGCTTCGGGGAAGGGTTAGGGTTCGGGCTAGGGTTAGGGTTAGGGGACGGGGACGGTGTAGGGTCCAGGTGAGGGTACGACAACGCTTTAGGGGGAGCGTACGTGTGAGGGCGCGGGTTAGTGTCAGCGTACGGGTTAGGATTAGGGGACGGGTGAGGGTCAGGCTTCGGGGAAGGGATAGGGTTAGGGTTCGGGTTAGGGTTAGGGGACGGGGACGGTTTAGGGTCCAGGTGAGGGTACGACAACGCTTTAGGGGGAGCGTACGTGTGAGGGCACGGGTTAGTGTCAGCATACGCGTTAGGATTAGGGGACGGTTGTTGGTCACGCTTCGGGAAAGGGTTAGGGTTATGGTTCGGGCTAGGGTTAGGGTTAGGGGACGGGGACGGTTTAGGGTCCAGGTGAGGGTACGACAACGCTTTAGGGGGAGCGTAAGTGTGAGGGCGCGGGTTAGTGTCAGCGTACGGGTTAGGATTAGGGGACGGGTGAGGGTCAGGCTTCTGAGAAGGGTTAGGGTTAGGGTTCGGGCTAGGGTTAGGGTTAGGGGACGGGGACGGTTTAGGGTCCAGGTGAGGGCACGACAACGCTTTAGGGGGAGCGTACGAGTGAGGGCGCGGGTTAGTGTCAGCGTACGGGTTAGGATTAGGGGACGGGTGAGGGTTAGGTTTCGGGGAAGGGTTAGGGTTAGGGTTCGGGCTAAGTTGAGGGTTAGGGGACAGGGTCGGTTTAGGGTCCAGGTGAGGGTACGACAACGCTTTAGTGGGAGCGTACGTCGGAGGGCGCGGGTTAGTGTCAGTGTACGGGTTAGGATTAGGGGACGGGTGAGGGTCAGGCTTCGGGGAAGGGTTAGGGTTAGGGTTCGGGCTAGGGTTAGGGTTAGGGGACGGGGACGGTTTAGGGTCCAGGTGAGGGTACGACAACCCTTTAGGGGGAGGGTACGTGTGAGGACGCGGGTTAGTGTCAGCGTACGGGTTAGGATTAGGGGACGGGTGAGGGTCAGGTTTCGGGGAAGGGTTAGGGTTAGGGTTCGGGCTAGGGTTAGGGTTAGGGGACGGGGACGGTTTAGGGTCCAGGTGAGGGTACGACAACACTTTAGGGGGAGCGTACGTGTGAGGGCGCGGGTTAGTGTCAGCGTACGGGTTAGGATTAGGGGACAGTTGAGGGTCAGGCTTCGGGGAAGGGTTAGGGTTAGGGTTCGGGCTAGGGTTAGGGTTAGGGGACGGGGACGGTTTAGGGTCCAGGTGAGGGTACGACAACGCTTTAGGGGGAGCGTACGTGTGAGGGCGTGGGTTAGTGTCAGCGTACGGGTTAGGATTAGGGGACGGGTGAGGGTCAGGCTTCGGGTAGGGTTAGGGTTAGGGTTCGGGCTAGGGTTAGGGTTAGGGGACGGGGACGGTTTAGGGTCCAGGTGAGTGTACGACAACGCTTTAGGGGGAGCGTACGTGTGAGGGTGCGGGTTAGTGTCAGCGTACGGGTTAGGATTAGGGGACGGGTGAGGGTCAGGCTTCGGGGAAGGGTTAGGGTTAGGGTTCGGGCTAGGGTTAGGGTTAGGGGACGGGGACGGTTTAGGGTCCAGGTGAGGGTACGACAACGCTTTAGGGGGAGCGTACGTGTGAGGGCGCGGGTTAGTGTCAGCGTACGGGTTAGGATTAGGGGACGGCTGAGGGTCAGGTTTCGGGGAAGGGTTAGGGTTAGGGTTCGGGCTAGGGTTAGGGTTAGGGGACGGGGACGGTTTAGGGTCCAGGTGAGGGTACGACAACGCTTTAGGGGGAGCGTACGTGTGAGGGCGCGGGTTAGTGTCAGCGTACGGGTTAGGATTAGGGGACGGGTGAGGGTCAGGCTTCGGGGAAGGGTTAGGGTTAGGGTTCGGGCTAGGGTTAGGGTTAGGGGACGGGGACGGTTTAGGGTCCAGGTGAGGATACGACAACGCTTTAGGGGGAGCGTACGTGTGAGGGCGCGGGTTAGTGTCAGCGTACGGGTTAGGATTAGGGGACGGCTGAGGGTCAGGTTTCGGGGAAGGGTTAGGGTTAGGGTTCGGGCTAGGGTTAGGGTTAGGGGACGGGGACGGTTTAGGGTCCAGGTGAGGGTACGACAACGCTTTAGGGGGAGCGTACGTGTGAGGGCGCGGGTTAGTGTCAGCGTACGGGTTAGGATTAGGGGACGGGTGAGGGTCAGGCTTCGGGGAAGGGTTAGGGTTAGGGTTCGGGCTAGGGTTAGGGGTAGGGGACGGGGACGGTTTAGGGTCCAGGTGAGGGTACGACAACGCTTTAGGGGGAGCGTAAGTGTGAGGGTGCGGGTTAGTGTCAGCGTACGGGTTAGGATTAGGGGACGGGTGAGGGTCAGGCTTCGGGGAAGGGTTAGGGTTAGGGTTCGGGCTAGGGTTAGGGTTAGGGGACGGGGACGGTTTAGGGTCCAGGTGAGGGTACGACAACGCTTTAGGGGGAGCGTACGTGTGAGGGCGCGGGTTAGTGTCAGCGTACGGGTTAGGATTAGGGGACGGGTGAGGGTCAGGCTTCGGGGAAGGGTTAGGGTTAGGGTTCGGGCTAGGGTTAGGGTTAGGGGACGGGAACGGTTTAGGGTCCAGGTGAGGGTACGACAACGCTTTAGGGGGAGCGTACGTGTGAGGGTGCAGGTTAGTGTCAACGTACGGTTTAGGATTAGGGGACGGGTGAGTGTCAGGCTTCGGGGAAGGGTTAGGGTTAGGGTTCGGGCTAGGGTTAGGGTTAGGGGACGGGGACGGTTTAGGGACCAGGTGAGGGTACGACAACGCTTTAGGGGGAGCGTACGTGTGAGGGCGCGGGTTAGTGTCAGCGTACGGGTTAGGATTAGGGGACGGGTGAGGGTCAGGCTTCGGGGAAGGGTTAGGGTTAGGGTTCGGGCTAGGGTTAGGGGTAGGGGACGGGGACGGTTTAGGGTCCAGGTGAGGGTACGACAACGCTTTAGGGGGAGCGTAAGTGTGAGGGTGCGGGTTAGTGTCAGCGTACGGGTTAGGATTAGGGGACGGGTGAGGGTCAGGCTTCGGGGAAGGGTTAGGGTTAGGGTTCGGGCTAGGGTTAGGGTTAGGGGACGGGGACGGTTTAGGGTCCAGGTGAGGGTACGACAACGCTTTAGGGGGAGCGTACGTGTGAGGGCGCGGGTTAGTGTCAGCGTACGGGTTAGGATTAGGGGACGGGTGAGGGTCAGGCTTCGGGGAAGGGTTAGGGTTAGGGTTCGGGCTAGGGTTAGGGTTAGGGGACGGGAACGGTTTAGGGTCCAGGTGAGGGTACGACAACGCTTTAGGGGGAGCGTACGTGTGAGGGTGCAGGTTAGTGTCAACGTACGGTTTAGGATTAGGGGACGGGTGAGTGTCAGGCTTCGGGGAAGGGTTAGGGTTAGGGTTCGGGCTAGGGTTAGGGTTAGGGGACGGGGACGGTTTAGGGACCAGGTGAGGGTACGACAACGCTTTAGGGGGAGCGTACGTGTGAGGGCGCGGGTTAGTGTCAGCGTACGGGTTAGGATTAGGGGACGGGTGAGGGTCAGGCTTCGGGGAAGGGTTAGGGTTAGGGTTCGGGCTAGGGTTAGGGTTAGGGGACGGGGACGGTTTAGGGTCCAGGTGAGGGCACGACAACGCTTTAGGGGGAGCGTACGAGTGAGGGCGCGGGTTAGTGTCAGCGTACGGGTTAGGATTAGGGGACGGGTGAGGGTTAGGTTTCGGGGAAGGGTTAGGGTTAGGGTTCGGGCTAAGTTGAGGGTTAGGGGACAGGGTCGGTTTAGGGTCCAGGTGAGGGTACGACAACGCTTTAGTGGGAGCGTACGTCGGAGGGCGCGGGTTAGTGTCAGTGTACGGGTTAGGATTAGGGGACGGGTGAGGGTCAGGCTTCGGGGAAGGGTTAGGGTTAGGGTTCGGGCTAGGGTTAGGGTTAGGGGACGGGGACGGTTTAGGGTCCAGGTGAGGGTACGACAACCCTTTAGGGGGAGGGTACGTGTGAGGACGCGGGTTAGTGTCAGCGTACGGGTTAGGATTAGGGGACGGGTGAGGGTCAGGTTTCGGGGAAGGGTTAGGGTTAGGGTTCGGGCTAGGGTTAGGGTTAGGGGACGGGGACGGTTTAGGGTCCAGGTGAGGGTACGACAACACTTTAGGGGGAGCGTACGTGTGAGGGCGCGGGTTAGTGTCAGCGTACGGGTTAGGATTAGGGGACAGTTGAGGGTCAGGCTTCGGGGAAGGGTTAGGGTTAGGGTTCGGGCTAGGGTTAGGGTTAGGGGACGGGGACGGTTTAGGGTCCAGGTGAGGGTACGACAACGCTTTAGGGGGAGCGTACGTGTGAGGGCGTGGGTTAGTGTCAGCGTACGGGTTAGGATTAGGGGACGGGTGAGGGTCAGGCTTCGGGTAGGGTTAGGGTTAGGGTTCGGGCTAGGGTTAGGGTTAGGGGACGGGGACGGTTTAGGGTCCAGGTGAGTGTACGACAACGCTTTAGGGGGAGCGTACGTGTGAGGGTGCGGGTTAGTGTCAGCGTACGGGTTAGGATTAGGGGACGGGTGAGGGTCAGGCTTCGGGGAAGGGTTAGGGTTAGGGTTCGGGCTAGGGTTAGGGTTAGGGGACGGGGACGGTTTAGGGTCCAGGTGAGGGTACGACAACGCTTTAGGGGGAGCGTACGTGTGAGGGCGCGGGTTAGTGTCAGCGTACGGGTTAGGATTAGGGGACGGCTGAGGGTCAGGTTTCGGGGAAGGGTTAGGGTTAGGGTTCGGGCTAGGGTTAGGGTTAGGGGACGGGGACGGTTTAGGGTCCAGGTGAGGGTACGACAACGCTTTAGGGGGAGCGTACGTGTGAGGGCGCGGGTTAGTGTCAGCGTACGGGTTAGGATTAGGGGACGGGTGAGGGTCAGGCTTCGGGGAAGGGTTAGGGTTAGGGTTCGGGCTAGGGTTAGGGTTAGGGGACGGGGACGGTTTAGGGTCCAGGTGAGGGTACGACAACGCTTTAGGGGGAGCGTACGTGTGAGGGCGCGGGTTAGTGTCAGCGTACGGGTTAGGATTAGGGGACGGCTGAGGGTCAGGTTTCGGGGAAGGGTTAGGGTTAGGGTTCGGGCTAGGGTTAGGGTTAGGGGACGGGGACGGTTTAGGGTCCAGGTGAGGGTACGACAACGCTTTAGGGGGAGCGTACGTGTGAGGGCGCGGGTTAGTGTCAGCGTACGGGTTAGGATTAGGGGACGGGTGAGGGTCAGGCTTCGGGGAAGGGTTAGGGTTAGGGTTCGGGCTAGGGTTAGGGGTAGGGGACGGGGACGGTTTAGGGTCCAGGTGAGGGTACGACAACGCTTTAGGGGGAGCGTAAGTGTGAGGGTGCGGGTTAGTGTCAGCGTACGGGTTAGGATTAGGGGACGGGTGAGGGTCAGGCTTCGGGGAAGGGTTAGGGTTAGGGTTCGGGCTAGGGTTAGGGTTAGGGGACGGGGACGGTTTAGGGTCCAGGTGAGGGTACGACAACGCTTTAGGGGGAGCGTACGTGTGAGGGCGCGGGTTAGTGTCAGCGTACGGGTTAGGATTAGGGGACGGGTGAGGGTCAGGCTTCGGGGAAGGGTTAGGGTTAGGGTTCGGGCTAGGGTTAGGGTTAGGGGACGGGAACGGTTTAGGGTCCAGGTGAGGGTACGACAACGCTTTAGGGGGAGCGTACGTGTGAGGGTGCAGGTTAGTGTCAACGTACGGTTTAGGATTAGGGGACGGGTGAGTGTCAGGCTTCGGGGAAGGGTTAGGGTTAGGGTTCGGGCTAGGGTTAGGGTTAGGGGACGGGGACGGTTTAGGGACCAGGTGAGGGTACGACAACGCTTTAGGGGGAGCGTACGTGTGAGGGCGCGGGTTAGTGTCAGCGTACGGGTTAGGATTAGGGGACGGGTGAGGGTCAGGCTTCGGGGAAGGGTTAGGGTTAGGGTTCGGGCTAGGGTTAGGGTTAGGGGACGGGGACGGTTTAGGGTCCAGGTGAGGGTACGACAACGCTTTAGGGGGAGCGTACGTGTGAGGGCGCGGGTTAGTGTCAGCGTACGGGTTAGGATTAGGGGACGGGTGAGGGTCAGGCTTCGGGGAAGGGTTAGGGTTAGGGTTCGGGCTAGGGTTAGGGTTAGGGGACGGGGACGGTTTAGGGTCCAGGTGAGGGTACGACAACGCTTTAGGGGGAGGGTACGTGTGAGGACGCGGGTTAGTGTCAGCGTACGGGTTAGGATTAGGGGACGTGTGAGGGTCAGGCTTCGGGGACGGGTTAGGGTTAGGGTTCGGGCTAGGGTTAGGGTTAGGGGACGGGGACGGTTTAGGTTCCAGGTGAGGGTACGACAACGCTTTAGGGGGAGCGTACGTGTGAGGGCGCGGGTTAGTGTCAGCGTACGGGTTAGGATTAGGGGACGGGTGAGGGTCAGGCTTCGGGGAAGTGTTAGGGTTAGGGTTCGGGCTAGGGTTAGGGTTAGGGGACGGGGACGGTTTAGGGTCCAGGTGAGGGTACGACAACGCTTTAGGGGGAGCGTACGTGTGAGGGCGTGGGTTAGTGTCAGCGTACGGGTTAGGATTAGGGGACGGGTGAGGGTCAGGCTTCGGGGAAGGGTTAGGGTTAGGGTTCGGGCTAGGGTTAGGGTTAGGGGACGGGGACGGTTTAGGGTCCAGGTGAGGGTACGACAACGCTTTAGGGGGAGCGTACGTGTGAGGGCGCGGGTTAGTGTCAGCGTACGGGTTAGGATTAGGGGACGGGTGAGCGTCAGGCTTCGGGGAAGGGTTAGGGTTAGGGTTCGGGCTAGGGTTAGGGTTAGGGGACGGGGACGTTTTAGGGTCCAGGTGAGGGTACGACAACGCTTTAGGGGGAGCGTACGTGTGAGGGCGCGGGTTAGTGTCAGCGTACGGGTTAGGATTAGGGGACGGGTGAGGGTCAGGCTTCGGGGAAGGGTTAGGGTTCGGGCTAGGGTTAGGGTTAGGGGACGGGGACGGTGTAGGGTCCAGGTGAGGGTACGACAACGCTTTAGTGGGAGCATACGTCGGAGGGCGCGGGTTAGTGTCAGTGTACGGGTTAGGATTAGGGGACGGGTGAGGGTCAGGCTTCGGGGAAGTTTTAGGGTTCGGGCTAGGGTTAGGGTTAGGGGACAGGGTCGGTTTACGGTCCAGGTGAGGGTACGACAACGCTTTAGTGGGAGCATACGTCGGAGGGCGCGGGTTAGTGTCAGTGTACGGGTTAGGATTAGGGGACGGGTGAGGGTCAGGCTTCGGGGAAGGGTTAGGGTTAGGGTTCGAGCTAGGGTTAGGGTGAGGGGACGGGGACGGTTTAGGGTCCAGGTGAGGGTACGACAACCCTTTAGGGGGAGGGTACGTGTGAGGACGCGGGTTAGTGTCACCGTACGGGTTAGAATTAGGGGACGGGTGAGGGTCAGGTTTCGGGGAAGGGTTAGGGTTAGGGTTCGGGCTAGGGTTAGGGTTAGGAGACGGGGACGGTTTAGGGTCCAGGTGAGGGTACGACAACACTTTAGGGGGAGCGTACGTGTGAGGGCGCAGGTTAGTGTCAGCGTACGGGTTAGGATTAGGGGACAGTTGAGGGTCAGGCTTCGGGGAAGTGTTAGGGTTAGGGTTCGGGCTAGGGTTAGGGTTAGGGGACGGGGACGGTTTAGGGTCCAGGTGAGGGTACGACAACGCTTTAGGGGGAGCGTACGTGTGAGGGCGTGGGTTAGTGTCAGCGTACGGTTTAGGATTAGGGGACGGGTGAGGGTCAGGCTTTGGAGAAGGGTTAGGGTTAGGGTTCGGGCTAGGGTTAGGGTTAGGGGATGGGGATGGTTTAGGGTCCAGGTGAGGGTATGACAACGCTTTAGGGGGAGCGTACGTGTGAGGGCGCGGGTTAGTGTCAGCGTACGGGTTAGGATTAGGGGACGGGTGAGGGTCAGGCTTCGGGGAAGGGTTAGGGTTAGGGTTCGGGCTAGGGTTAGGGTTAGGGGACGGGGACGGTTTAGGGTCCAGGTGAGGATACGACAACGCTTTAGGGGGAGCGTACGTGTGAGGGCGCGGGTTAGTGTCAGCGTACGGGTTAGGATTAGGGGACGGGTGAGGGTCAGGCTTCGGGAAAGGGTTAGGGTTAGGGTTCGGGCTAGGGTTAGGGTTAGGGGACGGGGACGGTTTAGGGTCCAGGTGAGGGTACGACAACGCTTTAGGGGGAGCGTACGTGTGAGGGCGCGGGTTAGTGTCAGCGTACGGGTTAGGATTAGGGGACGGGTGAGGGTCAGGCTTCGGGGAAGGGTTAGGGTTAGGGTTCGGGCTAGGTTTAGGTTTAGGGGACGGGGACGGTTTAGGGTCCAGGTGAGGGTACGACAACGCTTTAGGGGGAGCGTACGTGTGAGGGCGCGGGTTAGTGTCAGCGTACGGGTTAGGATTAGGGGACGGGTGAGGGTCAGGCTTCGGGGAAGGGTTAGGGTTAGGGTTCGGGCTAGGGTTAGGGTTAGGGGACGGGGACGGTTTAGGGTCCAGGTGAGGGTATGACAACGCTTTAGGGGGAGCGTACGTGTGAGGGTGCGGGTTAGTGTCAGCGTACGTGTTAGGATTAGGGGACGGGTGAGGGTCAGGCTTCGGGGAAGGGTTAGGGTTAGGGTTCGGGCTAGGGTTAGGGTTAGGGGACGGGGACGGTTTAGGGTCCAGGTGAGGGTACGACAACGCTTTAGGGGGAGCGTACGTGTGAGGGCGCGGGTTAGTGTCAGCGTACGGGTTAGGATTATGGGACGGGTGAGGGTCAGGCTTCGGGGAAGGGTTAGGGTTAGGGTTCGGGCTAGGGTAAGGGTTAGGGGACGGGGACGGTTTAGGGTCCAGGTGAGGGTACGACAACGCTTTAGGGGGAGCGTACGTGTGAGGGCGCAGGTTAGTGTCAGCGTACGGGTTAGGATTAGGGGACGGGTGAGGGTCAGGCTTCGGGAAAGGGTTAGGGTTAGGGTTCGGGCTAGGGTTAGGGTTAGGGGACGGGGACGGTTTAGGGACCAGGTGAGGGTACGACAACGCTTTAGGGGGAGCGTACGTGTGAGGGCGCGGGTTAGTGTCAGCGTACGGGTTATGATTAGGGGACGTGTGAGGGTCAGGCTTCAGGGAAGGGTTAGGGTTAGGGTTCGGGCTAGGGTTAGGTTTAGGGGACGGGGACGGTTTAGGGTCCAGGTGAGGGTACGACAACGCTTTAGGGGGAGCGTACGTGTGAGGGCGTGGGTTAGTGTCAGCGTACGGGTTAGGATTAGGGGACGGGTGAGGGTCAGGCTTCGGGGAAGTGTTAGGGTTAGGGTTCGGGCTAGGGTTAGGGTTAGGGGACGGGGACGGTTTAGGGTCCAGGTGAGGGTACGACAAAGCTTTAGGGGGAGCGTACGTGTGAGGGCGCGGGTTAGTGTCAGCGTACGGGTTAGGATTAGGGGACGGGTGAGCGTCAGGCTTCGGGGAAGGGTTAGGGTTAGGGTTCGGGCTAGGGTTAGGGTTAGGGGACGGGGACGGTTTAGGGTCCAGGTGAGGGTACGACAACGCTTTAGGGGGAGCGTACGTGTGAGGGCGCGGGTTAGTGTCAGCGTACGGGTTAGGATTAGGGGACGGGTGAGGGTCAGGCTTCGGGGAAGGGTTAGGGTTCGGGCTAGGGTTAGGGTTAGGGGACGGGGACGGTGTAGGGTCCAGGTGAGGGTACGACAACGCTTTAGGGGGAGCGTACGTGTGAGGGCGCGGGTTAGTGTCAGCGTACGGGTTAGGATTAGGGGACGGGTGAGGGTCAGGCTTCGGGGAAGGGATAGGGTTAGGGTTCGGGTTAGGGTTAGGGGACGGGGACGGTTTAGGGTCCAGGTGAGGTTACGACAACGCTTTAGGGGGAGCGTACGTGTGAGGGCACGGGTTAGTGTCAGCATACGCGTTAGGATTAGGGGACGGTTGTTGGTCACGCTTCGGGGAAGGGTTAGGGTTATGGTTCGGGCTAGGGTTAGGGTTAGGGGACGGGGACGGTTTAGGGTCCAGGTGAGGGTACGACAACGCTTTAGGGGGAGCGTACGTGTGAGGGCGCGGGTTAATGTCAGCGTACGGGTTAGGATTAGGGGACGGGTGAGGGTCAGGCTTCTGAGAAGGGTTAGGGTTAGGGTTCGGGCTAGGGTTAGGGTTAGGGGACGGGGACGGTTTAGGGTCCAGGTGAGGTCACGACAACGCTTTAGGGGGAGCGTACGAGTGAGGGCGCGGGTTAGTGTCAGCGTACGGGTTAGGATTAGGGGACGGGTGAGGGTTAGGTTTCGGGGAAGGGTTAGGGTTAGGGTTCGGGCTAAGGTTAGGGTTAGGGGACAGGGTCGGTTTAGGGTCCAGGTGAGGGTACGACAACGCTTTAGTGGGAGCGTACGTCGGAGGGCGCGGGTTAGTGTCAGTGTACGGGTTAGGATTAGGGGACGGGTGAGGGTCAGGCTTCGGGGAAGGGTTAGGGTTAGGGTTCGGGCTAGGGTTAGGGTTAGGGGACGGGGACGGTTTATGGTCCAGGTGAGGGTACGACAACCCTTTAGGGGGAGGGTACGTGTGAGGACGCGTGTTAGTGTCAGCGTACGGGTTAGGATTAGGGGACGGGTGAGGGTCAGGTTTCGGGGAAGGGTTAGGGTTAGGGTTCAGTCTAGGGTTAGGGTTAGGGGACGGGGACGGTTTAGGGTCCAGGTGAGGGTACGACAACACTTTAGGGGGAGCATACGTGTGAGGGCGCGGGTGAGTGTCAGCGTACGGTTTAGGATTAGGGGACAGTTGAGGGTCAGGCTTCGGGGAAGGGTTAGGGTTAGGGTTCGGGCTAGGGTTAGGATTAGGGGACGGGGACGGTTTAGGGTCCAGGTGAGGGTACGACAACGCTTTAGGGGGAGCGTACGTGTGAGGGCGCGGGTTAGTGTCAGCGTACGGGTTAGGATTAGGGGACGGGTGAGGGTCAGGCTTCGGGGAAGGGTTAGGGTTAGGGTTCGGGCTAGGGTTAGGGTTAGGGGACGGGGACGGTTTAGGGACCAGGTGAGGGTACGACAACGCTTTAGGGGGAGCGTACGTGTGAGGGCGCGGGTTAGTGTCAGCGTACGGGTTAGGATTAGGGGACGGGTGAGGGTCAGGCTTCGGGGAAGGATTAGGGTTAGGGTTCGGGCTAGGATTAGGGTTAGGGGACGGGGACGGTTTAGGGTCCAGGTGAGGGTACGACAACGCTTTAGGGGGAGCGTACGTGTGAGGGCGCGGGTTAGTGTCAGCGTACGGGTTAGGATTAGGGGACGGGTGAGTGTCAGGCTTCGCGGAAGGGTTAGGGTTAGGGTCCGGGCTAGGGTTAGGGGACGAGGACGGTTTAGGGTCCAGGTGAGGGTACGACAACGCTTTAGGGGGAGGGTACGTGTGAGGACGCGGGTTAGTGTCAGCGTACGGGTTAGGATTAGGGGACGGGTGAGGGTCAGGTTTCGGGGAAGGGTTAGGGTTAGGGTTCGGGCTAGGGTTAGGGTTAGGGGACGGGGACGGTTTAGGTTCCAGGTGAGGGTACGACAACGCTTTAGGGGGAGCGTACGTGTGAGGGCGCGGGTTAGTGTCAGCGTACGGGTTAGGATTAGGGGACAGGTGAGTGTCAGGCTTCGGGGAAGTGTTAGGGTTAGGGTTCGGGCTAGGGTTAGGGTTAGGGGACGGGGACGGTTTAGGGTCCAGGTGAGGGTACGACAACGCTTTAGGGGGAGCGTACGTGTGAGGGCGTGGGTTAGTGTCAGCGTACGGGTTAGGATTAGGGGACGGGTGAGGGTCAGGCTTCGGAGAAGGGTTAGGGTTAGGGTTCGGGCTAGGGTTAGGGTTAGGGGATGGGGATGGTTTAGGGTCCAGGTGAGGGTACGACAACGCTTTAGGGGGAGCGTACGTGTGAGGGCGCGGGTTAGTGTCAGCGTACGGGTTAGGATTAGGGGACGGGTGAGGGTCAGGCTTCGGGGAAGGGTTAGGGTTAGGGTTCGGGCTAGGGTTAGGGTTAGGGGACGGGGACGGTTTAGGGTCCAGGTGAGGGTACGACAACGCTTTAGGGGGAGCGTACGTGTGAGGGCGTGGGTTAGTGTCAGCGTACGGGTTAGGATTAGGGGACGGGTGAGGGTCAGGCTTCGGGGAAGGGTTAGGGTTAGGGTTCGGGCTAGGGTTAGGGTTAGGGGACGGGGACGGTTTAGGGTCCAGGTGAGGGTACGACAACGCTTTAGGGGGAGGGTACGTGTGAGGACGCGGGTTAGTGTCAGCGTACGGGTTAGGATTAGGGGACGGGTGAGGGTCAGGTTTCGGGGAAGGGTTAGGGTTAGGGTTCGGGCTAGGGTTAGGGTTAGGGGACGGGGACGGTTTAGGGTCCAGGTGAGGGTACGACAACCCTTTAGGGGGAGCGTACGTGTGGGGGCGCGGGTTAGTGTCAGCGTACGGGTTAGGATTAGGGGACGGGTGAGGGTCAGGCTTCGGGGAAGGGTTAGGGTTAGGTTTCGGGCTAGGGTTAGGGTTAGGGGACGGGGACGGTTTAGGGTCCAGGTGAGGTTACGACAACGCTTTAGGGGGAGCGTACGTGTGAGGGCGCGGGTTAGTGTCAGCGTACGGGTTAGGATTAGGGGACGGGTGAGGGTCAGGCTTCGGGGAAGGGTTAGGGTTCGGGCTAGGGTTAGGGTTAGGGGACGGGGACGGTGTAGGGTCCAGGTGAGGGTACGACAACGCTTTAGGGGGAGCGTACGTGTGAGGGCGCGGGTCAGTGTCAGCGTACGGGTTAGGATTAGGGGACAGTTGAGGGTCAGACTTCGGGGAAGGTTTAAGGTTAGGGTTCGGGCTAGGGTTAGGGTTAGGGGACGGGGACGGTTTAGGGTCCAGTTGAGGGTACGACAACGCTTTAGGGGGAGCGTACATGTGAGGGCACGGGTTAGTGTCAGCATACGCGTTAGGATTAGGGGACGGGTGTTGGTCAGGCTTCGGGGAAGGGTTAGGGTTATGGTTCGGGCTAGGGTTAGGGTTAGGGGATGGGGACGGTTTAGGGTCCAGGTGAGGGTACGACAACGCTTTAGGTGGAGCGTACGTGTGAGGGCGCGGGTTAGTGTCAGCGTACGGGTTAGGATTAGGGGACGGGTGAGGGTCAGGCTTCTGAGAGGGGTTAGGGTTAGGGTTCGGGCTAGGGTTAGGGTTAGGGGACGGGGACGGTTTAGGGTCCAGGTGAGGGCACGACAACGCTTTAGGGGGAGCGTACGTGTGAGGGCGCGGGTTAGTGTCAGCGTACGGGTTAGGATTAGGGGACGGGTGAGGGTTAGGTTTCGGGGAAGGGTTAGGGTTAAGGTTCGGGCTAAGGTTAGAGTTAGGGGACGGGGTCGGTTTAGGGTCCAGGTGAGGGTACGACAACGCTTTAGTGGGAGCGTACGTCGGAGGGCGTGGGTTAGTGTCAGCGTACGGGTTAGGATTCGGGGACGGGTGAGGGTCAGGCTTCGGAGAAGGGTTAGGGTTAGGGTTCGGGCTAGGGTTAGGATTAGGGGATGGGGATGGTTTAGGATCCAGGTGAGGGTACGACAACGCTTTAGGGGGAGCGTACGTGTGAGGGCGCGGGTTAGTGTCAGCGTACGGGTTAGGATTAGGGGACGGGTGAGGGTCAGGCTTCGGGGAAGGGTTAGGGTTAGGGTTCGGGCTAGGGTTAGGGTTAGGGGACGGGGACGGTTTAGGGTCCAGGTGAGGGTACGACAACGCTTTAGGGGGAGCGTACGTGTGAGGGCGCGGGTTAGTGTCAGCGTACGGGTTAGGATTAGGGGACGGGTGAGGGTCAGGCTTCGGGGAAGGGTTAGGGTTAGGGTTCGGGCTAGGGTTAGGGTTAGGGGATGGGGACGGTTTAGGGTCCAGGTGAGGGTACGACAACGCTTTAGGTGGAGCGTACGTGTGAGGGCGGGGGTTAGTGTCAGCGTACGGGTTAGGATTAGGGGACGTGTGAGGGTCAGGCTTCGGGGAAGGGTTAGGGTTAGGGTTCGGGTTAGGGTTAGGGTTAGGGGACGGGTACGGTTTAGGGTCCAGGTGAGGGTACGACAACGCTTTAGGGGGAGCGTACGTGTGAGGGCGCGGGTTAGTGTCAGCGTACGGGTTAGGATTAGGGGACGGGTGAGGGTCAGGCTTCGGGGAAGGGTTAGGGTTAGGGTTCGGGCTAGGGTTAGGGTTAGGGGACGAGGACGGTTTAGGGTCCAGGTGAGGGTACGACAACGCTTTAGGGGGAGGGTACGTGTGAGGACGCGGGTTAGTGTCAGCGTACGGGTTAGGATTAGTGGACGGGTGAGGGTCAGGTTTCGGGGAAGGGTTAAGGTTAGGGTTCGGTCTAGGGTTAGGGTTAGGGGACGGGGACGGTTTAGGTTCCAGGTGAGGGTACGACAACGCTTTAGGGGGAGCGTACGTGTGAGGGCGCGGGTTAGTGTCAGCGTACGGGTTAGGATTAGGGGACAGGTGAGGGTCAGGCTTCGGGGAAGTGTTAGGGTTAGGGTTCGGGCTAGGGTTAGGGTTAGGGGACGGGGACGGTTTAGGTTCCAGGTGAGGGTACGACAACGCTTTAGGGGGAGCGTACGTTTGAGGGCGTGGGTTAGTGTCACCATACGGTTTAGGATTAGGGGACGTGTGAGGGTCAGGCTTCGGAGAAGGTTTAGGGTTATTGTTCGGGCTAGGGTTAGGGTTAGGGGATGGGGATGGTTTAGGGTCCAGGTGAGGGTACGACAAAGCTTTAGGGGGAGCGTACGTGTGAGGGCGCGGGTTAGTGTCAGCGTACGGGTTAGGATTAGGGGACGGGTGAGGGTCAGGCTTCGGGGAAGGGTTAGGGTTAGGGTTCGGGCTAGGGTTAGGGTTAGGGGACGGGGACGGTTTAGGGTCCAGGTGAGGGTACGACAACGCTTTAGGGGGAGCGTACGTGTGAGGGCGCGGGTTAGTATCAGCGTACGGGTTAGGATTAGGGGACGGGTTAGGGTCAGGCTTCGGGGAAGGGTTAGGGTTAGGGTTCGGGCTAGGGTTAGGGTTAGGGGACGGGGACGGTTTAGGGTCCAGGTGAGGGTACGACAACGCTTTAGGGGGAGCGTACGTGTGAGGGCGCGGGTTAGTGTCAGCGTACGGGTTAGGATTAGGGGACGGGTGAGGGTCAGGCTTCGGGGAAGGGTTAGGGTTCGGGCTAGGGTTAGGGTTAGGGGACGGGGACGGTGTAGGGTCCAGGTGAGGGTACGACAACGCTTTAGGGGGAGCGTACGTGTGAGGGCGCGGGTTAGTGTCAGCGTACGGGTTAGGATTAGGGGACGGGTGAGTGTCAGGCTTCGCGGAAGTGTTAGGGTTAGGGTCCGGGCTAGGGTTAGGGGACGGGGACGGTTTAGGGTCCAGGTGAGGGTACGACAACGCTTTAGGGGGAGGGTACGTGTGAGGACGCGGGTTAGTGTCAGCGTACGGGTTAGGATTAGGGGACGGGTGAGGGTCAGGTTTCGGGGAAGGGTTAGGGTTAGGGTTCGGGCTAGGGTTAGGGTTAGGGGACGGGGACGGTTTAGGTTCCAGGTGAGGGTACGACAACGCTTTAGGGGGAGCGTACGTGTGAGGGCGCGGGTTAGTGTCAGCGTACGGGTTAGGATTAGGGGACAGGTGAGTGTCAGGCTTCGGGGAAGTGTTAGGGTTAGGGTTCGGGCTAGGGTTAGGGTTAGGGGACGGGGACGGTTTAGGGTCCAGGTGAGGGTACGACAACGCTTTAGGGGGAGCGTACGTGTGAGGGCGTGGGTTAGTGTCAGCGTACGGGTTAGGATTAGGGGACGGGTGAGGGTCAGGCTTCGGAGAAGGGTTAGGGTTAGGGTTCGGGCTAGGGTTAGGGTTAGGGGATGGGGATGGTTTAGGGTCCAGGTGAGGGTACGACAACGCTTTAGGGGGAGCGTACGTGTGAGGGCGCGGGTTAGTGTCAGCGTACGGGTTAGGATTAGGGGACGTGTGAGGGTCAGGCTTCGGGGAAGGGTTAGGGTTAGGGTTCGGGCTAGGGTTAGGGTTAGGGGACGGGGACGGTTTAGGGTCCAGGTGAGGGTACGACAACGCTTTAGGGGGAGCGTACGTGTGAGGGCGCGGGTTAGTGTCAGCGTACGGGTTAGGATTAGGGGACGGGTGAGGGTCAGGCTTCGGGGAAGGGTTAGGGTTAGGGTTCGGGCTAGGGTTAGGGTTAGGGGACGGGGACGGTTTAGGGTCCAGGTGAGGGTACGACAACGCTTTAGGGGGAGCGTACGTGTGAGGGCGCGGGTTAGTGTCAGCGTACGGGTTAGGATTAGGGGACGGGTGAGGGTCAGGCTTCGGGGAAGGGTTAGGGTTCGGGCTAGGGTTAGGGTTAGGGGACGGGGACGGTGTAGGGTCCAGGTGAGGGTACGACAACGCTTTAGGGGGAGCGTACGTGTGAGGGCGCGGGTCAGTGTCAGCGTACGGGTTAGGATTAGGGGACAGTTGAGGGTCAGACTTCGGGGAAGGTTTAGGGTTAGGGTTCGGGCTAGGGTTAGGGTTAGGGGACGGGGACGGTTTAGGGTCCAGTTGAGGGTACGACAACGCTTTAGGGGGAGCGTACGTATGAGGGCACGGGTTAGTGTCAGCATACGCGTTAGGATTAGGGGACGGGTGTTGGTCAGGCTTCGGGGAAGGGTTAGGGTTATGGTTCGGGCTAGGGTTAGGGTTAGGGGATGGGGACGGTTTAGGGTCCAGGTGAGGGTACGACAACGCTTTAGTGGGAGCGTACGTCGGAGGGCGTGGGTTAGTGTCAGCGTACGGGTTAGGATTCGGGGATGGGTGAGGGTCAGGCTTCGGAGAAGGGTTAGGGTTAGGGTTCGGGCTAGGGTTAGGATTAGGGGATGGGGATGGTTTAGGATCCAGGTGAGGGTACGACAACGCTTTAGAGGGAGCGTACGTGTGAGGGCGCGGGTTAGTGTCAGCGTACGGGTTAGGATTAGGGGACGGGTGAGGGTCAGGCTTCGGGGAAGGGTTAGGGTTAGGGTTCGGGCTAGGGTTAGGGTTAGGGGACGGGGACGGTTTAGGGTCCAGGTGAGGGTACGACAACGCTTTAGGGGGAGCGTACGTGTGAGGGCGCGGGTTAGTGTCAGCGTACGGGTTAGGATTAGGGGACGGGTGAGGGTCAGGCTTCGGGGAAGGGTTAGGGTTAGGGTTCGGGCTAGGGTTAGGGTTAGGGGATGGGGACGGTTTAGGGTCCAGGTGAGGGTACGACAACGCTTTAGGTGGAGCGTACGTGTGAGGGCGGGGGTTAGTGTCAGCGTACGGGTTAGGATTAGGGGACGTGTGAGGGTCAGGCTTCGGGGAAGGGTTAGGGTTAGGGTTCGGGTTAGGGTTAGGGTTAGGGGACGGGTACGGTTTAGGGTCCAGGTGAGGGTACGACAACGCTTTAGGGGGAGCGTACGTGTGAGGGCGCGGGTTAGTGTCAGCGTACGGGTTAGGATTAGGGGACGGGTGAGGGTCAGGCTTCGGGGAAGGGTTAGGGTTAGGGTTCGGGCTAGGGTTAGGGTTAGGGGACGAGGACGGTTTAGGGTCCAGGTGAGGGTACGACAACGCTTTAGGGGGAGGGTACGTGTGAGGACGCGGGTTAGTGTCAGCGTACGGGTTAGGATTAGTGGACGGGTGAGGGTCAGGTTTCGGGGAAGGGTTAGGGTTAGGGTTCGGTCTAGGGTTAGGGTTAGGGGACGGGGACGGTTTAGGTTCCAGGTGAGGGTACGACAACGCTTTAGGGGGAGCGTACGTGTGAGGGCGCGGGTTAGTGTCAGCGTACGGGTTAGGATTAGGGGACAGGTGAGGGTCAGGCTTCGGGGAAGTGTTAGGGTTAGGGTTCGGGCTAGGGTTAGGGTTAGGGGACGGGGACGGTTTAGGTTCCAGGTGAGGGTACGACAACGCTTTAGGGGGAGCGTACGTTTGAGGGCGTGGGTTAGTGTCACCATACGGTTTAGGATTAGGGGACGGGTGAGGGTCAGGCTTCGGAGAAGGGTTAGGGTTATTGTTCGGGCTAGGGTTAGGGTTAGGGGATGGGGATGGTTTAGGGTCCAGGTGAGGGTACGACAAAGCTTTAGGGGGAGCGTACGTGTGAGGGCGCGGGTTAGTGTCAGCGTACGGGTTAGGATTAGGGGACGGGTGAGGGTCAGGCTTCGGGGAAGGGTTAGGGTTAGGGTTCGGGCTAGGGTTAGGGTTAGGGGACGGGGACGGTTTAGGGTCCAGGTGAGGGTACGACAACGCTTTAGGGGGAGCGTACGTGTGAGGGCGCGGGTTAGTATCAGCGTACGGGTTAGGATTAGGGGACGGGTTAGGGTCAGGCTTCGGGGAAGGGTTAGGGTTAGGGTTCGGGCTAGGGTTAGGGTTAGGGGACGGGGACGGTTTAGGGTCCAGGTGAGGGTACGACAACGCTTTAGGGGGAGCGTACGTGTGAGGGCGCGGGTTAGTGTCAGCGTACGGGTTAGGATTAGGGGACGGGTGAGGGTCAGGCTTCGGGGAAGGGTTAGGGTTCGGGCTAGGGTTAGGGTTAGGGGACGGGGACGGTGTAGGGTCCAGGTGAGGGTACGACAACACTTTAGGGGGAGCGTACGTGTGAGGGCGTGGGTTAGTGTCAGCGTACGGGTTAGGATTAGGGGATGGGTGAGGGTCAGGCTTCGGGGAAGTGTTAGGGTTAGGGTTCGGGCTAGGGTTAGGGTTAGGGGACGGGGACGGTTTAGGGTCCAGGTGAGGGTGCGACAACGATTTAGGGGGAGCGTACGTGTGAGGGCGCGGGTTAGTGTCAGCGTACGGGTTAGGATTAGGGGACGTGTGAGGGTCAGGCTTCGGGGAAGGGTTAGGGTTAGGGTTCGGGCTAGGGTTAGGGGACGGGGACGGTTTAGGGTCCAGGTGAGGGTACGACAACGCTTTAGGGGGAGCGTACGTGTGAGGGCGCGGGTTAGTGTCAGCGTACGGGTTAGGATTAGGGGACGGGTGAGGGTCAGGCTTCGGGGAAGGGTTAGGGTTAGGGTTCGGGCTAGGGTTAGGGTTAGGGGATGGGGACGGTTTAGGGTCCAGGTGAGGGTACGACAACGCTTTAGGTGGAGCGTACGTGTGAGGGCGGGGGTTAGTGTCAGCGTACGGGTTAGGATTAGGGGACGTGTGAGGGTCAGGCTTCGGGGAAGGGTTAGGGTTAGGGTTCGGGTTAGGGTTAGGGTTAGGGGACGGGTACGGTTTAGGGTCCAGGTGAGGGTACGACAACGCTTTAGGGGGAGCGTACGTGTGAGGGCGCGGGTTAGTGTCAGCGTACGGGTTAGGATTAGGGGACGGGTGAGGGTCAGGCTTCGGGGAAGGGTTAGGGTTAGGGTTCGGGCTAGGGTTAGGGTTAGGGGACGAGGACGGTTTAGGGTCCAGCTGAGGGTACGACAACGCTTTAGGGGGAGGGTACGTGTGAGGACGCGGGTTAGTGTCAGCGTACGGGTTAGGATTAGTGGACGGGTGAGGGTCAGGTTTCGGGGAAGGGTTAGGGTTAGGGTTCGGTCTAGGGTTAGGGTTAGGGGACGGGGACGGTTTAGGTTCCAGGTGAGGGTACGACAACGCTTTAGGGGGAGCGTACGTGTGAGGGCGCGGGTTAGTGTCAGCGTACGGGTTAGGATTAGGGGACAGGTGAGGGTCAGGCTTCGGGGAAGTGTTAGGGTTAGGGTTCGGGCTAGGGTTAGGGTTAGGGGACGGGGACGGTTTAGGTTCCAGGTGAGGGTACGACAACGCTTTAGGGGGAGCGTACGTTTGAGGGCGTGGGTTAGTGTCACCGTACGGTTTAGGATTAGGGGACGGGTGAGGGTCAGGCTTCGGAGAAGGGTTAGGGTTATTGTTCGGGCTAGGGTTAGGGTTAGGGGATGGGGATGGTTTAGGGTCCAGGTGAGGGTACGACAAAGCTTTAGGGGGAGCGTACGTGTGAGGGCGCGGGTTAGTGTCAGCGTACGGGTTAGGATTAGGGGACGGGTGAGGGTCAGGCTTCGGGGAAGGGTTAGGGTTAGGGTTCGGGCTAGGGTTAGGGTTAGGGGACGGGGACGGTTTAGGGTCCAGGTGAGGGTACGACAACGCTTTAGGGGGAGCGTACGTGTGAGGGCGCGGGTTAGTATCAGCGTACGGGTTAGGATTAGGGGACGGGTTAGGGTCAGACTTCGGGGAAGGGTTAGGGTTAGGGTTCGGGCTAGGGTTAGGGTTAGGGGACGGGGACGGTTTAGGGTCCAGGTGAGGGTACGACAACGCTTTAGGGGGAGCGTACGTGTGAGGGCGCGGGTTAGTGTCAGCGTACGGGTTAGGATTAGGGGACGGGTGAGGGTCAGGCTTCGGGGAAGGGTTAGGGTTCGGGCTAGGGTTAGGGTTAGGGGACGGGGACGGTGTAGGGTCCAGGTGAGGGTACGACAACACTTTAGGGGGAGCGTACGTGTGAGGGCGTGGGTTAGTGTCAGCGTACGGGTTAGGATTAGGGGACGGGTGAGGGTCAGGCTTCGGGGAAGTGTTAGGGTTAGGGTTCGGGCTAGGGTTAGGGTTAGGGGACGGGGACGGTTTAGGGTCCAGGTGAGGGTGCGACAACGATTTAGGGGGAGCGTACGTGTGAGGGCGCGGGTTAGTGTCAGCGTACGGGTTAGGATTAGGGGACGTGTGAGGGTCAGGCTTCGGGGAAGGGTTAGGGTTAGGGTTCGGGCTAGGGTTAGGGGACGGGGACGGTTTAGGGTCCAGGTGAGGGTACGACAACGCTTTAGTGGGAGCGTACGTGTGAGGGCGCGGGTTAGTGTCAGCGTACGGGTTAGGATTAGGGGACGGGTGAGGGTCAGGCTTCGGGGAAGGGTTAGGTTTAGGGTTCGGGCTAGGGTTAGGGTTAGGGGACGGGGACGGTTTAGGGACCAGGTGAGGGTACGACAACGCTTTAGGGGGAGCGTACGTGTGAGGGCGCGGGTTAGTGTCAGCGTACGGGTTAGGATTAGGGGACGGGTGAGGGTCAGGCTTCGGGGAAGGGTTAGGGTTAGGGTTCGGGCTAGGGTTAGGGTTAGGGGATGGGGACGGTTTAGGGTCCAGGTGAGGGTACGACAACGCTTTAGGGGGAGCATACGTGTGAGGGCGCGGGTTAGTGTCAGCGTACGGGTTAGGATTAGGGGACGGGTGAGTGTCAGGCTTCGCGGATGGGTTAGGGTTAGGGTCCGGGCTAGGGTTAGGGGACGGGGACGGTTTAGGGTCCAGGTGAGGGTACGACAACGCTTTAGGGGGAGGGTACGTGTGAGGACGCGGGTTAGTGTCAGCGTACGGGTTAGGATTAGGGGACGGGTGAGGGTCAGGTTTCGGGGAAGGTTTAGGGTTAGGGTTCGGGCTAGGGTTAGGGTTAGGGGACGGGGACGGTTTAGGTTCCAGGTGAGGGTACGACAACGCTTTAGGGGGAGCGTACGTGTGAGGGCGCGGGTTAGTGTCAGCGTACGGGTTAGGATTAGGGGACAGGTGAGTGTCAGGCTTCGGGGAAGTGTTAGGGTTAGGGTTCGGGCTAGGGTTAGGGTTAGGGGACGGGGACGGTTTAGGTTCCAGGTGAGGGTACGACAACGCTTTAGGGGGAGCGTACGTGTGAGGGCGTGGGTTAGTGTCAGCGTACGGGTTAGGATTAGGGGACGGGTGAGGGTCAGGCTTCGGAGAAGGGTTAGGGTTAGGGTTCGGGCTAGGGTTAGGGTTAGGGGATGGGGATGGTTTAGGGTCCAGGTGAGGGTACGACAACGCTTTAGGGGGAGCGTACGTGTGAGGGCGCGGGTTAGTGTCAGCATACGGGTTAGGATTAGGGGACGTGTGAGGGTCAGGCTTCGGGGAAGGGTTAGGGTTAGGGTTCGGGCTAGGGTTAGGGTTAGGGGACGGGGACGGTTTAGGGTCCAGGTGAGGGTACGACAACGCTTTAGGGGGAGCGTACGTGTGAGGGCGCGGGTTAGTGTCAGCGTACGGGTTAGGATTAGGGGACGGGTGAGGGTCAGGCTTCGGGGAAGGGTTAGGGTTAGGGTTCGGGCTAGGGTTAGGGTTAGGGGACGGGGACGGTTTAGGGTCCAGGTGAGGGTACGACAACGCTTTAGGGGGAGGGTACGTGTGAGGACGCGGGTTAGTGTCAGCGTACGGGTTAGGATTAGGGGACGGGTGAGGGTCAGGTTTCGGGGAAGGGTTAGGGTTAGGGTTCGGGCTAGGGTTAGGGTTAGGGGACGGGGACGGTTTAGGGTCCAGGTGAGGGTACGACAACGCTTTAGGGGGAGCGTACGTGTGGGGGCGCGGGTTAGTGTCAGCGTACGGGTTAGGATTAGGGGACGGGTGAGGGTCAGGCTTCGGGGAAGGGTTAGGGTTAGGGTTCGGGCTAGGGTTAGGGTTAGGGGACGGGGACGGTTTAGGGTCCAGGTGAGGTTACGACAACGCTTTAGGGGGAGCGTACGTGTGAGGGCGCGGGTTAGTGTCAGCGTACGGGTTAGGATTAGGGGACGGGTGAGGGTCAGGCTTCGGGGAAGGGTTAGGGTTCGGGCTAGGGTTAGGGTTAGGGGACGGGGACGGTGTAGGGTCCAGGTGAGGGTACGACAACGCTTTAGGGGGAGCGTACGTGTGAGGGCGCGGGTCAGTGTCAGCGTACGGGTTAGGATTAGGGGACAGTTGAGGGTCAGACTTCGGGGAAGGTTTAGGGTTAGGGTTCGGGCTAGGGTTAGGGTTAGGGGACGGGGACGGTTTAGGGTCCAGTTGAGGGTATGACAATGCTTTAGGGGGAGCGTACGTGTGAGGGCACGGGTTAGTGTCAGCATACGCGTTAGGATTAGGGGACGGGTGTTGGTCAGGCTTCGGGGAAGGGTTAGGGTTATGGTTCGGGCTAGGGTTAGGGTTAGGGGATGGGGACGGTTTAGGGTCCAGGTGAGGGTACGACAACGCTTTAGGGGGAGCGTACGTGTGAGGGCGCGGGTTAGTGTCAGCGTACGGGTTAGGATTAGGGGACGGGTGAGGGTCAGGCTTCTGAGAGGGGTTAGGGTTAGGGTTCGGGCTAGGGTTAGGGTTAGGGGACGGGGACGGTTTAGGGTCCAGGTGAGGGCACGACAACGCTTTAGGGGGAGCGTACGTGTGAGGGCGCGGGTTAGTGTCAGCGTACGGGTTAGGATTAGGGGACGGGTGAGGGTTAGGTTTCGGGGAAGGGTTAGGGTTAAGGTTCGGGCTAAGGTTAGAGTTAGGGGACGGGGTCGGTTTAGGGTCCAGGTGAGGGTACGACAACGCTTTAGTGGGAGCGTACGTCGGAGGGCGTGGGTTAGTGTCAGCGTACGGGTTAGGATTCGGGGACGGGTGAGGGTCAGGCTTCGGAGAAGGGTTAGGGTTAGGGTTCGGGCTAGGGTTAGGATTAGGGGATGGGGATGGTTTAGGATCCAGGTGAGGGTACGACAACGCTTTAGGGGGAGCGTACGTGTGAGGGCGCGGGTTAGTGTCAGCGTACGGGTTAGGATTAGGGGACGGGTGAGGGTCAGGCTTCGGGGAAGGGTTAGGGTTAGGGTTCGGGCTAGGGTTAGGGTTAGGGGACGGGGACGGTTTAGGGTCCAGGTGAGGGTAAGACAACGCTTTAGGGGGAGCGTACGTGTGAGGGCGCGGGTTAGTGTCAGCGTACGGGTTAGGATTAGGGGACGGGTGAGGGTCAGGCTTCGGGGAAGGGTTAGGGTTAGGGTTCGGGCTAGGGTTAGGGTTAGGGGATGGGGACGGTTTAGGGTCCAGGTGAGGGTACGACAACGCTTTAGGGGGAGCGTACGTGTGAGGGCGCGGGTTAGTGTCAGCGTACGGGTTAGGATTAGGGGACGTGTGAGGGTCAGGCTTCGGGGAAGGGTTAGGGTTAGGGTTCGGGTTAGGGTTAGGGTTAGGGGACGGGTACGGTTTAGGGTCCAGGTGAGGGTACGACAACGCTTTAGGGGGAGCGTACGTGTGAGGGCGCGGGTTAGTGTCAGCGTACGGGTTAGGATTAGGGGACGGGTGAGGGTCAGGCTTCGGGGAAGGGTTAGGGTTAGGGTTCGGGCTAGGGTTAGGGTTAGGGGACGAGGACGGTTTAGGGTCCAGGTGAGGGTACGACAACGCTTTAGGGGGAGGGTACGTGTGAGGACGCGGGTTAGTGTCAGCGTACGGGTTAGGATTAGTGGACGGGTGAGGGTCAGGTTTCGGGGAAGGGTTAGGGTTAGGGTTCGGTCTAGGGTTAGGGTTAGGGGACGGGGACGGTTTAGGTTCCAGGTGAGGGTACGACAACGCTTTAGGGGGAGCGTACGTGTGAGGGCGCGGGTTAGTGTCAGCGTACGGGTTAGGATTAGGGGACAGGTGAGGGTCAGGCTTCGGGGAAGTGTTAGGGTTAGGGTTCGGGCTAGGGTTAGGGTTAGGGGACGGGGACGGTTTAGGTTCCAGGTGAGGGTACGACAACGCTTTAGGGGGAGCGTACGTTTGAGGGCGTGGGTTAGTGTCACCATACGGTTTAGGATTAGGGGACGGGTGAGGGTCAGGCTTCGGAGAAGTGTTAGGGTTATTGTTCGGGCTAGGGTTAGGGTTAGGGGATGGGGATGGTTTAGGGTCCAGGTGAGGGTACGACAAAGCTTTAGGGGGAGCGTACGTGTGAGGGCGCGGGTTAGTGTCAGCGTACGGGTTAGGATTAGGGGACGGGTGAGGGTCAGGTTTCGGGGAAGGGTTAGGGTTAGGGTTCGGGCTAGGGTTAGGGTTAGGGGACGGGGACGGTTTAGGGTCCAGGTGAGGGTACGACAACGCTTTAGGGGGAGCGTACGTGTGGGGGCGCGGGTTAGTGTCAGCGTACGGGTTAGGATTAGGGGACGGGTGAGGGTCAGGCTTCGGGGAAGGGTTAGGGTTAGGGTTCGGGCTAGGGTTAGGGTTAGGGGACGGGGACGGTTTAGGGTCCAGGTGAGGTTACGACAACGCTTTAGGGGGAGCGTACGTGTGAGGGCGCGGGTTAGTGTCAGCGTACGGGTTAGGATTAGGGGACGGGTGAGGGTCAGGCTTCGGGGAAGGGTTAGGGTTCGGGCTAGGGTTAGGGTTAGGGGACGGGGACGGTGTAGGGTCCAGGTGAGGGTACGACAACGCTTTAGGGGGAGCGTACGTGTGAGGGCGCGGGTCAGTGTCAGCGTACGGGTTAGGATTAGGGGACAGTTGAGGGTCAGACTTCGGGGAAGGTTTAGGGTTAGGGTTCGGGCTAGGGTTAGGGTTAGGGGACGGGGACGGTTTAGGGTCCAGTTGAGGGTATGACAATGCTTTAGGGGGAGCGTACGTGTGAGGGCACGGGTTAGTGTCAGCATACGCGTTAGGATTAGGGGACGGGTGTTGGTCAGGCTTCGGGGAAGGGTTAGGGTTATGGTTCGGGCTAGGGTTAGGGTTAGGGGATGGGGACGGTTTAGGGTCCAGGTGAGGGTACGACAACGCTTTAGGGGGAGCGTACGTGTGAGGGCGCGGGTTAGTGTCAGCGTACGGGTTAGGATTAGGGGACGGGTGAGGGTCAGGCTTCTGAGAGGGGTTAGGGTTAGGGTTCGGGCTAGGGTTAGGGTTAGGGGACGGGGACGGTTTAGGGTCCAGGTGAGGGCACGACAACGCTTTAGGGGGAGCGTACGTGTGAGGGCGCGGGTTAGTGTCAGCGTACGGGTTAGGATTAGGGGACGGGTGAGGGTTAGGTTTCGGGGAAGGGTTAGGGTTAAGGTTCGGGCTAAGGTTAGAGTTAGGGGACGGGGTCGGTTTAGGGTCCAGGTGAGGGTACGACAACGCTTTAGTGGGAGCGTACGTCGGAGGGCGTGGGTTAGTGTCAGCGTACGGGTTAGGATTCGGGGACGGGTGAGGGTCAGGCTTCGGAGAAGGGTTAGGGTTAGGGTTCGGGCTAGGGTTAGGATTAGGGGATGGGGATGGTTTAGGATCCAGGTGAGGGTACGACAACGCTTTAGGGGGAGCGTACGTGTGAGGGCGCGGGTTAGTGTCAGCGTACGGGTTAGGATTAGGGGACGGGTGAGGGTCAGGCTTCGGGGAAGGGTTAGGGTTAGGGTTCGGGCTAGGGTTAGGGTTAGGGGACGGGGACGGTTTAGGGTCCAGGTGAGGGTAAGACAACGCTTTAGGGGGAGCGTACGTGTGAGGGCGCGGGTTAGTGTCAGCGTACGGGTTAGGATTAGGGGACGGGTGAGGGTCAGGCTTCGGGGAAGGGTTAGGGTTAGGGTTCGGGCTAGGGTTAGGGTTAGGGGATGGGGACGGTTTAGGGTCCAGGTGAGGGTACGACAACGCTTTAGGTGGAGCGTACGTGTGAGGGCGGGGGTTAGTGTCAGCGTACGGGTTAGGATTAGGGGACGTGTGAGGGTCAGGCTTCGGGGAAGGGTTAGGGTTAGGGTTCGGGTTAGGGTTAGGGTTAGGGGACGGGTACGGTTTAGGGTCCAGGTGAGGGTACGACAACGCTTTAGGGGGAGCGTACGTGTGAGGGCGCGGGTTAGTGTCAGCGTACGGGTTAGGATTAGGGGACGGGTGAGGGTCAGGCTTCGGGGAAGGGTTAGGGTTAGGGTTCGGGCTAGGGTTAGGGTTAGGGGACGAGGACGGTTTAGGGTCCAGGTGAGGGTACGACAACGCTTTAGGGGGAGGGTACGTGTGAGGACGCGGGTTAGTGTCAGCGTACGGGTTAGGATTAGTGGACGGGTGAGGGTCAGGTTTCGGGGAAGGGTTAGGGTTAGGGTTCGGTCTAGGGTTAGGGTTAGGGGACGGGGACGGTTTAGGTTCCAGGTGAGGGTACGACAACGCTTTAGGGGGAGCGTACGTGTGAGGGCGCGGGTTAGTGTCAGCGTACGGGTTAGGATTAGGGGACAGGTGAGGGTCAGGCTTCGGGGAAGTGTTAGGGTTAGGGTTCGGGCTAGGGTTAGGGTTAGGGGACGGGGACGGTTTAGGTTCCAGGTGAGGGTACGACAACGCTTTAGGGGGAGCGTACGTTTGAGGGCGTGGGTTAGTGTCACCATACGGTTTAGGATTAGGGGACGGGTGAGGGTCAGGCTTCGGAGAAGTGTTAGGGTTATTGTTCGGGCTAGGGTTAGGGTTAGGGGATGGGGATGGTTTAGGGTCCAGGTGAGGGTACGACAAAGCTTTAGGGGGAGCGTACGTGTGAGGGCGCGGGTTAGTGTCAGCGTACGGGTTAGGATTAGGGGACGGGTGAGGGTCAGGCTTCGGGGAAGGGTTAGGGTTCGGGCTAGGGTTAGGGTTAGGGGACGGGGACGGTGTAGGGTCCAGGTGAGGGTACGACAACGCTTTAGGGGGAGCGTACGTGTGAGGGCGCGGGTCAGTGTCAGCGTACGGGTTAGGATTAGGGGACAGTTGAGGGTCAGACTTCGGGGAAGGTTTAGGGTTAGGGTTCGGGCTAGGGTTAGGGTTAGGGGACGGGGACGGTTTAGGGTCCAGTTGAGGGTATGACAATGCTTTAGGGGGAGCGTACGTGTGAGGGCACGGGTTAGTGTCAGCATACGCGTTAGGATTAGGGGACGGGTGTTGGTCAGGCTTCGGGGAAGGGTTAGGGTTATGGTTCGGGCTAGGGTTAGGGTTAGGGGATGGGGACGGTTTAGGGTCCAGGTGAGGGTACGACAACGCTTTAGGGGGAGCGTACGTGTGAGGGCGCGGGTTAGTGTCAGCGTACGGGTTAGGATTAGGGGACGGGTGAGGGTCAGGCTTCTGAGAGGGGTTAGGGTTAGGGTTCGGGCTAGGGTTAGGGTTAGGGGACGGGGACGGTTTAGGGTCCAGGTGAGGGCACGACAACGCTTTAGGGGGAGCGTACGTGTGAGGGCGCGGGTTAGTGTCAGCGTACGGGTTAGGATTAGGGGACGGGTGAGGGTTAGGTTTCGGGGAAGGGTTAGGGTTAAGGTTCGGGCTAAGGTTAGAGTTAGGGGACGGGGTCGGTTTAGGGTCCAGGTGAGGGTACGACAACGCTTTAGTGGGAGCGTACGTCGGAGGGCGTGGGTTAGTGTCAGCGTACGGGTTAGGATTCGGGGACGGGTGAGGGTCAGGCTTCGGAGAAGGGTTAGGGTTAGGGTTCGGGCTAGGGTTAGGATTAGGGGATGGGGATGGTTTAGGATCCAGGTGAGGGTACGACAACGCTTTAGGGGGAGCGTACGTGTGAGGGCGCGGGTTAGTGTCAGCGTACGGGTTAGGATTAGGGGACGGGTGAGGGTCAGGCTTCGGGGAAGGGTTAGGGTTAGGGTTCGGGCTAGGGTTAGGGTTAGGGGACGGGGACGGTTTAGGGTCCAGGTGAGGGTAAGACAACGCTTTAGGGGGAGCGTACGTGTGAGGGCGCGGGTTAGTGTCAGCGTACGGGTTAGGATTAGGGGACGGGTGAGGGTCAGGCTTCGGGGAAGGGTTAGGGTTAGGGTTCGGGCTAGGGTTAGGGTTAGGGGATGGGGACGGTTTAGGGTCCAGGTGAGGGTACGACAACGCTTTAGGTGGAGCGTACGTGTGAGGGCGGGGGTTAGTGTCAGCGTACGGGTTAGGATTAGGGGACGTGTGAGGGTCAGGCTTCGGGGAAGGGTTAGGGTTAGGGTTCGGGTTAGGGTTAGGGTTAGGGGACGGGTACGGTTTAGGGTCCAGGTGAGGGTACGACAACGCTTTAGGGGGAGCGTACGTGTGAGGGCGCGGGTTAGTGTCAGCGTACGGGTTAGGATTAGGGGACGGGTGAGGGTCAGGCTTCGGGGAAGGGTTAGGGTTAGGGTTCGGGCTAGGGTTAGGGTTAGGGGACGAGGACGGTTTAGGGTCCAGGTGAGGGTACGACAACGCTTTAGGGGGAGGGTACGTGTGAGGACGCGGGTTAGTGTCAGCGTACGGGTTAGGATTAGTGGACGGGTGAGGGTCAGGTTTCGGGGAAGGGTTAGGGTTAGGGTTCGGTCTAGGGTTAGGGTTAGGGGACGGGGACGGTTTAGGTTCCAGGTGAGGGTACGACAACGCTTTAGGGGGAGCGTACGTGTGAGGGCGCGGGTTAGTGTCAGCGTACGGGTTAGGATTAGGGGACGGGTGAGGGTCAGGCTTCGGGGAAGGGTTAGGGTTCGGGCTAGGGTTAGGGTTAGGGGACGGGGACGGTGTAGGGTCCAGGTGAGGGTACGACAACGCTTTAGGGGGAGCGTACGTGTGAGGGCGCGGGTTAGTGTCAGCGTACGGGTTAGGATTAGGGGACGGGTGAGGGTCAGGCTTCGGGGAAGGGTTAGGGTTAGGGTTCGGGCTAGGGTTAGGGTTAGGGTACGGGGACGGTTTAGGGTCCAGGTGAGGGTACGACAACGCTTTAGGGGGAGCGTACGTGTGAGGGCGCGGGTTAGTGTCAGCGTACGGGTTAGGATTAGGGGACGGGTGAGGGTCAGGTTTCGGGGAAGGGATAGGGTTAGGGTTCGGGTTAGGGTTAGGGGACGGGGACGGTTTAGGGTCCAGGTGAGGGTACGACAACGCTTTAGGGGGAGCGTACGTGTGAGGGCACGGGTTAGTGTCAGCATATGCGTTAGGATTAGGGGACGGTTGTTGGTCAGGCTTCGGGGAAGTGTTAGGGTTATGGTTCGGGCTAGGGTTAGGGTTAGGGGACGGGGACGGTTTAGGGTCCAGGTGAGGGCACGACAACGCTTTAGGGGGAGCGTACGAGTGAGGGCGCGGGTTAGTGTCAGCGTACGGGTTAGGATTAGGGGACGGGTGAGGGTTAGGTTTCGGGGAAGGGTTAGGGTTAGGGTTCGGGCTAAGGTTAGGTTTAGGGGACAGGGTCGGTTTAGGGTCCAGGTGAGGGTACGACAACGCTTTAGTGGGAGCGTACGTCGGAGGGCGCGGGTTAGTGTCAGTGTACGGGTTAGGATTAGGGGACGGGTGAGGGTCAGGCTTCGGGGAAGGGTTAGGGTTAGGGTTCGGGCTAGGGTTAGGGTTAGGGGACGGGTACGGTTTAGGGTCCAGGTGAGGGTACGACAACCCTTTAGGGGGAGGGTACGTGTGAGGACGTGGGTTAGTGTCAGCGTACGGGTTAGGATTAGGGGACGGGTGAGGGTCAGGTTTCGGGGAAGGGTTAGGGTTAGGGTTCGGGCTAGGGTTAGGGTTAGGGGACGGGGACGGTTTAGGGTCCAGGTGAGGGTACGACAACACTTTAGGGGGAGCGTACGTGTGAGGGCGCGGGTTAGTGTCAGCGTACGGGTTAGGATTAGGGGACAGTTGAGGGTCAGACTTTGGGGAAGGGTTAGGGTTAGGGTTCGGGCTAGGGTTAGGGTTAGGGGACGGGTACGGTTTAGGGTCCAGGTGAGGGTACGACAACGCTTTAGGGGGAGCGTACGTGTGAGGGCGCGGGTTTGTGTCAGCGTACGGGTTAGGATTAGGGGACGGGTGAGGGTCAGGCTTCGGGGAAGGGTTAGGGTTAGGGTTCGGGCTAGGGTTAGGGTTAGGGGACGGGGACGGTTTAGGGTCCAGGTGAGGGTACGACAACGCTTTAGGGGGAGGGTACGTGTGAGGACGCGGGTTAGTGTCAGCGTACGGGTTAGGATTAGGGGACGGGTGAGGGTCAGGTTTCGGGGAAGGTTTAGGGTTAGGGTTCGGTCTAGGGTTAGGGTTAGGGGACGGGGACGGTTTAGGTTCCAGGTGAGGGTACGAGAACGCTTTAGGGGGAGCGTACATGTGAGGGCGCGGGTTAGTGTCAGCGTACGGGTTAGGATTAGGGGACAGATGAGGGTCAGGCTTCGGGGAAGTGTTAGGGTTAGGGTTCGGGCTAGGGTTAGGGTTAGGGGACGGGGACGGTTTAGGGTCCAGGTGAGGGTACGACAATGCTTTAGGGGGAGCGTACCTGTGAGGGCGTGGGTTAGTGTCAGCGTACGGGTTAGGATTAGGGGACGGGTGAGGGTCAGGCTTCGGAGAAGGGTTAGGGTTAGGGTTCGGGCTAGGGTTAGGGTTAGGGGATGGGGATGGTTTAGGGTCCAGGTGAGGGTACGACAACGCTTTAGGGGGAGCGTACGTGTGAGGGCGCGGGTTAGTGTCAGCGTACGGGTTAGGATTAGGGGACGGGTGAGGCTCAGGCTTCGGGGAAGGGTTAGGGTTAGGGTTCGGGCTAGGGTTAGGGTTAGGGGACGGGTACGGTTTAGGGTCCAGGTGAGGGTACGACAACGCTTTAGGGGGAGCGTACGTGTGAGGGCGCGGGTTAGTGTCAGCGTACGGGTTAGGATTAGGGGACGGGTGAGGGTCAGGCTTCGGGGAAGGGTTAGGGTTAGGGTTCGGGCTAGGGTTAGGGTTAGGGGACGGGGACGGTTTAGGGTCCAGGTGAGGGTACGACAACGCTTTAGGGGGAGGGCACGTGTGAGGACGCGGGTTAGTGTCAGCGTACGGGTTAGGATTAGGGGACGGGTGAGGGTCAGGTTTCGGGGAAGTGTTAGGGTTAGGGTTCGGGCTAGGGTTAGGGTTAGGGGACGGGGACGGTTTAGGTTCCAGGTGAGGGTACGACAACGCTTTGGGGGAGCGTACGTGTGAGGGCGCGGGTTAGTGTCAGCGTACGGGTTAGGATTAGGGGACGGGTGAGGGTCAGGCTTCGGAGAAGGGTTAGGGTTATTGTTCGGGCTAGGGTTAGGGTTAGGGGATGGGGATGGTTTAGGGTCCAGGTGAGGGTACGACAAAGCTTTAGGGGGAGCGTACGTGTGAGGGCGCGGGATAGTGTCAGCGTACGGGTTAGGAATAGGGGACGGGTGAGGGTCAGGTTTCGGGGAAGGGTTAGGGTTAGGGTTCGGGCTAGGGTTAGGGTTAGGGGACGGGGACGGTTTAGGGTCCAGGTGAGGGTACGACAACGCTTTAGGGGGAGCGTATGTGTGAGGGCGCGGGTTAGTGTCAGCGTACGGGTTAGGATTAGGGGACGGGTGAGGGTCAGGCTTCGGGGAAGGGTTAGGGTTAGGGTTCGGGCTAGGGTTAGGGTTAGGGGACGGGAACGGTTTAGGGTCCAGGTGAGGGTACGACAACGCTTTAGGGGGAGCGTACGTGTGAGGGCGCGGGTTAGTGTCAGCGTACGGGTTAGGATTAGGGGACGGGTGAGGGTCAGGCTTCGGGGAAGGGTTAGGGTTAGGATTCGGGCTAGGGTTAGGGTTAGGGGACGGGGACGGTTTAGGGTCCAGGTGAGGGTACGACAACGCTTTAGGGGGAGCGTACGTGTGAGGGCGCGGGTTAGTGTCAGCGTACGGGTTAGGATTAGGGGACGGGTGAGGGTCAGGCTTCGGGGAAGGGTTAGGGTTAGGATTCGGGCTAGGGTTAGGGTTAGGGGACGGGGACGGTTTAGGGTCCAGGTGAGGGTACGACAACGCTTTAGGGGGAGCGTACGTGTGAGGGCGCGGGTTAGTGTCAGCGTACGGGTTAGGATTAGGGGACGGGTGAGGGTCAGGTTTTGGGGAAGGGATAGGGTTAGGGTTCGGGTTAGGGTTAGGGGACGGGGACGGTTTAGGGTCCAGGTGAGGGTACGACAACGCTTTATGGGGAGCGTACGTGTGAGGGCACGGGTTAGTGTCAGCATATGCGTTAGGTTTAGGGGACGGTTGTTGGTCAGGCTTCGGGGAAGTGTTAGGGTTATGGTTCGGGCTAGGGTTAGGGTTAGGGGACGGGGACGGTTTAGGGTCCAGGTGAGGGCACGACAACGCTTTAGGGGGAGCGTACGAGTGAGTGCGCGGGTTAGTGTCAGCGTACGGGTTAGGATTAGGGGACAGTTGAGGGTCAGGCTTCGGGGAAGGGTTAGGGTTAGGGTTCGGGCTAAGGTTAGGGTTAGGGGACAGGGTCGGTTTAGGGTCCAGGTGAGGGTACGACAACGCTTTAGTGGGAGCGTACGTCGGAGGGCGCGGGTTAGTGTCAGTGTACGGGTTAGGATTAGGGGACGGGTGAGGTTCAGGCTTCGGGGAAGGGTTAGGGTTAGGGTTCGGGCTAGGGTTAGGGTTAGGGGACGGGGACGGTTTAGGGTCCAGGTGAGGGTACGACAACCCTTTAGGGGGAGGGTACGTGTGAGGACGCGGGTTAGTGTCAGCGTACGGGTTAGGATTAGGGGACGGGTGAGGGTCAGGTTTCGGGGAAGGGTTAGGGTTAGGGTTCGGGCTAGGGTTAGGGTTAGGGGACGGGGACGGTTTAGGGTCCAGGTGAGGGTACGACAACACTTTAGGGGGAGCGTACGTGTGAGGGCGCGGGTTAGTGTCAGCGTACGGGTTAGGATTAGGGGACAGTTGAGGGTCAGGCTTCGGGGAAGGGTTAGGGTTAGGGTTCGGGCTAGGGTTAGGGTTAGGGGACGGGGACGGTTTAGGGTCCAGGTGAGGTTACGACAACGCTTTAGGGGGAGCGTACGTGTGAGGGCGTGGGTTAGTGTCAGCGTACGGGTTAGGATTAGGGGACGGGTGAGGGTCAGGCTTCGGAGAAGTGTTAGGGTTAGGGTTCGGGCTATGGTTAGGGTTAGGGGATGGGGATGGTTTAGGGTCCAGGTGAGGGTACGACAACGCTTTAGGGGGAGCGTACGTGTGAGGGCACGGGTTAGTGTCAGCATACGCGTTAGGATTAGGGGACGGGTGTTGGTCAGGCTTCGGGGAAGGGTTAGGGTTATGGTTCGGGCTAGGGTTAGGGTTAGGGGACGGGGACGGTTTAGGGTCCAGGTGAGGGTATGACAACGCTTTAGGGGGAGCGTACGTGTGAGGGCGCGGGTTAGTGTCAGCGTACGGGTTAGGATTAGGGGACGGGTGAGGGTCAGGCTTCTGAGAAGGGTTAGGGTTAGGGTTCGGGCTAGGGTTAGGGTTAGGGGACGGGGACGGTTTAGGGTCCAGGTGAGGGCAGGACAACGCTTTAGGGGGAGCGTACGTGTGAGGGCGTGGGTTAGTGTCAGCGTACGGGTTAGGATTAGGGGACGGGTGAGGGTTAGGTTTCGGGGAAGGGTTAGGGTTAAGGTTCGGGCTAAGGTTAGAGGTAGGGGACGGGGACGGTTTAGGGTCCAGGTGAGGGCACGACAACGCTTTAGGGGGAGCGTACGAGTGAGGGCGCGGGTTAGTGTCAGCGTACGGGTTAGGATTCGGGGACGGGTGAGGGTCAGGCTTCGGGGAAGGGTTAGGGTTAGGGTTCGGGCTAGGGTTAGGGGACGGGGAAGGTTTAGGGTTCAGGTGAGGGTACGACAACGCTTTAGGGGGAGGGTACGTGTGAAGGCGCGGGTTAGTGTCAGCGTACGGGTTAGGATTAGGGGATGTGTGAGGGTCAGGCTTCGGGGAAGGGTTAGGGTTAGGGTTCGGGCTAGGGTTAGGTTTAGGGGACGGGGACGGTTTAGGGTCCAGGTGAGGGTACGACAATGCTTTAGGGGGAGCGTACGTGTGAGGGCGCGGGTTAGTGTCAGCGTACGGGTTAGGATTAGGGGACGGGTGAGGGTCAGGCTTCGGGGAAGGGTTAGGGTTAGGGTTCGGGCTAGGGTTAGGGTTAGGGGACGGGGACGGTTTAGGGTCCAGATGAGGGTACGACAACGCTTTAGGGGGAGCGTACATGTGAGGGCGCGGGTTAGTGTCAGCGTACGGGTTAGGATTAGGGGACGGGTGAGGGTCAGGCTTCGGGGAAGGGTTAGGGTTAGGGTTCGGGCTAGGGTTAGGGTTAGGGGACGGGGACGGTTTAGGGTCCAGGTGATGGTACGACAACGCTTTAGGGGGAGCGTACGTGTGAGGGCGCGGGTTAGTGTCAGCGTACGGGTTAGGATTAGGGGACGGGTGAGGGTCAGGCTTCGGGGAAGGGTTAGGGTTAGGGTTCGGTCTAGGGTTAGGGTTAAGGGACGGGGAAGGTTAAGGGTCCAGGTGAGGGTACGACAACGCTTTAGGGGGAGCGTACGTGTGATGGCGCGGGTTAGTGTCAGCGTACGGGTTAGGATTAGGGGACGGGTGAGGGTCAGGCTTCGGGGAAGGGTTAGGGTTAGGGTTCGGGCTAGGGTTAGGGTTAGGGGACGGGGAAGGTTTAGGGTCCATGTGAGGGTACGACAACGCTTTAGGGGGAGCGTACGTGTGAGGGCGCGGGTTAGTGTCAGCGTACCGGTTAGGATTAGGGGACGGGTGAGGGTCAGGCTTCGGGGAAGGGTTAGGGTTAGGGTACGGGCTAGGGTTAGGGTTAGGGGACGGGGACGGTTTAGGGTCCAGGTGAGGGTACGACAACGCTTTAGGGGGAGCGTACGTGTGAGGGCGCGGGTTAGTGTCAGCGTACGGGTTAGGATTAGGGGACGGGTGAGGGTCAGGCTTCGGTGAAGGGTTAGGGTTAGGGTTCGGGCTAGGGTTAGGGTTAGGGGACGGGGACAGTTTAGGGTCCAGGTGAGGGTAGGACAACGCTTTAGGGGGAGTGTATGTGTGAGGGCGCGGGTTAGTGTCAGCGTACGGGTTAGGATTAGGGGACGGGTGAGGGTCAGGCTTCGGGGAAGGGTTAGGGTTACGGTTCGGGCTAGGGTTAGGGTTAGGGGACGGGGACGGTTTAGGGTCCAGGTGAGGGTACGACAACGCTTTAGAGGGAGCGTACGTGTGAGGGCGCGGGTTAGTGTCAGCGTACGGGTTAGGATTAGGGGACGGGTGAGGGTCAGGCTTCGGGGAAGGTTTAGGGTTAGGGTTCGGGCTAGGGTTAGGGGACGGGGAAGGTTTAGGGTCCAGGTGAGGGTACGACAACGCTTTAGGGGGAGGGTACGTGTGAAGGCGTGGGTTAGTGTCAGCGTACGGGTTAGGATTAGGGGATGTGTGAGGGTCAGGCTTCGGGGAAGGGTTAGGGTTAGGGTTCGGGCTAGGGTTAGGTTTAGGGGACGGGGACGGTTTAGGGTCCAGGTGAGGGTACGACAACGCTTTAGGGGGAGCGTACGTGTGAGGGCGCGGGTTAGTGTCAGCGTACGGGTTAGGATTAGGGGACGGGTGAGGGTCAGGCTTCGGGGAAGGGTTAGGGTTAGGGTTCGGGCTAGGGTTAGGGTTAGGGGACGGGGACGGTTTAGGGTCCAGGTGAGGGTACGACAACGCTTTAGGGGGAGCGTACATGTGAGGGCGCGGGTTAGTGTCAGCGTACGGGTTAGGATTAGGGGACGGGTGAGGGTCAGGCTTCGGGGAAGGGTTAGGGTTAGGGTTCGGGCTAGGGTTAGGGTTAGGGGACGGGGACGGTTTAGGGTCCAGGTGATGGTACGACAACACTTTAGGGGGAGCGTACGTGTGAGGGCGCGGGTTAGTGTCAGCGTACGGGTTAGGATTAGGGGACGGGTGAGGGTCAGGCTTCGGGGAAGGGTTAGGGTTAGGGTTCGGGCTAGGGTTAGGGTTAGGGGACGGGGACGGTTTAGGGTCCAGGTGAGGGTACGACAACGCTTTAGGGGGAGCGTACGTGTGAGGGCGCGGGTTAGTGTCAGCGTACGGGTTAGGATTAGGGGACGGGTGAGGGTCAGGCTTCGGGGAAGGGTTAGGGTTAGGGTTTGGGCTAGGGTTAGGGTTAGGGGACGGGGACGGTTTAGGGTCCAGTTGAGGGTACGACAACGCTTTAGGGGGAGCGTACATGTGAGGGCGTGGGTTAGTGTCAGCGTACGGCTTAGGATTAGGGGACGGGTGAGGGTCAGGCTTCGGGGAAGGGTTAGGGTTAGGGTTCGGGCTAGGGTTAGGCTTAGGTGACGGGGACGGTTTAGGGTCCAGGTGAGGGTACGACAACGCTTTAGGGGGAGCGTACGTGTGAGGGCGCGGGTTAGTGTCAGCGTACGGGTTAGGATTAGGGGACGGGTGAGGGTCCGGCTTCGGGGAAGGGTTAGGGTTAGGGTTTGGGCTAGGTTTAGGGTTAGGGGACGGGGACGGTTTAGGGTCCAGTTGAGGGTACGACAACGCTTTAGGGGGAGCGTACATGTGAGGGCGCGGGTTAGTGTCAGCGTACGGGTTAGGATTAGGGGACGGGTGAGGGTCAGGCTTCGGGGAAGGGTTAGGGTTAGGGTTCGGGCTAGGGTTAGGTTTAGGGGACGGGGACGGTTTAGGGTCCAGGTGAGGGTACGACAACGCTTTAGGGGGAGCGTACGTGTGAGGGCGCGGGTTAGTGTCAGCGTACGGGTTAGGATTAGGGGACGGGTGAGGGTCAGGCTTCGGGGAAGGGTTAGGGTTAGGGTTCGGGCTAGGGTTAGGGTTAGGGGACGGGGACGGTTTAGGGTCCAGGTGAGGGTACGACAATGCTTTAGGGAGAGCGTACGTGTGAGGGCGCGGGTTAGTGTCAGCGTACGGGTTAGGATTAGGGGACGGGTTAGTGTCAGGCTTCGGGGAAGGGTTAGGGTTAGGGTTCGGGCTAGGGTTAGGGTTAGGGGACGGGGACGGTTTAGGGTCCAGGTGAGGGTACGACAACGCTTTAGGGGGAGCGTACGTGTGAGGGCGCGGGTTAGTGTCAGCGTACGGGTTAGGATTAGGGGACGTGTGAGGGTCAGGCTTCGGGGAAGGGTTAGGGTTAGGGTTCGGGCTAGGGTTAGGGTTAGGGGACGGGGACGGTTTAGGGTCCAGGTGAGGGTACGACAACGCTTTAGGGGGAGGGTACGTGTGAGGACGCGGGTTAGTGTCAGCGTACGGGTTAGGATTAGGGGACGGGTGAGGGTCAGACTTCGGGGAATGGTTAGGGTTAGGGTTCGGGCTAGGGTTAGGGTTAGGGGACGGGGACGGTGTAGGGTCTAGGTGAGGGTACGACAACGCTTTAGGGGGAGCATACATGTGAGGGCGCGGGTTAGTGTCAGCGTACGGGTTAGGATTAGGGGACGGGTGAGGGTCAGGCTTCGGGGAAGTGTTAGGGTTAGGGTTCGGGCTAGGGTTAGGGTTAGGGGACGGGGAAGGTTTAGGGTCCAGGTGAGGGTACGACAACGCTTTACGGGGAGCGTACGTGTGAGGGCGCGGGTTAGTGTCAGCGTACGGGTTAGGATTAGGGGACGAGTGAGGGTCAGGCTTCGGGGAAGGGTTAGGGTTAGGGTTCGGGCTAGGGTTAGGGTTAGGGGACGGGGACGGTTTAGGGTCGAGGTGAGGGTACGACAACGCTTTAGGGGGAGCGTACGTGTGAGGGCACGGGTTAGTGTCAGCGTACGGGTTAGGATTAGGGGACGGGTGAGGGTCAGGCTTCGGGGAAGGGTTAGGGTTAGGGTTCCGGCTAGGGTTAGGGTTAGGGGACGGGGACGATTTAGGGTCCAGGTGAGGGTACGACAACGCTTTAGGGGGAGCATACGTGTGAGGGCGCGGGTTAGTGTCAGCGTACGGGTTAGGATTAGGGGACGGGTGAGGGTCAGGCTTCGGGGAAGGGTTAGCGTTAGGGTTCGGGCTAGGGTTAGGGTTAGGGGACGGGGACGATTTAGGGTCCATTTGAGGGTACGACAACGCTTTAGGGGGAGTGTATGTGTGAGGGCGCGGGTTAGTGTCAGCGTACGGGTTAGGATTAGGGGACGGGTGAGGGTCAGGCTTCGGGGAAGCGTTAGGGTTAGGGTTCGGGCTAGGGTTAGGGTTAGGGGACGGGGACGGTTTAGGGTCCAGGTGAGGGTACGACAACGCTTTAGGGGGAGCGTACGTGTGAGGGCGCGGGTTAGTGTCAGCGTACGGGTTAGGATTAGGGGACGGGTGAGGGTCAGGCTTCGGGGAAGGGTTAGGGTTAGGGTTCGGGCTAGGGTTAGCGTTAGGGGACGGGGACGGTTCAGGATCCAGGTGAGGGTGCGACAACGCTTTAGGGGGAGCGTATGTGTGAGGGCGCGGGTTAGTGTCAGCGTACGGGTTAGGATTAGGGGACGGGTGAGGGTCAGGCTTCGGGGAAGAGTTAGGGTTAGGGTTCGGGCTAGGGTTAGGGTTAGGGGACGGGGATGGTTTAGGGTCCAGGTGAGGGTACGACAACGCTTTGGGGGAGCGTACGTGTGAGGGTGTGGGTTAGTGTCAGCGTACGGGTTAGGATTAGGGGACGGGTGTTGGTCAGGCTTCGGGGAAGGGTTAGGGTTAGGGTTCGGGCTAGGGTTAGGGTTAGGGGACGGGGACGGTTTAGGGTCCAGGTGAGGGTATGACAACGCTTTAGGGGGAGCGTACGTGTGAGGGCGCAGGTTAGTGTCAGCGTACGGGTTAGGATTAGGGGACGGGTGAGGGTCAGGCTTCGGGAAAGGGTTAGGGTTAGGGTTCGGGCTAGGGTTAGGGTTAGGGGACGGGGACGGTTTAGGGTCCAGGTGAGGGTACGACAACACTTTAGGGGGAGCGTACGTGTGAGGGCACGGGTTAGTGTCAGCGTACGGGTTAGGATTAGGGGACGGGTGAGTGTCAGGCTTCGGGGAAGGTTTAGGGTTAGGGTTCGGTCTAGGGTTAGGTTTAGGGGACGGGGACGGTTTAGGGTCCAGGTGAGGGTACGACAACGCTTTAGGGGGAGCGTACGTGTGAGGGCGCGGGTTAGTGTCAGCGTACGGGTTAGGATTAGGGGACGGGTGAGGGTCAGGCTTAGGGGAAGTGTTAGGGTTAGGGTTCGGGCTAGGGTTAGGGTTAGGGGACGGGGACGGTTTAGGGTCCAGGTGAGGGTACGACAACGCTTTACGGGGAGCGTACGTGTGAGGGCGCGGGTTAGTGTCAGCGTACGGGTTAGGATTAGGGGACGAGTGAGGGTCAGGCTTCGGGGAAGGGTTAGGGTTAGGGTTCGGGCTAGGGTTAGGGTTAGGGGACGGGGACGGTTTAGGGTCCAGGTGAGGGTACGACAACGCTTTATGGGGAGCGTACGTGTGAGGGCACGGGTTAGTGTCAGCGTACGGGTTAGGATTAGGGGACGGGTGAGGGTCAGGCTTCGGGGAAGGGTTAGGGTTAGGGTTCGGGCTAGGGTTAGGGTTAGGGGACGGGGACGGTGTAGGATCCAGGTGAGGGTGCGACAACGCTTTAGGGGGAGCATACATGTGAGGGCGCGGGTTAGTGTCAGCGTACGGGTTAGGATTAGGGGACGGGTGAGGGTCAGGCTTCGGGGAAGGGTTAGGGTTAGGGTTCGGGCTAGGGTTAGGGTTAGGGGACGGGGACGGTTTAGGGTCCAGGTGAGGGTACGACAACGCTTTAGGGGGAGCGTACTTGTGAGGGCGCGGGTTAGTGTCAGCGTACGGGTTAGGATTAGGGGACGGGTGAGGGTCAGGCTTCGGGGAAGGGTTAGGGTTAGGGTTCGGGCTAGGGTTAGGGTTAGGGGACGGGGACGGTTTAGGATCCAGGTGAGGGTGCGACAACGCTTTAGGGGGAGCGTATGTGTGAGGGCGCGGGTTAGTGTCAGCGTACGGGTTAGGATTAGGGGACGGGTGAGGGTCAGGCTTCGGGGAAGAGTTAGGGTTAGGGTTCGGGCTAGGGTTAGGGTTAGGGGACGGGGATGGTTTAGGGTCCAGGTGAGGGTACGACAACGCTTTGGGGGAGCGTACGTGTGAGGGTGTGGGTTAGTGTCAGCGTACGGGTTAGGATTAGGGGACGGGTGTTGGTCAGGCTTCGGGGAAGGGTTAGGGTTAGGGTTCGGTCTAGGGTTAGGGTTAGGGGACGGGGACGGTTTAGGGTCCAGGTGAGGGTATGACAACGCTTTAGGGGGAGCGTACGTGTGAGGGCGCAGGTTAGTGTCAGCGTACGGGTTAGGATTAGGGGACGGGTGAGGGTCAGGCTTCGGGAAAGGGTTAGGGTTAGGGTTCGGGCTAGGGTTAGGGTTAGGGGACGGGGACGGTTTAGGGTCCAGGTGAGGGTACGACAACACTTTAGGGGGAGCGTACGTGTGAGGGCACGGGTTAGTGTCAGCGTACGGGTTAGGATTAGGGGACGGGTGAGTGTCAGGCTTCGGGGAAGGTTTAGGGTTAGGGTTCGGTCTAGGGTTAGGTTTAGGGGACGGGGACGGTTTAGGGTCCAGGTGAGGGTACGACAACGCTTTAGGGAGAGCGTACGTGTGAGGGCGCGGGTTAGTGTCAGCGTACGGGTTAGGATTAGGGGACGGGTGAGGGTCAGGCTTAGGGGAAGTGTTAGGGTTAGGGTTCGGGCTAGGGTTAGGGTTAGGGGACGGGGAAGGTTTAGGGTCCAGGTGAGGGTACGACAACGCTTTACGGGGAGCGTACGTGTGAGGGCGCGGGTTAGTGTCAGCGTACGGGTTAGGATTAGGGGACGAGTGAGGGTCAGGCTTCGGGGAAGGGTTAGGGTTAGGGTTCGGGCTAGGGTTAGGGTTAGGGGACGGGGACGGTTTAGGGTCCAGGTGAGGGTACGACAACGCTTTATGGGGAGCGTACGTGTGAGGGCACGGGTTAGTGTCAGCGTACGGGTTAGGATTAGGGGACGGGTGAGGGTCAGGCTTCGGGGAAGGGTTAGGGTTAGGGTTCGGGCTAGGGTTAGGGTTAGGGGACGGGGACGGTTTAGGGTCCAGTTGAGGGTACGACAACGCTTTAGGGGGAGCATACGTGTGAGGGCGCGGGTTAGTGTCAGCGTACGGATTAGGATTAGGGGACGGGTGAGGGTCAGGCTTCGGGGAAGGGTTAGCGTTAGGGTTCGGGCTAGGGTTAGGGTTAGGGGACGGGGACGGTTTAGGGTCCAGGTGAGGGTACGACAACGCTTTAGGGGGAGCGTACGTGTGAGGGCGCGGATTAGTGTCAGCGTACGGGTTAGGATTAGGGGACGGGTGAGGGTCAGGCTTCGGGGAAGCGTTAGGGTTAGGGTTCGGGCTAGGGTTAGGGTTAGGGGACGGGGACGGTTTAGGGTCCAGGTGAGGGTACGACAACGCTTTAGGGGGAGCGTACGTGTGAGGGCGCGGGTTAGTGTCAGCGTACGGGTTAGGATTAGGGGATGTGTGAGGGTCAGGCTTCGGGGAAGGGTTAGGGTTAGGGTTCGGGCTAGGTTTAGGGTTAGGGGACGGGGACGGTGTAGGATCCAGGTGAGGGTGCGACAACGCTTTAGGGGGAGCATACATGTGAGGGCGCGGGTTAGTGTCAGCGTACGGGTTAGGATTAGGGGACGGGTGAGGGTCAGGCTTCGGGGAAGGGTTAGGGTTAGGGTTCGGGCTAGGGTTAGGGTTAGGGGACGGGGACGGTTTAGGGTCCAGGTGAGGGTACGACAACGCTTTAGGGGGAGCGTACGTGTGAGGGCGCGGGTTAGTGTCAGCATACGGGTTAGGATGAGGGGACGGGTGAGGGTCAGGCTTCGGGGAAGGGTTAGGGTTAGGGTTCGGGCTAGGGTTAGGGTTAGGGGACGGGGACGGTTTAGGGTCCAGGTGAGGGTACGACAACGCTTTAGGGGGAGCGTACGTGTGAGGGCGCGGGTTAGTGTCAGCGTACGGGTTAGGATTAAGGGACGGGTGAGGGTCAGGCTTCAGGGAAGGGTTAGGGTTAGGGTTCGGGCTAGGGTTAGGGTTAGGGGACGGGGACGGTTTAGGGTCCAGGTGAGGGTACGATAACGCTTTAGGGGGAGCGTACGTGTGAGGGCGCGGGTTAGTGTCAGCGTACGAGTTAGGATTAGGGGACGGGTGAGGGTCAGGCTTCGGGGAAGTGTTAGGGTTAGGGTTCGGTCTAGGGTTAGGGTTAGGAAACGGGGACGGTTTAGGGTCAAGGTGAGGGTATGACAACGTCGAAGGGGGAGCGTACGTGTGAGGGCGCTGGTTAGTGTCAGCGTACGGGTTAGGTTTAGGGGACGGGTGAGGGTCAGGCTTCGGGGAAGGGTTAGGGTTAGGGTTCGGGCTAGGGTTAGGGTTAGGGGACGGGGACGGTTTAAGGTCCAGGTGAGGGTACGACAACGCTTTAGGGGGAGCGTACGTGTGAGGGCGCAGGTTAGTGTCAGCGTACGGGTTAGGATTAGGGGACGGGTGAGGGTCAGGCTTCGGGAAAGGGTTAGGGTTAGGGTTCGGGCTAGGGTTAGGGTTAGGGGACGGGGAAGGTTTAGGGTCCAGGTGAGGGTACGACAACACTTTAGGGGGAGCGTACGTGTGAGGGCACGGGTTAGTGTCAGCGTACGGGTTAGGATTAGGGGACGGGTGAGTGTCAGGCTTCGGGGAAGGTTTAGGGTTAGGGTTCGGGCTAGGGTTAGGGTTAGGGGACGGGGACGGTTTAGGGTCCAGGTGAGGGTTCGACAACGCTTTATGGGGAGCGTACGTGTGAGGGCACGGGTTAGTGTCAGCGTACGGGTTAGGATTAGGGGACGGGTGAGGGTCAGGCTTCGGGGAAGGGTTAGGGTTAGGGTTCGGGCTAGGGTTAGGGTTAGGGGACGGGGACGGTTTAGGGTCCAGGTGAGGGTACGACAACGCTTTATGGGGAGCGTACGTGTGAGGGCACGGGTTAGTGTCAGCGTACGGGTTAGGATTAGGGGACGGGTGAGGGTCAGGCTTCGGGGAAGGGTTAGGGTTAGGGTTCGGGCTAGGGTTAGGGTTAGGGGACGGGGACGGTTTAGGGTCCAGGTGAGGGTACGACAACGCTTTATGGGGAGCGTACGTGTGAGGGCACGGGTTAGTGTCAGCGTACGGGTTAGGATTAGGGGACGGGTGAGGGTCAGGCTTCGGGGAAGGGTTAGGGTTAGGGTTCGGGCTAGGGTTACGGTTAGGGGACGGGGACGGTTTAGGGTCCAGTTGAGGGTATGACAACGCTTTAGGGGGAGCATACGTGTGAGGGCGCGGGTTAGTGTCAGCGTACGGATTAGGATTAGGGGACGGGTGAGGGTCAGGCTTCGGGGAAGGGTTAGCGTTAGGGTTCGGGCTAGGGTTAGGGTTAGGGGACGGGGACGGTTTAGGGTCCAGGTGAGGGTACGACAACGCTTTAGGGGGAGTGTATGTGTGAGGGCGCGGGTTAGTGTCAGCGTACGGGTTAGGATTAGGGGACGGGTGAGGGTCAGGCTTCGGGGAAGGGTTAGGGTTAGGGTTCGGGCTAGGGTTAGGGTTAGGGGACGGGGACGGTTTAGGGTCCAGGTGAGGGTACGACAACGCTTTAGGGGGAGCGTACGTGTGAGGGCGCGGATTAGTGTCAGCGTACGGGTTAGGATTAGGGGACGGGTGAGGGTCAGGCTTCGGGGAAGCGTTAGGGTTAGGGTTCGGGCTAGGGTTAGGGTTAGGGGACGGGGACGGTTTAGGGTCCAGGTGAGGGTACGACAACGCTTTAGGGGGAGCGTACGTGTGAGGGCGCAGGTTAGTGTCAGCGTACGGGTTAGGATTAGGGGACGGGTGAGGGTCAGGCTTCGGGAAAGGGTTAGGGTTAGGGTTCGGGCTAGGGTTAGGGTTAGGGGACGGGGACGGTTTAGGGTCCAGGTGAGGGTACGACAACACTTTAGGGGGAGCGTACGTGTGAGGGCACGGGTTAGTGTCAGCGTACGGGTTAGGATTAGGGGACGGGTGAGTGTCAGGCTTCGGGGAAGGTTTAGGGTTAGGGTTCGGTCTAGGGTTAGGTTTAGGGGACGGGGACGGTTTAGGGTCCAGGTGAGGGTACGACAACGCTTTAGGGGGAGCGTACGTGTGAGGGCGCAGGTTAGTGTCAGAGTACGGGTTAGGATTAGGGGACGGGTGAGGGTCAGGCTTAGGGGAAGTGTTAGGGTTAGGGTTCGGGCTAGGGTTAGGGTTAGGGGACGGGGAAGGTTTAGGGTCCAGGTGAGGGTACGACAACGCTTTACGGGGAGCGTACGTGTGAGGGCGCGGGTTAGTGTCAGCGTACGGGTTAGGATTAGGGGACGAGTGAGGGTCAGGCTTCGGGGAAGGGTTAGGGTTAGGGTTCGGGCTAGGGTTAGGGTTAGGGGACGGGGACGGTTTAGGGTCCAGGTGAGGGTACGACAACGCTTTATGGGGAGCGTGCGTGTGAGGGCACGGGTTAGTGTCAGCGTACGGGTTAGGATTAGGGGACGGGTGAGGGTCAGGCTTCGGGGAAGCGTTAGGGTTAGGGTTCGGGCTAGGGTTAGGGTTAGGGGACGGGGACGGTTTAGGGTCCAGGTGAGGGTACGACAACGCTTTAGGGGGAGTGTATTTGTGAGGGCGCGGGTTAGTGTCAGCGTACGGGTTAGGATTAGGGGACGGGTGAGGGTCAGGCTTCGGGGAAGGGTTAGGGTTAGGGTTCGGGCTAGGGTTAGGGTTAGGGGACGGGGACGGTTTAGGGTCCAGGTGAGGGTACGACAACGCTTTAGGGGGAGCGTACGTGTGAGGGCGCGGATTAGTGTCAGCGTACGGGTTAGGATTAGGGGACGGGTGAGGGTCAGGCTTCGGGGAAGCGTTAGGGTTAGGGTTCGGGCTAGGGTTAGGGTTAGGGGACGGGGACGGTTTAGGGTCCAGGTGAGGGTACGACAACGCTTTAGGGGGAGCGTACGTGTGAGGGCGCGGGTTAGTGTCAGCGTACGGGTTAGGATTAGGGGATGTGTGAGGGTCAGGCTTCGGGGAAGGGTTAGGGTTAGTGTTCGGGCTAGGTTTAGGGTTAGGGGACGGGGACGGTGTAGGATCCAGGTGAGGGTGCGACAACGCTTTAGGGGGAGCATACGTGTGAGGGCGCGGGTTAGTGTCAGCGAACGGGTTAGGATTAGGGGACGGGTGAGGGTCAGGCTTCGGGGAAGGGTTAGGGTTTGGGTTCGGGCTAGGGTTAGGGTTAGGGGACGGGGACGGTTTAGGGTCCAGGTGAGGGTACGACAACGCTTTAGGGGGAGCGTACTTGTGAGGGCGCGGGTTAGTGTCAGCGTACGGGTTAGGATTAGGGGACGGGTGAGGGTCAGGCTTCGGGGAAGGGTTAGGGTTAGGGTTCGGGCTAGGGTTAGGGTTAGGGGACGGGGACGGTTTAGGATCCAGGTGAGGGTGCGACAACGCTTTAGGGGGAGCGTATGTGTGAGGGGGCGGGTTAGTGTCAGCGTACGGGTTAGGATTAGGGGACGGGTGAGGGTCAGGCTTCGGGGAAGAGTTAGGGTTAGGTTTCGGGCTAGGGTTAGGGTTAGGGGACGGGGATGGTTTAGGGTCCAGGTGAGGGTACGACAACGCTTTGGGGGAGCGTACGTGTGAGGGTGTGGGTTAGTGTCAGCGTACGGGTTAGGATTAGGGGACGGGTGTTGGTCAGGCTTCGGGGAAGGGTTAGGGTTAGGGTTCGGGCTAGGGTTAGGGTTAGGGGACGGGGACGGTTTAGGGTCCAGGTGAGGGTATGACAACGCTTTAGGGGGAGCGTACGTGTGAGGGCGCAGGTTAGTGTCAGCGTACGGGTTAGGATTAGGGGACGGGTGAGGGTCAGGCTTCGGGAAAGGGTTAGGGTTAGGGTTCGGGCTAGGGTTAGGGTTAGGGGACGGGGACGGTTTAGGGTCCAGGTGAGGGTACGACAACACTTTAGGGGGAGCGTACGTGTGAGGGCACGGGTTAGTGTCAGCGTACGGGTTAGGATTAGGGGACGGGTGAGTGTCAGGCTTCGGGGAAGGTTTAGGGTTAGGGTTCGGTCTAGGGTTAGGTTTAGGGGACGGGGACGGTTTAGGGTCCAGGTGAGGGTACGACAACGCTTTAGGGGGAGCGTACGTGTGAGGGCGCGGGTTAGTGTCAGCGTACGGGTTAGGATTAGGGGACGGGTGAGGGTCAGGCTTAGGGGAAGTGTTAGGGTTAGGGTTCGGGCTAGGGTTAGGGTTAGGGGACGGGGAAGGTTTAGGGTCCAGGTGAGGGTACGACAACGCTTTACGGGGAGCGTACGTGTGAGGGCGCGGGTTAGTGTCAGCGTACGGGTTAGGATTAGGGGACGAGTGAGGGTCAGGCTTCGGGGAAGGGTTAGGGTTAGGGTTCGGGCTAGGGTTAGGGTTAGGGGACGGGGACGGTTTAGGGTCCAGTTGAGGGTACGACAACGCTTTAGGGGGAGCATACGTGTGAGGGCGCGGGTTAGTGTCAGCGTACGGATTAGGATTAGGGGACGGGTGAGGGTCAGGCTTCGGGGAAGGGTTAGCGTTAGGGTTCGGGCTAGGGTTAGGGTTAGGGGACGGGGACGGTTTAGGGTCCAGGTGAGTGTACGACAACGCTTTAGGGGGAGTGTATGTGTGAGGGCGCGGGTTAGTGTCAGCGTACGGGTTAGGATTAGGGGACGGGTGAGGGTCAGGCTTCGGGGAAGGGTTAGGGTTAGGGTTCGGGCTAGGGTTAGGGTTAGGGGACGGGGACGGTTTAGGGTCCAGGTGAGGGTACGACAACGCTTTAGGGGGAGCGTACGTGTGAGGGCGCGGATTAGTGTCAGCGTACGGGTTAGGATTAGGGGACGGGTGAGGGTCAGGCTTCGGGGAAGCGTTAGGGTTAGGGTTCGGGCTAGGGTTAGGGTTAGGGGACGGGGACGGTTTAGGGTCCAGGTGAGGGTACGACAACGCTTTAGGGGGAGCGTACGTGTGAGGGCGCGGGTTAGTGTCAGCGTACGGGTTAGGATTAGGGGATGTGTGAGGGTCAGGCTTCGGGGAAGGGTTAGGGTTAGGGTTCGGGCTAGGTTTAGGGTTAGGGGACGGGGACGGTGTAGGATCCAGGTGAGGGTGCGACAACGCTTTAGGGGGAGCATACATGTGAGGGCGCGGGTTAGTGTCAGCGTACGGGTTAGGATTAGGGGACGGGTGAGGGTCAGGCTTCGGGGAAGGGTTAGGGTTAGGGTTCGGGCTAGGGTTAGGGTTAGGGGACGGGGACGGTTTAGGGTCCAGGTGAGGGTACGACAACGCTTTAGGGGGAGCGTACTTGTGAGGGCGCGGGTTAGTGTCAGCGTACGGGTTAGGATTAGGGGACGGGTGAGGGTCAGGCTTCGGGGAAGGGTTAGGGTTAGGGTTCGGGCTAGGGTTAGGGTTAGGGGACGGGGACGGTTTAGGATCCAGGTGAGGGTGCGACAACGCTTTAGGGGGAGCGTATGTGTGAGGGCGCGGGTTAGTGTCAGCATACGGGTTAGGATTAGGGGACGGGTGAGGGTCAGGCTTCGGGGAAGAGTTAGGGTTAGGGTTCGGGCTAGGGTTAGGGTTAGGGGACGGGGATGGTTTAGGGTCCAGGTGAGGGTACGACAACGCTTTGGGGGAGCGTACGTGTGAGGGTGTGGGTTAGTGTCAGCGTACGGTTAGGATTAGGGGACGGGTGTTGGTCAGGCTTCGGGGAAGGGTTAGGGTTAGGGTTCGGGCTAGGGTTAGGGTTAGGGGACGGGGACGGTTTAGGGTCCAGGTGAGGGTATGACAACGCTTTAGGGGGAGCGTACGTGTGAGGGCGCAGTTTAGTGTCAGGGTACGGGTTAGGATTAGGGGACGGGTGAGGGTCAGGCTTCGGGAAAGGGTTAGGGTTAGGGTTCGGGCTAGGGTTAGGGTTAGGGGACGGGGACGGTTTAGGGTCCAGGTGAGGGTACGACAACACTTTAGGGGGAGCGTACGTGTGAGGGCACGGGTTAGTGTCAGCGTACGGGTTAGGATTAGGGGACGGGTGAGTGTCAGGCTTCGGGGAAGGTTTAGGGTTAGGGTTCGGTCTAGGGTTAGGTTTAGGGGACGGGGACGGTTTAGGGTCCAGGTGAGGGTACGACAACGCTTTAGGGGGAGCGTACGTGTGAGGGCGCGGGTTAGTGTCAGCGTACGGGTTAGGATTAGGGGACGGGTGAGGGTCAGGCTTAGGGGAAGTGTTAGGGTTAGGGTTCGGGCTAGGGTTAGGGTTAGGGGACGGGGAAGGTTTAGGGTCCAGGTGAGGGTACGACAACGCTTTACGGGGAGCGTACGTGTGAGGGCGCGGGTTAGTGTCAGCGTACGGGTTAGGATTAGGGGACGAGTGAGGGTCAGGCTTCGGGGAAGGGTTAGGGTTATGGTTCGGGCTAGGGTTAGGGTTAGGGGACGGGGACGGTTTAGGGTCCAGTTGAGGGTACGACAACGCTTTAGGGGGAGCATACGTGTGAGGGCGCGGGTTAGTGTCAGCGTACGGATTAGGATTAGGGGACGGGTGAGGGTCAGGCTTCGGGGAAGGGTTAGCGTTAGGGTTCGGGCTAGGGTTAGGGTTAGGGGACGGGGACGGTTTAGGGTCCAGGTGAGTGTACGACAACGCTTTAGGGGGAGTGTATGTGTGAGGGCGCGGGTTAGTGTCAGCGTACGGGTTAGGATTAGGGGACGGGTGAGGGTCAGGCTTCGGGGAAGGGTTAGGGTTAGGGTTCGGGCTAGGGTTAGGGTTAGGGGACGGGGACGGTTTAGGGTCCAGGTGAGGGTACGACAACCCTTTAGGGGGAGGGTACGTGTGAGGACGCGGGTTAGTGTCAGCGTACGGGTTAGGATTAGGGGACGGGTGAGGGTCAGGTTTCGGGGAAGGGTTAGGGTTAGGGTTCGGGCTAGGGTTAGGGTTAGGGGACGGGGACGGTTTAGGGTCCAGGTGAGGGTACGACAACACTTTAGGGGGAGCGTACGTGTGAGGGCGCGGGTTAGTGTCAGCGTACGGGTTAGGATTAGGGGACAGTTGAGGGTCAGGCTTCGGGGAAGGGTTAGGGTTAGGGTTCGGGCTAGGGTTAGGGTTAGGGGACGGGGACGGTTTAGGGTCCAGGTGAGGTTACGACAACGCTTTAGGGGGAGCGTACGTGTGAGGGCGTGGGTTAGTGTCAGCGTACGGGTTAGGATTAGGGGACGGGTGAGGGTCAGGCTTCGGAGAAGTGTTAGGGTTAGGGTTCGGGCTATGGTTAGGGTTAGGGGATGGGGATGGTTTAGGGTCCAGGTGAGGGTACGACAACGCTTTAGGGGGAGCATACGTGTGAGGGCGCGGGTTAGTGTCAGCGTACGGATTAGGATTAGGGGACGGGTGAGGGTCAGGCTTCGGGGAAGGGTTAGCGTTAGGGTTCGGGCTAGGGTTAGGGTTAGGGGACGGGGACGGTTTAGGGTCCAGGTGAGGGTACGACAACGCTTTAGGGGGAGCGTACGTGTGAGGGCGCGGATTAGTGTCAGCGTACGGGTTAGGATTAGGGGACGGGTGAGGGTCAGGCTTCGGGGAAGCGTTAGGGTTAGGGTTCGGGCTAGGGTTAGGGTTAGGGGACGGGGACGGTTTAGGGTCCAGGTGAGGGTACGACAACGCTTTAGGGGGAGCGTACGTGTGAGGGCGCGGGTTAGTGTCAGCGTACGGGTTAGGATTAGGGGATGTGTGAGGGTCAGGCTTCGGGGAAGGGTTAGGGTTAGGGTTCGGGCTAGGTTTAGGGTTAGGGGACGGGGACGGTGTAGGATCCAGGTGAGGGTGCGACAACGCTTTAGGGGGAGCATACATGTGAGGGCGCGGGTTAGTGTCAGCGTACGGGTTAGGATTAGGGGACGGGTGAGGGTCAGGCTTCGGGGAAGGGTTAGGGTTAGGGTTCGGGCTAGGGTTAGGGTTAGGGGACGGGGACGGTTTAGGGTCCAGGTGAGGGTACGACAACGCTTTAGGGGGAGCGTACGTGTGAGGGCGCGGGTTAGTGTCAGCATACGGGTTAGGATGAGGGGACGGGTGAGGGTCAGGCTTCGGGGAAGGGTTAGGGTTAGGGTTCGGGCTAGGGTTAGGGTTAGGGGACGGGGACGGTTTAGGGTCCAGGTGAGGGTACGACAACGCTTTAGGGGGAGCGTACGTGTGAGGGCGCGGGTTAGTGTCAGCGTACGGGTTAGGATTAAGGGACGGGTGAGGGTCAGGCTTCAGGGAAGGGTTAGGGTTAGGGTTCGGGCTAGGGTTAGGGTTAGGGGACGGGGACGGTTTAGGGTCCAGGTGAGGGTACGATAACGCTTTAGGGGGAGCGTACGTGTGAGGGCGCGGGTTAGTGTCAGCGTACGAGTTAGGATTAGGGGACGGGTGAGGGTCAGGCTTCGGGGAAGTGTTAGGGTTAGGGTTCGGTCTAGGGTTAGGGTTAGGAAACGGGGACGGTTTAGGGTCAAGGTGAGGGTATGACAACGTCGAAGGGGGAGCGTACGTGTGAGGGCGCTGGTTAGTGTCAGCGTACGGGTTAGGTTTAGGGGACGGGTGAGGGTCAGGCTTCGGGGAAGGGTTAGGGTTAGGGTTCGGGCTAGGGTTAGGGTTAGGGGACGGGGACGGTTTAAGGTCCAGGTGAGGGTACGACAACGCTTTAGGGGGAGCGTACGTGTGAGGGCGCAGGTTAGTGTCAGCGTACGGGTTAGGATTAGGGGACGGGTGAGGGTCAGGCTTCGGGAAAGGGTTAGGGTTAGGGTTCGGGCTAGGGTTAGGGTTAGGGGACGGGGAAGGTTTAGGGTCCAGGTGAGGGTACGACAACACTTTAGGGGGAGCGTACGTGTGAGGGCACGGGTTAGTGTCAGCGTACGGGTTAGGATTAGGGGACGGGTGAGTGTCAGGCTTCGGGGAAGGTTTAGGGTTAGGGTTCGGGCTAGGGTTAGGGTTAGGGGACGGGGACGGTTTAGGGTCCAGGTGAGGGTTCGACAACGCTTTATGGGGAGCGTACGTGTGAGGGCACGGGTTAGTGTCAGCGTACGGGTTAGGATTAGGGGACGGGTGAGGGTCAGGCTTCGGGGAAGGGTTAGGGTTAGGGTTCGGGCTAGGGTTAGGGTTAGGGGACGGGGACGGTTTAGGGTCCAGGTGAGGGTACGACAACGCTTTATGGGGAGCGTACGTGTGAGGGCACGGGTTAGTGTCAGCGTACGGGTTAGGATTAGGGGACGGGTGAGGGTCAGGCTTCGGGGAAGGGTTAGGGTTAGGGTTCGGGCTAGGGTTAGGGTTAGGGGACGGGGACGGTTTAGGGTCCAGGTGAGGGTACGACAACGCTTTATGGGGAGCGTACGTGTGAGGGCACGGGTTAGTGTCAGCGTACGGGTTAGGATTAGGGGACGGGTGAGGGTCAGGCTTCGGGGAAGGGTTAGGGTTAGGGTTCGGGCTAGGGTTACGGTTAGGGGACGGGGACGGTTTAGGGTCCAGTTGAGGGTATGACAACGCTTTAGGGGGAGCATACGTGTGAGGGCGCGGGTTAGTGTCAGCGTACGGATTAGGATTAGGGGACGGGTGAGGGTCAGGCTTCGGGGAAGGGTTAGCGTTAGGGTTCGGGCTAGGGTTAGGGTTAGGGGACGGGGACGGTTTAGGGTCCAGGTGAGGGTACGACAACGCTTTAGGGGGAGTGTATGTGTGAGGGCGCGGGTTAGTGTCAGCGTACGGGTTAGGATTAGGGGACGGGTGAGGGTCAGGCTTCGGGGAAGGGTTAGGGTTAGGGTTCGGGCTAGGGTTAGGGTTAGGGGACGGGGACGGTTTAGGGTCCAGGTGAGGGTACGACAACGCTTTAGGGGGAGCGTACGTGTGAGGGCGCGGATTAGTGTCAGCGTACGGGTTAGGATTAGGGGACGGGTGAGGGTCAGGCTTCGGGGAAGCGTTAGGGTTAGGGTTCGGGCTAGGGTTAGGGTTAGGGGACGGGGACGGTTTAGGGTCCAGGTGAGGGTACGACAACGCTTTAGGGGGAGCGTACGTGTGAGGGCGCAGGTTAGTGTCAGCGTACGGGTTAGGATTAGGGGACGGGTGAGGGTCAGGCTTCGGGAAAGGGTTAGGGTTAGGGTTCGGGCTAGGGTTAGGGTTAGGGGACGGGGACGGTTTAGGGTCCAGGTGAGGGTACGACAACACTTTAGGGGGAGCGTACGTGTGAGGGCACGGGTTAGTGTCAGCGTACGGGTTAGGATTAGGGGACGGGTGAGTGTCAGGCTTCGGGGAAGGTTTAGGGTTAGGGTTCGGTCTAGGGTTAGGTTTAGGGGACGGGGACGGTTTAGGGTCCAGGTGAGGGTACGACAACGCTTTAGGGGGAGCGTACGTGTGAGGGCGCAGGTTAGTGTCAGAGTACGGGTTAGGATTAGGGGACGGGTGAGGGTCAGGCTTAGGGGAAGTGTTAGGGTTAGGGTTCGGGCTAGGGTTAGGGTTAGGGGACGGGGAAGGTTTAGGGTCCAGGTGAGGGTACGACAACGCTTTACGGGGAGCGTACGTGTGAGGGCGCGGGTTAGTGTCAGCGTACGGGTTAGGATTAGGGGACGAGTGAGGGTCAGGCTTCGGGGAAGGGTTAGGGTTAGGGTTCGGGCTAGGGTTAGGGTTAGGGGACGGGGACGGTTTAGGGTCCAGGTGAGGGTACGACAACGCTTTATGGGGAGCGTGCGTGTGAGGGCACGGGTTAGTGTCAGCGTACGGGTTAGGATTAGGGGACGGGTGAGGGTCAGGCTTCGGGGAAGCGTTAGGGTTAGGGTTCGGGCTAGGGTTAGGGTTAGGGGACGGGGACGGTTTAGGGTCCAGGTGAGGGTACGACAACGCTTTAGGGGGAGTGTATTTGTGAGGGCGCGGGTTAGTGTCAGCGTACGGGTTAGGATTAGGGGACGGGTGAGGGTCAGGCTTCGGGGAAGGGTTAGGGTTAGGGTTCGGGCTAGGGTTAGGGTTAGGGGACGGGGACGGTTTAGGGTCCAGGTGAGGGTACGACAACGCTTTAGGGGGAGCGTACGTGTGAGGGCGCGGATTAGTGTCAGCGTACGGGTTAGGATTAGGGGACGGGTGAGGGTCAGGCTTCGGGGAAGCGTTAGGGTTAGGGTTCGGGCTAGGGTTAGGGTTAGGGGACGGGGACGGTTTAGGGTCCAGGTGAGGGTACGACAACGCTTTAGGGGGAGCGTACGTGTGAGGGCGCGGGTTAGTGTCAGCGTACGGGTTAGGATTAGGGGATGTGTGAGGGTCAGGCTTCGGGGAAGGGTTAGGGTTAGTGTTCGGGCTAGGTTTAGGGTTAGGGGACGGGGACGGTGTAGGATCCAGGTGAGGGTGCGACAACGCTTTAGGGGGAGCATACGTGTGAGGGCGCGGGTTAGTGTCAGCGAACGGGTTAGGATTAGGGGACGGGTGAGGGTCAGGCTTCGGGGAAGGGTTAGGGTTTGGGTTCGGGCTAGGGTTAGGGTTAGGGGACGGGGACGGTTTAGGGTCCAGGTGAGGGTACGACAACGCTTTAGGGGGAGCGTACTTGTGAGGGCGCGGGTTAGTGTCAGCGTACGGGTTAGGATTAGGGGACGGGTGAGGGTCAGGCTTCGGGGAAGGGTTAGGGTTAGGGTTCGGGCTAGGGTTAGGGTTAGGGGACGGGGACGGTTTAGGATCCAGGTGAGGGTGCGACAACGCTTTAGGGGGAGCGTATGTGTGAGGGGGCGGGTTAGTGTCAGCGTACGGGTTAGGATTAGGGGACGGGTGAGGGTCAGGCTTCGGGGAAGAGTTAGGGTTAGGTTTCGGGCTAGGGTTAGGGTTAGGGGACGGGGATGGTTTAGGGTCCAGGTGAGGGTACGACAACGCTTTGGGGGAGCGTACGTGTGAGGGTGTGGGTTAGTGTCAGCGTACGGGTTAGGATTAGGGGACGGGTGTTGGTCAGGCTTCGGGGAAGGGTTAGGGTTAGGGTTCGGGCTAGGGTTAGGGTTAGGGGACGGGGACGGTTTAGGGTCCAGGTGAGGGTATGACAACGCTTTAGGGGGAGCGTACGTGTGAGGGCGCAGGTTAGTGTCAGCGTACGGGTTAGGATTAGGGGACGGGTGAGGGTCAGGCTTCGGGAAAGGGTTAGGGTTAGGGTTCGGGCTAGGGTTAGGGTTAGGGGACGGGGACGGTTTAGGGTCCAGGTGAGGGTACGACAACACTTTAGGGGGAGCGTACGTGTGAGGGCACGGGTTAGTGTCAGCGTACGGGTTAGGATTAGGGGACGGGTGAGTGTCAGGCTTCGGGGAAGGTTTAGGGTTAGGGTTCGGTCTAGGGTTAGGTTTAGGGGACGGGGACGGTTTAGGGTCCAGGTGAGGGTACGACAACGCTTTAGGGGGAGCGTACGTGTGAGGGCGCGGGTTAGTGTCAGCGTACGGGTTAGGATTAGGGGACGGGTGAGGGTCAGGCTTAGGGGAAGTGTTAGGGTTAGGGTTCGGGCTAGGGTTAGGGTTAGGGGACGGGGAAGGTTTAGGGTCCAGGTGAGGGTACGACAACGCTTTACGGGGAGCGTACGTGTGAGGGCGCGGGTTAGTGTCAGCGTACGGGTTAGGATTAGGGGACGAGTGAGGGTCAGGCTTCGGGGAAGGGTTAGGGTTAGGGTTCGGGCTAGGGTTAGGGTTAGGGGACGGGGACGGTTTAGGGTCCAGTTGAGGGTACGACAACGCTTTAGGGGGAGCATACGTGTGAGGGCGCGGGTTAGTGTCAGCGTACGGATTAGGATTAGGGGACGGGTGAGGGTCAGGCTTCGGGGAAGGGTTAGCGTTAGGGTTCGGGCTAGGGTTAGGGTTAGGGGACGGGGACGGTTTAGGGTCCAGGTGAGTGTACGACAACGCTTTAGGGGGAGTGTATGTGTGAGGGCGCGGGTTAGTGTCAGCGTACGGGTTAGGATTAGGGGACGGGTGAGGGTCAGGCTTCGGGGAAGGGTTAGGGTTAGGGTTCGGGCTAGGGTTAGGGTTAGGGGACGGGGACGGTTTAGGGTCCAGGTGAGGGTACGACAACGCTTTAGGGGGAGCGTACGTGTGAGGGCGCGGATTAGTGTCAGCGTACGGGTTAGGATTAGGGGACGGGTGAGGGTCAGGCTTCGGGGAAGCGTTAGGGTTAGGGTTCGGGCTAGGGTTAGGGTTAGGGGACGGGGACGGTTTAGGGTCCAGGTGAGGGTACGACAACGCTTTAGGGGGAGCGTACGTGTGAGGGCGCGGGTTAGTGTCAGCGTACGGGTTAGGATTAGGGGATGTGTGAGGGTCAGGCTTCGGGGAAGGGTTAGGGTTAGGGTTCGGGCTAGGTTTAGGGTTAGGGGACGGGGACGGTGTAGGATCCAGGTGAGGGTGCGACAACGCTTTAGGGGGAGCATACATGTGAGGGCGCGGGTTAGTGTCAGCGTACGGGTTAGGATTAGGGGACGGGTGAGGGTCAGGCTTCGGGGAAGGGTTAGGGTTAGGGTTCGGGCTAGGGTTAGGGTTAGGGGACGGGGACGGTTTAGGGTCCAGGTGAGGGTACGACAACGCTTTAGGGGGAGCGTACTTGTGAGGGCGCGGGTTAGTGTCAGCGTACGGGTTAGGATTAGGGGACGGGTGAGGGTCAGGCTTCGGGGAAGGGTTAGGGTTAGGGTTCGGGCTAGGGTTAGGGTTAGGGGACGGGGACGGTTTAGGATCCAGGTGAGGGTGCGACAACGCTTTAGGGGGAGCGTATGTGTGAGGGCGCGGGTTAGTGTCAGCATACGGGTTAGGATTAGGGGACGGGTGAGGGTCAGGCTTCGGGGAAGAGTTAGGGTTAGGGTTCGGGCTAGGGTTAGGGTTAGGGGACGGGGATGGTTTAGGGTCCAGGTGAGGGTACGACAACGCTTTGGGGGAGCGTACGTGTGAGGGTGTGGGTTAGTGTCAGCGTACGGTTAGGATTAGGGGACGGGTGTTGGTCAGGCTTCGGGGAAGGGTTAGGGTTAGGGTTCGGGCTAGGGTTAGGGTTAGGGGACGGGGACGGTTTAGGGTCCAGGTGAGGGTATGACAACGCTTTAGGGGGAGCGTACGTGTGAGGGCGCAGTTTAGTGTCAGGGTACGGGTTAGGATTAGGGGACGGGTGAGGGTCAGGCTTCGGGAAAGGGTTAGGGTTAGGGTTCGGGCTAGGGTTAGGGTTAGGGGACGGGGACGGTTTAGGGTCCAGGTGAGGGTACGACAACACTTTAGGGGGAGCGTACGTGTGAGGGCACGGGTTAGTGTCAGCGTACGGGTTAGGATTAGGGGACGGGTGAGTGTCAGGCTTCGGGGAAGGTTTAGGGTTAGGGTTCGGTCTAGGGTTAGGTTTAGGGGACGGGGACGGTTTAGGGTCCAGGTGAGGGTACGACAACGCTTTAGGGGGAGCGTACGTGTGAGGGCGCGGGTTAGTGTCAGCGTACGGGTTAGGATTAGGGGACGGGTGAGGGTCAGGCTTAGGGGAAGTGTTAGGGTTAGGGTTCGGGCTAGGGTTAGGGTTAGGGGACGGGGAAGGTTTAGGGTCCAGGTGAGGGTACGACAACGCTTTACGGGGAGCGTACGTGTGAGGGCGCGGGTTAGTGTCAGCGTACGGGTTAGGATTAGGGGACGAGTGAGGGTCAGGCTTCGGGGAAGGGTTAGGGTTATGGTTCGGGCTAGGGTTAGGGTTAGGGGACGGGGACGGTTTAGGGTCCAGTTGAGGGTACGACAACGCTTTAGGGGGAGCATACGTGTGAGGGCGCGGGTTAGTGTCAGCGTACGGATTAGGATTAGGGGACGGGTGAGGGTCAGGCTTCGGGGAAGGGTTAGCGTTAGGGTTCGGGCTAGGGTTAGGGTTAGGGGACGGGGACGGTTTAGGGTCCAGGTGAGTGTACGACAACGCTTTAGGGGGAGTGTATGTGTGAGGGCGCGGGTTAGTGTCAGCGTACGGGTTAGGATTAGGGGACGGGTGAGGGTCAGGCTTCGGGGAAGGGTTAGGGTTAGGGTTCGGGCTAGGGTTAGGGTTAGGGGACGGGGACGGTTTAGGGTCCAGGTGAGGGTACGACAACCCTTTAGGGGGAGGGTACGTGTGAGGACGCGGGTTAGTGTCAGCGTACGGGTTAGGATTAGGGGACGGGTGAGGGTCAGGTTTCGGGGAAGGGTTAGGGTTAGGGTTCGGGCTAGGGTTAGGGTTAGGGGACGGGGACGGTTTAGGGTCCAGGTGAGGGTACGACAACACTTTAGGGGGAGCGTACGTGTGAGGGCGCGGGTTAGTGTCAGCGTACGGGTTAGGATTAGGGGACAGTTGAGGGTCAGGCTTCGGGGAAGGGTTAGGGTTAGGGTTCGGGCTAGGGTTAGGGTTAGGGGACGGGGACGGTTTAGGGTCCAGGTGAGGTTACGACAACGCTTTAGGGGGAGCGTACGTGTGAGGGCGTGGGTTAGTGTCAGCGTACGGGTTAGGATTAGGGGACGGGTGAGGGTCAGGCTTCGGAGAAGTGTTAGGGTTAGGGTTCGGGCTATGGTTAGGGTTAGGGGATGGGGATGGTTTAGGGTCCAGGTGAGGGTACGACAACGCTTTAGGGGGAGCGTACGTGTGAGGGCACGGGTTAGTGTCAGCATACGCGTTAGGATTAGGGGACGGGTGTTGGTCAGGCTTCGGGGAAGGGTTAGGGTTATGGTTCGGGCTAGGGTTAGGGTTAGGGGACGGGGACGGTTTAGGGTCCAGGTGAGGGTATGACAACGCTTTAGGGGGAGCGTACGTGTGAGGGCGCGGGTTAGTGTCAGCGTACGGGTTAGGATTAGGGGACGGGTGAGGGTCAGGCTTCTGAGAAGGGTTAGGGTTAGGGTTCGGGCTAGGGTTAGGGTTAGGGGACGGGGACGGTTTAGGGTCCAGGTGAGGGCAGGACAACGCTTTAGGGGGAGCGTACGTGTGAGGGCGTGGGTTAGTGTCAGCGTACGGGTTAGGATTAGGGGACGGGTGAGGGTTAGGTTTCGGGGAAGGGTTAGGGTTAAGGTTCGGGCTAAGGTTAGAGGTAGGGGACGGTGACGGTTTAGGGTCCAGGTGAGGGCACGACAACGCTTTAGGGGGAGCGTACGAGTGAGGGCGCGGGTTAGTGTCAGCGTACGGGTTAGGATTCGGGGACGGGTGAGGGTCAGGCTTCGGGGAAGGGTTAGGGTTAGGGTTCGGGCTAGGGTTAGGGGACGGGGAAGGTTTAGGGTTCAGGTGAGGGTACGACAACGCTTTAGGGGGAGGGTACGTGTGAAGGCGCGGGTTAGTGTCAGCGTACGGGTTAGGATTAGGGGATGTGTGAGGGTCAGGCTTCGGGGAAGGGTTAGGGTTAGGGTTCGGGCTAGGGTTAGGTTTAGGGGACGGGGACGGTTTAGGGTCCAGGTGAGGGTACGACAATGCTTTAGGGGGAGCGTAAGTGTGAGGGCGCGGGTTAGTGTCAGCGTACGGGTTAGGATTAGGGGACGGGTGAGGGTCAGGCTTCGGGGAAGGGTTAGGGTTAGGGTTCGGGCTAGGGTTAGGGTTAGGGGACGGGGACGGTTTAGGGTCCAGGTGAGGGTACAACAACGCTTTAGGGGGAGCGTACATGTGAGGGCGCGGGTTAGTGTCAGCGTACGGGTTAGGATTAGGGGACGGGTGAGGGTCAGGCTTCGGGGAAGGGTTAGGGTTAGGGTTCGGGCTAGGGTTAGGGTTAGGGGACGGGGACGGTTTAGGGTCCAGGTGATGGTACGACAACGCTTTAGGGGGAGCGTACGTGTGAGGGCGCGGGTTAGTGTCAGCGTACGGGTTAGGATTAGGGGACGGGTGAGGGTCAGGCTTCGGGGAAGGGTTAGGGTTAGGGTTCGGTCTAGGGTTAGGGTTAAGGGACGGGGAAGGTTAAGGGTCCAGGTGAGGGTACGACAACGCTTTAGGGGGAGCGTACGTGTGATGGCGCGGGTTAGTGTCAGCGTACGGGTTAGGATTAGGGGACGGGTGAGGGTCAGGCTTCGGGGAAGGGTTAGGGTTAGGGTTCGGGCTAGGGTTAGGGTTAGGGGACGGGGAAGGTTTAGGGTCCATGTGAGGGTACGACAACGCTTTAGGGGGAGCGTACGTGTGAGGGCGCGGGTTAGTGTCAGCGTACCGGTTAGGATTAGGGGACGTGTGAGGGTCAGGCTTCGGGGAAGGGTTAGGGTTAGGGTACGGGCTAGGGTTAGGGTTAGGGGACGGGGACGGTTTAGGGTCCAGGTGAGGGTACGACAACGCTTTAGGGGGAGCGTACGTGTGAGGGCGCGGGTTAGTGTCAGCGTACGGGTTAGGATTAGGGGACGGGTGAGGGTCAGGCTTCGGTGAAGGGTTAGGGTTAGGGTTCGGGCTAGGGTTAGGGTTAGGGGACGGGGACAGTTTAGGGTCCAGGTGAGGGTAGGACAACGCTTTAGGGGGAGTGTATGTGTGAGGGCGCGGGTTAGTGTCAGCGTACGGGTTAGGATTAGGGGACGGGTGAGGGTCAGGCTTCGGGGAAGGGTTAGGTTTACGGTTCGGGCTAGGGTTAGGGTTAGGGGACGGGGACGGTTTAGGGTCCAGGTGAGGGTACGACAACGCTTTAGAGGGAGCGTACGTGTGAGGGCGCGGGTTAGTGTCAGCGTACGGGTTAGGATTAGGGGACGGGTGAGGGTCAGGCTTCGGGGAAGGTTTAGGGTTAGGGTTCGGGCTAGGGTTAGGGGACGGGGAAGGTTTAGGGTCCAGGTGAGGGTACGACAACGCTTTAGGGGGAGGGTACGTGTGAAGGCGCGGGTTAGTGTCAGCGTACGGGTTAGGATTAGGGGATGTGTGAGGGTCAGGCTTCGGGGAAGGGTTAGGGTTAGGGTTCGGGCTAGGGTTAGGTTTAGGGGACGGGGACGGTTTAGGGTCCAGGTGAGGGTACGACAACGCTTTAGGGGGAGCGTACGTGTGAGGGCGCGGGTTAGTGTCAGCGTACGGGTTAGGATTAGGGGACGGGTGAGGGTCAGGCTTCGGGGAAGGGTTAGGGTTAGGGTTCGGGCTAGGGTTAGGGTTAGGGGACGGGGACGGTTTAGGGTCCAGGTGAGGGTACGACAACGCTTTAGGGGGAGCGTACATGTGAGGGCGCGGGTTAGTGTCAGCGTACGGGTTAGGATTAGGGGACGGGTGAGGGTCAGGCTTCGGGGAAGGGTTAGGGTTAGGGTTCGGGCTAGGGTTAGGGTTAGGGGACGGGGACGGTTTAGGGTCCAGGTGATGGTACGACAACACTTTAGGGGGAGCGTACGTGTGAGGGCGCGGGTTAGTGTCAGCGTACGGGTTAGGATTAGGGGACGGGTGAGGGTCAGGCTTCGGGGAAGGGTTAGGGTTAGGGTTCGGGCTAGGGTTAGGGTTAGGGGACGGGGACGGTTTAGGGTCCAGGTGAGGGTACGACAACGCTTTAGGGGGAGCGTACGTGTGAGGGCGCGGGTTAGTGTCAGCGTACGGGTTAGGATTAGGGGACGGGTGAGGGTCAGGCTTCGGGGAAGGGTTAGGGTTAGGGTTTGGGCTAGGGTTAGGGTTAGGGGACGGGGACGGTTTAGGGTCCAGTTGAGGGTACGACAACGCTTTAGGGGGAGCGTACATGTGAGGGCGTGGGTTAGTGTCAGCGTACGGCTTAGGATTAGGGGACGGGTGAGGGTCAGGCTTCGGGGAAGGGTTAGGGTTAGGGTTCGGGCTAGGGTTAGGCTTAGGTGACGGGGACGGTTTAGGGTCCAGGTGAGGGTACGACAACGCTTTAGGGGGAGCGTACGTGTGAGGGCGCGGGTTAGTGTCAGCGTACGGGTTAGGATTAGGGGACGGGTGAGGGTCCGGCTTCGGGGAAGGGTTAGGGTTAGGGTTTGGGCTAGGTTTAGGGTTAGGGGACGGGGACGGTTTAGGGTCCAGTTGAGGGTACGACAACGCTTTAGGGGGAGCGTACATGTGAGGGCGCGGGTTAGTGTCAGCGTACGGGTTAGGATTAGGGGACGGGTGAGGGTCAGGCTTCGGGGAAGGGTTAGGGTTAGGGTTCGGGCTAGGGTTAGGTTTAGGGGACGGGGACGGTTTAGGGTCCAGGTGAGGGTACGACAACGCTTTAGGGGGAGCGTACGTGTGAGGGCGCGGGTTAGTGTCAGCGTACGGGTTAGGATTAGGGGATGTGTGAGGGTCAGGCTTCGGGGAAGGGTTAGGGTTAGGGTTCGGGCTAGGTTTAGGGTTAGGGGACGGGGACGGTGTAGGATCCAGGTGAGGGTGCGACAACGCTTTAGGGGGAGCATACATGTGAGGGCGCGGGTTAGTGTCAGCGTACGGGTTAGGATTAGGGGACGGGTGAGGGTCAGGCTTCGGGGAAGGGTTAGGGTTAGGGTTCGGGCTAGGGTTAGGGTTAGGGGACGGGGACGGTTTAGGGTCCAGGTGAGGGTACGACAACGCTTTAGGGGGAGCGTACTTGTGAGGGCGCGGGTTAGTGTCAGCGTACGGGTTAGGATTAGGGGACGGGTGAGGGTCAGGCTTCGGGGAAGGGTTAGGGTTAGGGTTCGGGCTAGGGTTAGCGTTAGGGGACGGGGACGGTTTAGGATCCAGGTGAGGGTGCGACAACGCTTTAGGGGGAGCGTATGTGTGAGGGCGCGGGTTAGTGTCAGCGTACGGGTTAGGATTAGGGGACGGGTGAGGGTCAGGCTTCGGGGAAGAGTTAGGGTTAGGGTTCGGGCTAGGGTTAGGGTTAGGGGACGGGGAAGGTTTAGGGTCCAGGTGAGGGTACGACAACGCTTTGGGGGAGCGTACGTGTGAGGGTGTGGGTTAGTGTCAGCGTACGGGTTAGGATTAGGGGACGGGTGTTGGTCAGGCTTCGGGGAAGGGTTAGGGTTAGGGTTCGGGCTAGGGTTAGGGTTAGGGGACGGGGACGGTTTAGGGTCCAGGTGAGGGTATGACAACGCTTTAGGGGGAGCGTACGTGTGAGGGCGTAGGTTAGTGTCAGCGTACGGGTTAGGATTAGGGGACGGGTGAGGGTCAGGCTTCGGGAAAGGGTTAGGGTTAGGGTTCGGGCTAGGGTTAGGGTTAGGGGACGGGGACGGTTTAGGGTCCAGGTGAGGGTACGACAACACTTTAGGGGGAGCGTACGTGTGAGGGCACGGGTTAGTGTCAGCGTACGGGTTAGGATTAGGGGACGGGTGAGTGTCAGGCTTCGGGGAAGGTTTAGGGTTAGGGTTCGGTCTAGGGTTAGGTTTAGGGGACGGGGACGGTTTAGGGTCCAGGTGAGGGTACGACAACGCTTTAGGGGGAGCGTACGTGTGAGGGCGCGGGTTAGTGTCAGCGTACGGGTTAGGATTAGGGGACGGGTGAGGGTCAGGCTTAGGGGAAGTGTTAGGGTTAGGGTTCGGGCTAGGGTTAGGGTTAGGGGACGGGGAAGGTTTAGGGTCCAGGTGAGGGTACGACAACGCTTTACGGGGAGCGTACGTGTGAGGGCGCGGGTTAGTGTCAGCGTACGGGTTAGGATTAGGGGACGAGTGAGGGTCAGGCTTCGGGGAAGGGTTAGGGTTAGGGTTCGGGCTAGGGTTAGGGTTAGGGGACGGGGACGGTTTAGGGTCCAGGTGAGGGTACGACAACGCTTTATGGGGAGCGTACGTGTGAGGGCACGGGTTAGTGTCAGCGTACGGGTTAGGATTAGGGGACGGGTGAGGGTCAGGCTTCGGGGAAGGGTTAGGGTTAGGGTTCGGGCTAGGGTTAGGGTTAGGGGACGGGGACGGTTTAGGGTCCAGTTGAGGGTACGACAACGCTTTAGGGGGAGCATACGTGTGAGGGCGCGGGTTAGTGTCAGCGTACGGATTAGGATTAGGGGACGGGTGAGGGTCAGGCTTCGGGGAAGGGTTAGCGTTAGGGTTCGGGCTAGGGTTAGGGTTAGGGGACGGGGACGGTTTAGGGTCCAGGTGAGGGTACGACAACGCTTTAGGGGGAGCGTACGTGTGAGGGCGCGGATTAGTGTCAGCATACGGGTTAGGATTAGGGGACGGGTGAGGGTCAGGCTTCGGGGAAGCGTTAGGGTTAGGGTTCGGGCTAGGGTTAGGGTTAGGGGACGGGGACGGTTTAGGATCCAGGTGAGGGTGCGACAACGCTTTAGGGGGAGCGTATGTGTGAGGGCGCGGGTTAGTGTCAGCATACGGGTTAGGATTAGGGGACGGGTGAGGGTCAGGCTTCGGGGAAGAGTTAGGGTTAGGGTTCGGGCTAGGGTTAGGGTTAGGGGACGGGGATGGTTTAGGGTCCAGGTGAGGGTACGACAACGCTTTGGGGGAGCGTACGTGTGAGGGCGCGGGTTAGTGTCAGCGTACGGATTAGGATTAGGGGACGGGTGAGGGTCAGGCTTCGGGGAAGGGTTAGCGTTAGGGTTCGGGCTAGGGTTAGGGTTAGGGGACGGGGACGGTTTAGGGTCCAGGTGAGTGTACGACAACGCTTTAGGGGGAGTGTATGTGTGAGGGCGCGGGTTAGTGTCAGCGTACGGGTTAGGATTAGGGGACGGGTGAGGGTCAGGCTTCGGGGAAGGGTTAGGGTTAGGGTTCGGGCTAGGGTTAGGGTTAGGGGACGGGGACGGTTTAGGGTCCAGGTGAGGGTACGACAACGCTTTAGGGGGAGCGTACGTGTGAGGGCGCGGATTAGTGTCAGCGTACGGGTTAGGATTAGGGGACGGGTGAGGGTCAGGCTTCGGGGAAGCGTTAGGGTTAGGGTTCGGGCTAGGGTTAGGGTTAGGGGACGGGGACGGTTTAGGGTCCAGGTGAGGGTACGACAACGCTTTAGGGGGAGCGTACGTGTGAGGGCGCGGGTTAGTGTCAGCGTACGGGTTAGGATTAGGGGAGAGGTGAGGGTCAGGCTTCGGGGAAGGGTTAGGGTTAGGGTTCGGGCTAGGGTTAGGGTTAGGGGACGGGGACGGTTTAGGGTCCAGGTGAGGGTACGACAACGCTTTAGGGGGAGCGTACGTGTGAGGGCGCGGGTTAGTGTCAACGTACGGGTTAGGATTAGGGGACGGGTGAGGGTCAGGCTTCGGGGAAGGGTTAGGGTTAGGGTTCAGGCTAGGGTTAGGGTTAGGGGACGGGGACGGTTTAGGGTCCAGGTGATGGTACGACAACGCTTTAGGGGGAGCGTACGTGTGAGGGCGCGGGTTAGTGTCAGCGTACGGGTTAGGATTAGGGGACGGGTGAGGGTCAGGCTTCGGGGAAGGGTTAGGGTTAGGGTTCGGGCTAGGGTTAGGGTTAGGGGACGGGGACGGTTTAGGGTCCAGGTGAGGGTACGACAACGCTTTAGGGGGAGCGTACGTGTGAGGGTGCGGGTTAGTGTCAGCGTACGGTTTAGGATTAGGGGACGGGTGAGGGTCAGGCTTCGGGGAAGGGTTAGGGTTAGGGTTCGGGCTAGGGTTAGGGTTAGGGGACGGGGACGGTATAGGGTCCAGGTGAGGGTATGACAACGCTTTAGGGGGAGCGTACGTGTGAGGGCGCTGGTTAGTGTCAGCGTACGGGTTAGGATTAGGGGACGGGTGAGGGTCAGGCTTCGGGGAAGGGTTAGGGATAGGGTTCCGGCTAGGGTTAGGGTTAGGGGACGGGGACGGTTTAGGGTCCAGGTGAGGGTACGACAACGCTTTAGGGGGAGCGTACGTGTGAGGGCGCGGGTTAGTGTCAGCGTACGGGTTAGGATTAGGGGACGGGTGAGGGTCAGGCTTCGGGGAAGTGTTAGGGTTAGGGTTCGGGCTAGGGTTAGGGTTAGGGGACGGGGACGGTTTAGGGTCCAGGTGAGGGTACGACAACGCTTTAGGGGGAGCGTACGTGTGAGGGCGCGGGTTAGTGTCAGCGTACGGGTTAGGATTAGGGGACGGGTGAGGGTCAGGCTTCGGGGAAGGGTTAGGGTTAGGGTTCGGGCTAGGGTTAGGGTTAGGGGACGGGGACGGTTTAGGGTCCAGGTGAGGGTACGACAACGCTTTAGGGGGAGCGTACGTGTGAGGGCGCGGGTTAGTGTCAGCATACGGGTTAGGATGAGGGGACGGGTGAGGGTCAGGCTTCGGGGAAGGGTTAGGGTTAGGGTTCGGGCTAGGGTTAGGGTTAGGGGACGGGGACGGTTTAGGGTCCAGGTGAGGGTACGACAACGCTTTAGGGGGAGCGTACGTGTGAGGGCGCGGGTTAGTGTCAGCGTACAGGTTAGGATTAAGGGACGGGTGAGGGTCAGGCTTCAGGGAAGGGTTAGGGTTAGGGTTCGGGCTAGGGTTAGGGTTAGGGGACGGGGACGGTTTAGGGTCCAGGTGAGGGTACGATAACGCTTTAGGGGGAGCGTACGTGTGAGGGCGCGGGTTAGTGTCAGCGTACGAGTTAGGATTAGGGGACGGGTGAGGGTCAGGCTTCGGGGAAGTGTTAGGGTTAGGGTTCGGTCTAGGGTTAGGGTTAGGAAACGGGGACGGTTTAGGGTCAAGGTGAGGGTATGACAACGTCGAAGGGGGAGCGTACGTGTGAGGGCGCGGGTTAGTGTCAGCGTACGGGTTAGGATTAGGGGACGGGTGAGGGTCAGGCTTCGGGGAAGGGTTAGGGTTAGGGTTCGGGCTAGGGTTAGGGTTAGGGGACGGGGACGGTTTAAGGTCCAGGTGAGGGTACGACAACGCTTTAGGGGGAGCGTACGTGTGAGGGAGCAGGTTAGTGTCAGCGTACGGGTTAGGATTAGGGGACGGGTGAGGGTCAGGCTTCGGGAAAGGGTTAGGGTTAGGGTTCGGGCTAGGGTTAGGGTTAGGGGACGGGGACGGTTTAGGGTCCAGGTGAGGGTACGACAACACTTTAGGGGGAGCGTACGTGTGAGGGCACGGGTTAGTGTCAGCGTACGGGTTAGGATTAGGGGACGGGTGAGTGTCAGGCTTCGGGGAAGGTTTAGGGTTAGGGTTCGGTCTAGGGTTACGTTTAGGGGACGGAGACGGTTTAGGGTCCAGGTGAGGGTACGACAACGCTTTAGGGGGAGCGTACGTGTGAGGGCGCGGGTTAGTGTCAGAGTACGGGTTAGGATTAGGGGACGGGTGAGGGTCAGGCTTAGGGGAAGTGTTAGGGTTAGGGTTCGGGCTAGGGTTAGGGTTAGGGGACGGGGAAGGTTTAGGGTCCAGGTGAGGGTACGACAACGCTTTACGGGGAGCGTACGTGTGAGGGCGCGGGTTAGTGTCAGCGTACGGGTTAGGATTAGGGGACGAGTGAGGGTCAGGCTTCGGGGAAGGGTTAGGGTTAGGGTTCGGGCTAGGGTTAGGGTTAGGGGACGGGGACGGTTTAGGGTCCAGGTGAGGGTACGACAACGCTTTATGGGGAGCGTACGTGTGAGGGCACGGGTTAGTGTCAGCGTACGGGTTAGGATTAGGGGACGGGTGAGGGTCAGGCTTCGGGGAAGGGTTAGGGTTAGGGTTCGGGCTAGGGTTAGGGTTAGGGGACGGGGACGGTTTAGGGTCCAGTTGAGGGTACGACAACGCTTTAGGGGGAGCATACGTGTGAGGGCGCGGGTTAGTGTCAGCGTACGGATTAGGATTAGGGGACGGGTGAGGGTCAGGCTTCGGGGAAGGGTTAGCGTTAGGGTTCGGGCTAGGGTTAGGGTTAGGGGACGGGGACGGTTTAGGGTCCAGGTGAGGGTACGACAACGCTTTAGGGGGAGTGTATGTGTGAGGGCGCGGGTTAGTGTCAGCGTACGGGTTAGGATTAGGGGACGGGTGAGGGTCAGGCTTCGGGGAAGGGTTAGGGTTAGGGTTCGGGCTAGGGTTAGGGTTAGGGGACGGGGACGGTTTAGGGTCCAGGTGAGGGTACGACAACGCTTTAGGGGGAGCGTACGTGTGAGGGCGCGGATTAGTGTCAGCGTACGGGTTAGGATTAGGGGACGGGTGAGGGTCAGGCTTCGGGGAAGCGTTAGGGTTAGGGTTCGGGCTGGGGTTAGGTTTAGGGGACGGGGACGGTTTAGGGTCCAGGTGAGGGTACGACAACGCTTTAGGGGGAGCGTACGTGTGAGGGCGTGGGTTAGTGTCAGCGTACGGGTTAGGATTAGGGGATGTGTGAGGGTCAGGCTTCGGGGAAGGGTTAGGGTTAGGGTTCGGGCTAGGGTTAGGGTTAGGGGACGGGGAAGGTTTAGGGTCCAGGTGAGGGTACGACAACGCTTTAGGGGGAGCGTACGTGTGAGGGCGCGGGTTAGTGTCAGCATACGGGTTAGGATGAGGGGACGGGTGAGGGTCAGGCTTCGGGGAAGGGTTAGGGTTAGGGTTCGGTCTAGGGTTAGGTTTAGGGGACGGGGACGGTTTAGGGTCCAGGTGAGGGTACGACAACGCTTTAGGGGGAGCGTACGTGTGAGGGCGCGGGTTAGTGTCAGAGTACGGGTTAGGATTAGGGGACGGGTGAGGGTCAGGCTTAGGGGAAGTGTTAGGGTTAGGGTTCGGGCTAGGGTTAGGGTTAGGGGACGGGGAAGGTTTAGGGTCCAGGTGAGGGTACGACAACGCTTTACGGGGAGCGTACGTGTGAGGGCGCGGGTTAGTGTCAGCGTACGGGTTAGGATTAGGGGACGAGTGAGGGTCAGGCTTCGGGGAAGGGTTAGGGTTAGGGTTCGGGCTAGGGTTAGGGTTAGGGGACGGGGACGGTTTAGGGTCCAGGTGAGGGTACGACAACGCTTTATGGGGAGCGTACGTGTGAGGGCACGGGTTAGTGTCAGCGTACGGGTTAGGATTAGGGGACGGGTGAGGGTCAGGCTTCGGGGAAGGGTTAGGGTTAGGGTTCGGGCTAGGGTTAGGGTTAGGGGACGGGGACGGTTTAGGGTCCAGTTGAGGGTACGACAACGCTTTAGGGGGAGCATACGTGTGAGGGCGCGGGTTAGTGTCAGCGTACGGATTAGGATTAGGGGACGGGTGAGGGTCAGGCTTCGGGGAAGGGTTAGTGTTAGGGTTCGGGCTAGGGTTAGGGTTAGGGGACGGGGACGGTTTAGGGTCCAGGTGAGGGTACCACAACGCTTTAGGGGGAGTGTATGTGTGAGGGCGCGGGTTAGTGTCAGCGTACGGGTTAGGATTAGGGGACGGGTGAGGGTCAGGCTTCGGGGAAGGGTTAGGGTTAGGGTTCGGGCTAGGGTTAGGGTTAGGGGACGGGGACGGTTTAGGGTCCAGGTGAGGGTACGACAACGCTTTAGGGGGAGCGTACGTGTGAGGGCGTGGATTAGTGTCAGCGTACGGGTTAGGATTAGGGGACGGGTGAGGGTCAGGCTTCGGGGAAGCGTTAGGGTTAGGGTTCGGGCTAGGGTTAGGGTTAGGGGACGGGGACGGTTTAGGGTCCAGGTGAGGGTACGACAACGCTTTAGGGGGAGCGTACGTGTGAGGGCGCAGGTTAGTGTCAGCGTACGGGTTAGGATTAGGGGACGGGTGAGGGTCAGGCTTCGGGAAAGGGTTAGGGTTAGGGTTCGGGCTAGGGTTAGGGTTAGGGGACGGGGACGGTTTAGGGTCCAGGTGAGGGTACGACAACACTTTAGGGGGAGCGTACGTGTGAGGGCACGGGTTAGTGTCAGCGTACGGGTTAGGATTAGGGGACGGGTGAGGGTCAGGCTTCGGGGAAGGGTTAGGGTTAGGGTTCGGGCTAGGGTTAGGTTTAGGGGACGGGGACGGTTTAGGGTCCAGGTGAGGGTACGACAACGCTTTAGGGGGAGCGTACGTGTGAGGGCGCAGGTTAGTGTCAGAGTACGGGTTAGGATTAGGGGACGGGTGAGGGTCAGGCTTAGGGGAAGTGTTAGGGTTAGGGTTCGGGCTAGGGTTAGGGTTAGGGGACGGGGAAGGTTTAGGGTCCAGGTGAGGGTACGACAACGCTTTACGGGGAGCGTACGTGTGAGGGCGCGGGTTAGTGTCAGCGTACGGGTTAGGATTAGGGGACGAGTGAGGGTCAGGCTTCGGGGAAGGGTTAGGGTTAGGGTTCGGGCTAGGGTTAGGGTTAGGGGACGGGGACGGTTTAGGGTCCAGGTGAGGGTACGACAACGCTTTATGGGGAGCGTACGTGTGAGGGCACGGGTTAGTGTCAGCGTACGGGTTAGGATTAGGGGACGGGTGAGGGTCAGGCTTCGGGGAAGGGTTAGGGTTAGGGTTCGGGCTAGGGTTAGGGTTAGGGGACGGGGACGGTTTAGGGTCCAGTTGAGGGTACGACAACGCTTTAGGGGGAGCATACGTGTGAGGGCGCGGGTTAGTGTCAGCGTACGGATTAGGATTAGGGGACGGGTGAGGGTCAGGCTTCGGGGAAGGGTTAGCGTTAGGGTTCGGGCTAGGGTTAGGGTTAGGGGACGGGGACGGTTTAGGGTCCAGGTGAGGGTACGGCAACGCTTTAGGGGGAGTGTATGTGTGAGGGCGCGGGTTAGTGTCAGCGTACGGGTTAGGATTAGGGGACGGGTGAGGGTCAGGCTTCGGGGAAGGGTTAGGGTTAGGGTTCGGGCTAGGGTTAGGGTTAGGGGACGGGGACGGTTTAGGGTCCAGGTGAGGGTACGACAACGCTTTAGGGGGAGCGTACGTGTGAGGGCGCGGATTAGTGTCAGCGTACGGGTTAGGATTAGGGGACGGGTGAGGGTCAGGCTTCGGGGAAGCGTTAGGGTTAGGGTTCGGGCTAGGGTTAGGGTTAGGGGACGGGGACGGTTTAGGGTCCAGGTGAGGGTACGACAACGCTTTAGGGGGAGCGTACGTGTGAGGGCGCGGGTTAGTGTCAGCGTACGGGTTAGGATTAGGGGATGTGTGAGGGTCAGGCTTCGGGGAAGGGTTAGGGTTAGGGTTCGGGCTAGGGTTAGGGTTAGGGGACGGGGAAGGTTTAGGGTCCAGGTGAGGGTACGACAACGCTTTAGGGGGAGCGTACGTGTGAGGGCGCGGGTTAGTGTCAGCGTACGGATTAGGATTAGGGGACGGGTGAGGGTCAGGCTTCGGGGAAGGGTTAGCGTTAGGGTTCGGGCTAGGGTTAGGGTTAGGGGACGGGGACGGTTTAGGGTCCAGGTGAGGGTACGACAACGCTTTAGGGGGAGCGTACGTGTGAGGGCGCGGGTTAGTGTCAGCGTACGGGTTAGGATTAGGGGATGTGTGAGGGTCAGGCTTCGGGGAAGGGTTAGGGTTAGTGTTCGGGATAGATTTAGGGTTAGGGGACGGGGACGGTGTAGGATCCAGGTGAGGGTGCGACAACGCTTTAGGGGGAGCATACGTGTGAGGGCGCGGGTTAGTGTCAGCGTACGGGTTAGGATTAGGGGACGGGTGAGGGTCAGGCTTCGGGGAAGGGTTAGGGTTAGGGTTCGGGCTAGGGTTAGGGTTAGGGGACGGGGACGGTTTAGGGTCCAGGTGAGGGTACGACAACGCTTTAGGGGGAGCGTACTTGTGAGGGCGCGGGTTAGTGTCAGCGTACGGGTTAGGATTAAGGGACGGGTGAGGGTCAGGCTTCGGGGAAGGGTTAGGGTTAGGGTTCGGGCTAGGGTTAGGGTTAGGGGACGGGGACGGTTTAGGATCCAGGTGAGGGTGCGACAACGCTTTAGGGGGAGCGTATGTGTGAGGGCGCGGGTTAGTGTCAGCGTACGGGTTAGGATTAGGGGACGGGTGAGGGTCAGGCTTCGGGGAAGAGTTAGGGTTAGGGTTCGGGCTAGGGTTAGGGTTAGGGGACGGGGATGGTTTAGGGTCCAGGTGAGGGTACGACAACGCTTTGGGGGAGCGTACGTGTGAGGGTGTGGGTTAGTGTCAGCGTACGGGTTAGGATTAGGGGACGGGTGTTGGTCAGACTTCGGGGAAGGGTTAGGGTTAGGGTTCGGGCTAGGGTTAGGGTTAGGGGACGGGGACGGTTTAGGGTCCAGGTGAGGGTACGACAACGCTTTACGGGGAGCGTACGTGTGAGGGCGCGGGTTAGTGTCAGCGTACGGGTTAGGATTAGGGGACGAGTGAGGGTCAGGCTTCGGGGAAGGGTTAGGGTTAGGGTTCGGGCTAGGGTTAGGGTTAGGGGACGGGGACGGTTTAGGGTCCAGGTGAGGGTACGACAACGCTTTATGGGGAGCGTACGTGTGAGGGCACGGGTTAGTGTCAGCGTACGGGTTAGGATTAGGGGACGGGTGAGGGTCAGGCTTCGGGGAAGGGTTAGGGTTAGGGTTCGGGCTAGGGTTAGGGTTAGGGGACGGGGACGGTTTAGGGTCCAGTTGAGGGTACGACAACGCTTTAGGGGGAGCATACGTGTGAGGGCGCGGGTTAGTGTCAGCGTACGGATTAGGATTAGGGGACGGGTGAGGGTCAGGCTTCGGGGAAGGGTTAGCGTTAGGGTTCGGGCTAGGGTTAGGGTTAGGGGACGGGGACGGTTTAGGGTCCAGGTGAGGGTACGACAACGCTTTAGGGGGAGTGTATGTGTGAGGGCGCGGGTTAGTGTCAGCGTACGGGTTAGGATTAGGGGACGGGTGAGGGTCAGGCTTCGGGGAAGGGTTAGGGTTAGGGTTCGGGCTAGGGTTAGGGTTAGGGGACGGGGACGGTTTAGGGTCCAGGTGAGGGTACGACAACGCTTTAGGGGGAGCGTACGTGTGAGGGCGCGGATTAGTGTCAGCGTACGGGTTAGGATTAGGGGACGGGTGAGGGTCAGGCTTCGGGGAAGCGTTAGGGTTAGGGTTCGGGCTAGGGTTAGGGTTAGGGGACGGGGACGGTTTAGGGTCCAGGTGAGGGTACGACAACGCTTTAGGGGGAGCGTACGTGTGAGGGCGCGGGTTAGTGTCAGCGTACGGGTTAGGATTAGGGGATGTGTGAGGGTCAGGCTTCGGGGAAGTGTTAGGGTTAGGGTTCGGGCTAGGTTTAGGGTTAGGGGACGGGGACGGTGTAGGATCCAGGTGAGGGTGCGACAACGCTTTAGGGGGAGCATACATGTGAGGGCGCGGGTTAGTGTCAGCGTACGGGTTAGGATTAGGGGACGGGTGAGGGTCAGGCTTCGGGGAAGGGTTAGGGTTAGGGTTCGGGCTAGGGCTAGGGTTAGGGGACGGGGACGGTTTAGGGTCCAGGTGAGGGTACGACAACGCTTTAGGGGGAGCGTACTTGTGAGGGCGCGGGTTAGTGTCAGCGTACGGGTTAGGATTAGGGGACGGGTGAGGGTCAGGCTTCGGGGAAGGGTTAGGGTTAGGGTTCGGGCTAGGGTTAGGGTTAGGGGACGGGGACGGTTTAGGATCCAGGTGAGGGTGCGACAACGCTTTAGGGGGAGCGTATGTGTGAGGGGGCGGGTTAGTGTCAGCGTACGGGTTAGGATTAGGGGACGGGTGAGGGTCAGGCTTCGGGGAAGAGTTAGGGTTAGGGTTCGGGCTAGGGTTAGGGTTAGGGGACGGGGATGGTTTAGGGTCCAGGTGAGGGTACGACAACGCTTTGGGGGAGCGTACGTGTGAGGGTGTGGGTTAGTGTCAGCGTACGGGTTAGGATTAGGGGACGGGTGTTGGTCAGGCTTCGGGGAAGTGTTAGGGTTAGGGTTCGGGCTAGGGTTAGGGTTAGGGGACGGGGACGGTTTAGGGTCCAGGTGAGGGTATGACAACGCTTTAGGGGGAGCGTACGTGTGAGGGCGCAGGTTAGTGTCAGCGTACGGGTTAGGATTAGGGGACGGGTGAGGGTCAGGCTTCGGGAAAGGGTTAGGGTTAGGGTTCGGGCTAGGGTTAGGGTTAGGGGACGGGGACGGTTTAGGGTCCAGGTGAGGGTACGACAACACTTTAGGGGGAGCGTACGTGTGAGGGCACGGGTTAGTGTCAGCGTACGGGTTAGGATTAGGGGACGGGTGAGTGTCAGGCTTCGGGGAAGGTTTAGGGTTAGGGTTCGGTCTAGGGTTAGGTTTAGGGGACGGGGACGGTTTAGGGTCCAGGTGAGGGTACGACAACGCTTTAGGGGGAGCGTACGTGTGAGGGCGCGGGTTAGTGTCAGCGTACGGGTTAGGATTAGGGGACGGGTGAGGGTCAGGCTTAGGGGAAGTGTTAGGGTTAGGGTTCGGGCTAGGGTTAGGGTTAGGGGACGGGGAAGGTTTAGGGTCCAGGTGAGGGTACGACAACGCTTTACGGGGAGCGTACGTGTGAGGGCGCGGGTTAGTGTCAGCGTACGGGTTAGGATTAGGGGACGAGTGAGGGTCAGGCTTCGGGGAAGGGTTAGGGTTAGGGTTCGGGCTAGGGTTAGGGTTAGGGGACGGGGACGGTTTAGGGTCCAGTTGAGGGTACGACAACGCTTTAGGGGGAGCATACGTGTGAGGGCGCGGGTTAGTGTCAGCGTACGGATTAGGATTAGGGGACGGGTGAGGGTCAGGCTTCGGGGAAGGGTTAGCGTTAGGGTTCGGGCTAGGGTTAGGGTTAGGGGACGGGGACGGTTTAGGGTCCAGGTGAGTGTACGACAACGCTTTAGGGGGAGTGTATGTGTGAGGGCGCGGGTTAGTGTCAGCGTACGGGTTAGGATTAGGGGACGGGTGAGGGTCAGGCTTCGGGGAAGGGTTAGGGTTAGGGTTCGGGCTAGGGTTAGGGTTAGGGGACGGGGACGGTTTAGGGTCCAGGTGAGGGTACGACAACGCTTTAGGGGGAGCGTACGTGTGAGGGCGCGGATTAGTGTCAGCGTACGGGTTAGGATTAGGGGACGGGTGAGGGTCAGGCTTCGGGGAAGCGTTAGGGTTAGGGTTCGGGCTAGGGTTAGGGTTAGGGGACGGGGACGGTTTAGGGTCCAGGTGAGGGTACGACAACGCTTTAGGGGGAGCGTACGTGTGAGGGCGCGGGTTAGTGTCAGCGTACGGGTTAGGATTAGGGGATGTGTGAGGGTCAGGCTTCGGGGAAGGGTTAGGGTTAGGGTTCGGGCTAGGTTTAGGGTTAGGGGACGGGGACGGTGTAGGATCCAGGTGAGGGTGCGACAACGCTTTAGGGGGAGCATACATGTGAGGGCGCGGGTTAGTGTCAGCGTACGGGTTAGGATTAGGGGACGGGTGAGGGTCAGGCTTCGGGGAAGGGTTAGGGTTAGGGTTCGGGCTAGGGTTAGGGTTAGGGGACGGGGACGGTTTAGGGTCCAGGTGAGGGTACGACAACGCTTTAGGGGGAGCGTACTTGTGAGGGCGCGGGTTAGTGTCAGCGTACGGGTTAGGATTAGGGGACGGGTGAGGGTCAGGCTTCGGGGAAGGGTTAGGGTTAGGGTTCGGGCTAGGGTTAGGGTTAGGGGACGGGGACGGTTTAGGATCCAGGTGAGGGTGCGACAACGCTTTAGGGGGAGCGTATGTGTGAGGGCGCGGGTTAGTGTCAGCGTACGGGTTAGGATTAGGGGACGGGTGAGGGTCAGGCTTCGGGGAAGAGTTAGGGTTAGGGTTCGGGCTAGGGTTAGGGTTAGGGGACGGGGATGGTTTAGGGTCCAGGTGAGGGTACGACAACGCTTTGGGGGAGCGTACGTGTGAGGGTGTGGGTTAGTGTCAGCGTACGGGTTAGGATTAGGGGACGGGTGTTGGTCAGGCTTTGGGGAAGGGTTAGGGTTAGGGTTCGGGCTAGGGTTAGGGTTAGGGGACGGGGACGGTTTAGGGTCCAGGTGAGGGTATGACAACGCTTTAGGGGGAGCGTACGTGTGAGGGCGCAGTTTAGTGTCAGCGTACGGGTTAGGATTAGGGGACGGGTGAGGGTCAGGCTTCGGGAAAGGGTTAGGGTTAGGGTTCGGGCTAGGGTTAGGGTTAGGGGACGGGGACGGTTTAGGGTCCAGGTGAGGGTACGACAACACTTTAGGGGGAGCGTACGTGTGAGGGCACGGGTTAGTGTCAGCGTACGGGTTAGGATTAGGGGACGGGTGAGTGTCAGGCTTCGGGGAAGGTTTAGGGTTAGGGTTCGGTCTAGGGTTAGGTTTAGGGGACGGTGACGGTTTAGGGTCCAGGTGAGGGTACGACAACGCTTTAGGGGGAGCGTACGTGTGAGGGCGCGGGTTAGTGTCAGCGTACGGGTTAGGATTAGGGGACGGGTGAGGGTCAGGCTTAGGGGAAGTGTTAGGGTTAGGGTTCGGGCTAGGGTTAGGGTTAGGGGACGGGGAAGGTTTAGGGTCCAGGTGAGGGTACGACAACGCTTTACGGGGAGCGTACGTGTGAGGGCGCGGGTTAGTGTCAGCGTACGGGTTAGGATTAGGGGACGAGTGAGGGTCAGGCTTCGGGGAAGGGTTAGGGTTAGGGTTCGGGCTAGGGTTAGGGTTAGGGGACGGGGACGGTTTAGGGTCCAGTTGAGGGTACGACAACGCTTTAGGGGGAGCATACGTGTGAGGGCGCGGGTTAGTGTCAGCGTACGGATTAGGATTAGGGGACGGGTGAGGGTCAGGCTTCGGGGAAGGGTTAGCGTTAGGGTTCGGGCTAGGGTTAGGGTTAGGGGACGGGGACGGTTTAGGGTCCAGGTGAGTGTACGACAACGCTTTAGGGGGAGTGTATGTGTGAGGGCGCGGGTTAGTGTCAGCGTACGGGTTAGGATTAGGGGACGGGTGAGGGTCAGGCTTCGGGGAAGGGTTAGGGTTATGGTTCGGGCTAGGGTTAGGGTTAGGGGACGGGGACGGTTTAGGGTCCAGGTGAGGGTACGACAACGCTTTAGGGGGAGCGTACGTGTGAGGGCGCGGATTAGTGTCAGCGTACGGGTTAGGATTAGGGGACGGGTGAGGGTCAGGCTTCGGGGAAGCGTTAGGGTTAGGGTTCGGGCTAGGGTTAGGGTTAGGGGACGGGGACGGTTTAGGGTCCAGGTGAGGGTACGACACCGCTTTAGGGGGAGCGTACGTGTGAGGGCGCGGGTTAGTGTCAGCGTACGGGTTAGGATTAGGGGATGTGTGAGGGTCAGGCTTCGGGGAAGGGTTAGGGTTAGGGTTCGGGCTAGGGTTAGGGTTAGGGGACGGGGAAGGTTTAGGGTCCAGGTGAGGGTACGACAACGCTTTAGGGGGAGCGTACGTGTGAGGGCGCGGGTTAGTGTCAGCGTACGGGTTAGGATTAGGGGAGAGGTGAGGGTCAGGCTTCGGGGAAGGGTTAGGGTTAGGGTTCGGGCTAGGGTTAGGGTTAGGGGACGGGGACGGTTTAGGGTCCAGGTGAGGGTACGACAACGCTTTAGGGGGAGCGTACGTGTGAGGGCGCGGGTTAGTGTCAACGTACGGGTTAGGATTAGGGGACGGGTGAGGGTCAGGCTTCGGGGAAGGGTTAGGGTTAGGGTTCAGGCTAGGGTTAGGGTTAGGGGACGGGGACGGTTTAGGGTCCAGGTGATGGTACGACAACGCTTTAGGGGGAGCGTACGTGTGAGGGCGCGGGTTAGTGTCAGCGTACGGGTTAGGATTAGGGGACGGGTGAGGGTCAGGCTTCGGGGAAGGGTTAGGGTTAGGGTTCGGGCTAGGGTTAGGGTTAGGGGACGGGGACGGTTTAGGGTCCAGGTGAGGGTACGACAACGCTTTAGGGGGAGCGTACGTGTGAGGGTGCGGGTTAGTGTCAGCGTACGGTTTAGGATTAGGGGACGGGTGAGGGTCAGGCTTCGGGGAAGGGTTAGGGTTAGGGTTCGGGCTAGGGTTAGGGTTAGGGGACGGGGACGGTATAGGGTCCAGGTGAGGGTATGACAACGCTTTAGGGGGAGCGTACGTGTGAGGGCGCTGGTTAGTGTCAGCGTACGGGTTAGGATTAGGGGACGGGTGAGGGTCAGGCTTCGGGGAAGGGTTAGGGTTAGGGTTCCGGCTAGGGTTAGGGTTAGGGGACGGGGACGGTTTAGGGTCCAGGTGAGGGTACGACAACGCTTTAGGGGGAGCGTACGTGTGAGGGCGCGGGTTAGTGTCAGCGTACGGGTTAGGATTAGGGGACGGGTGAGGGTCAGGCTTCGGGGAAGGGTTAGGGTTAGGGTTCGGGCTAGGGTTAGGGTTAGGGGACGGGGACGGTTTAGGGTCCAGGTGAGGGTACGACAACGCTTTAGGGGGAGCGTACGTGTGAGGGCGCGGGTTAGTGTCAGCGTACGGGTTAGGATTAGGGGACGGGTGAGGGTCAGGCTTCGGGGAAGGGTTAGGGTTAGGGTTCGGGCTAGGGTTAGGGTTAGGGGACGGGGACGGTTTAGGGTCCAGGTGAGGGTACGACAACGCTTTAGGGGGAGCGTACGTGTGAGGGCGCGGGTTAGTGTCAGCATACGGGTTAGGATGAGGGGACGGGTGAGGGTCAGGCTTCGGGGAAGGGTTAGGGTTAGGGTTCGGGCTAGGGTTAGGGTTAGGGGACGGGGACGGTTTAGGGTCCAGGTGAGGGTACGACAACGCTTTAGGGGGAGCGTACGTGTGAGGGCGCGGGTTAGTGTCAGCGTACGGGTTAGGATTAAGGGACGGGTGAGGGTCAGGCTTCAGGGAAGGGTTAGGGTTAGGGTTCGGGCTAGGGTTAGGGTTAGGGGACGGGGACGGTTTAGGGTCCAGGTGAGGGTACGATAACGCTTTAGGGGGAGCGTACGTGTGAGGGCGCGGGTTAGTGTCAGCGTACGAGTTAGGATTAGGGGACGCGTGAGGGTCAGGCTTCGGGGAAGTGTTAGGGTTAGGGTTCGGTCTAGGGTTAGGGTTAGGAAACGGGGACGGTTTAGGGTCAAGGTGAGGGTATGACAACGTCGAAGGGGGAGCGTACGTGTGAGGGCGCGGGTTAGTGTCAGCGTACGGGTTAGGATTAGGGGACGGGTGAGGGTCAGGCTTCGGGGAAGGGTTAGGGTTAGGGTTCGGGCTAGGGTTAGGGTTAGGGGACGGGGACGGTTTAAGGTCCAGGTGAGGGTACGACAACGCTTTAGGGGGAGCGTACGTGTGAGGGCGCAGGTTAGTGTCAGCGTACGGGTTAGGATTAGGGGACGGGTGAGGGTCAGGCTTCGGGAAAGTGTTAGGGTTAGGGTTCGGGCTAGGGTTAGGGTTAGGGGACGGGGACGGTTTAGGGTCCAGGTGAGGGTACGACAACACTTTAGGGGGAGCGTACGTGTGAGGGCACGGGTTAGTGTCAGCGTACGGGTTAGGATTAGGGGACGGGTGAGTGTCAGGCTTCGGGGAAGGTTTAGGGTTAGGGTTCGGTCTAGGGTTAGGTTTAGGGGACGGAGACGGTTTAGGGTCAGGTGAGGGTACGACAACGCTTTAGGGGGAGCGTACGTGTGAGGGCGCGGGTTAGTGTCAGAGTACGGGTTAGGATTAGGGGACGGGTGAGGGTCAGGCTTAGGGGAAGTGTTAGGGTTAGGGTTCGGGCTAGGGTTAGGGTTAGGGGACGGGGAAGGTTTAGGGTCCAGGTGAGGGTACGACAACGCTTTACGGGGAGCGTACGTGTGAGGGCGCGGGTTAGTGTCAGCGTACGGGTTAGGATTAGGGGACGAGTGAGGGTCAGGCTTCGGGGAAGGGTTAGGGTTAGGGTTCGGGCTAGGGTTAGGGTTAGGGGACGGGGACGGTTTAGGGTCCAGGTGAGGGTACGACAACGCTTTATGGGGAGCGTACGTGTGAGGGCACGGGTTAGTGTCAGCGTACGGGTTAGGATTAGGGGACGGGTGAGGGTCAGGCTTCGGGGAAGGGTTAGGGTTAGGGTTCGGGCTAGGGTTAGGGTTAGGGGACGGGGACGGTTTAGGGTCCAGTTGAGGGTACGACAACGCTTTAGGGGGAGCATACGTGTGAGGGCGCGGGTTAGTGTCAGCGTACGGATTAGGATTAGGGGACGGGTGAGGGTCAGGCTTCGGGGAAGGGTTAGCGTTAGGGTTCGGGCTAGGGTTAGGGTTAGGGGACGGGGACGGTTTAGGGTCCAGGTGAGGGTACGACAACGCTTTAGGGGGAGTGTATGTGTGAGGGCGCGGGTTAGTGTCAGCGTACGGGTTAGGATTAGGGGACGGGTGAGGGTCAGGCTTCGGGGAAGGGTTAGGGTTAGGGTTCGGGCTAGGGTTAGGGTTAGGGGACGGGGACGGTTTAGGGTCCAGGTGAGGGTACGACAACGCTTTAGGGGGAGCGTACGTGTGAGGGCGCGGATTAGTGTCAGCGTACGGGTTAGGATTAGGGGACGGGTGAGGGTCAGGCTTCGGGGAAGCGTTAGGGTTAGGGTTCGGGCTGGGGTTAGGGTTAGGGGACGGGGACGGTTTAGGGTCCAGGTGAGGGTACGACAACGCTTTAGGGGGAGCGTACGTGTGAGGGCGCGGGTTAGTGTCAGCGTACGGGTTAGGATTAGGGGACGGGTGAGGGTCAGGCTTCGGGGAAGGGTTAGGGTTAGGGTTCGGGCTAGGGTTAGGGTTAGGGGACGGGGAAGGTTTAGGGTCCAGGTGAGGGTACGACAACGCTTCAGGGGGAGCGTACGTGTGAGGGCGCGGGTTAGTGTCAGCGTACGGGTTAGGATTAGGGGAGAGGTGAGGGTCAGGCTTCGGGGAAGGGTTAGGGTTAGGGTTCGGGCTAGGGTTAGGGTTAGGGGACGGGGACGGTTTAGGGTCCAGGTGAGGGTACGACAACGCTTTAGGGGGAGCGTACGTGTGAGGGCGCGGGTTAGTGTCAACGTACGGGTTAGGATTAGGGGACGGGTGAGGGTCAGGCTTCGGGGAAGGGTTAGGGTTAGGGTTCAGGCTAGGGTTAGGGTTAGGGGACGGGGACGGTTTAGGGTCCAGGTGATGGTACGACAACGCTTTAGGGGGAGCGTACGTGTGAGGGCGCGGGTTAGTGTCAGCGTACGGGTTAGGATTAGGGGACGGGTGAGGGTCAGGCTTCGGGGAAGGGTTAGGGTTAGGGTTCGGGCTAGGGTTAGGGTTAGGGGACGGGGACGGTTTAGGGTCCAGGTGAGGGTACGACAACGCTTTAGGGGGAGCGTACGTGTGAGGGTGCGGGTTAGTGTCAGCGTACGGGTTAGGATTAGGGGACGGGTGAGGGTCAGGCTTCGGGGAAGGGTTAGGGTTAGGGTTCGGGCTAGGGTTAGGGTTAGGGGACGGGGACGGTATAGGGTCCAGGTGAGGGTACGACAACGCTTTAGGGGGAGCGTACGTGTGAGGGCGCTGGTTAGTGTCAGCGTACGGGTTAGGATTAGGGGACGGGTGAGGGTCAGGCTTCGGGGAAGGGTTAGGGTTAGGGTTCCGGCTAGGGTTAGGGTTAGGGGACGGGGACGGTTTAGGGTCCAGGTGAGGGTACGACAACGCTTTAGGGGGAGCGTACGTGTGAGGGCGCGGGTTAGTGTCAGCGTACGGGTTAGGATTAGGGGACGGGTGAGGGTCAGGCTTCGGGGAAGGGTTAGGGTTAGGGTTCGGGCTAGGGTTAGGGTTAGGGGACGGGGACGGTTTAGGGTCCAGGTGAGGGTACGACAACGCTTTAGGGGGAGCGTACGTGTGAGGGCGCGGGTTAGTGTCAGCGTACGGGTTAGGATTAGGGGACGGGTGAGGGTCAGGCTTAGGGGAAGGGTTAGGGTTAGGGTTCGGGCTAGGGTTAGGGTTAGGGGACGGGGACGGTTTAGGGTCCAGGTGAGGGTACGATAACGCTTTAGGGGGAGCGTACGTGTGAGGGCGCGGGTTAGTGTCAGCATACGGGTTAGGATGAGGGGAAGGGTGAGGGTCAGGCTTCGGGGAAGGGTTAGGGTTAGGGTTCGGGCTAGGGTTAGGGTTAGGGGATGGGGACGGTTTAGGGTCCAGGTGAGGGTACGACAACGCTTTAGGGGGAGCGTACGTGTGAGGGCGCGGGTTAGTGTCAGCGTACGGGTTAGGATTAAGGGACGGGTGAGGGTCAGGCTTCAGGGAAGGGTTAGGGTTAGGGTTCGGGCTAGGGTTAGGGTTAGGGGACGGGGACGGTTTAGGGTCCAGGTGAGGGTACGATAACGCTTTAGGGGGAGCGTACGTGTGAGGGCGCGGGTTAGTGTCAGCTTACGAGTTAGGATTAGGGGACGGGTGAGGGTCAGGCTTCGGGGAAGTGTTAGGGTTAGGGTTCGGTCTAGGGTTAGGGTTAGGAAACGGGGACGGTTTAGGGTCAAGGTGAGGGTATGACAACGTCGAAGGGGGAGCGTACGTGTGAGGGCGCGCGTTAGTGTCAGCGTACGGGTTAGGATTAGGGGACGGGTGAGGGTCAGGCTTCGGGGAAGGGTTAGGGTTAGTGTTCGGGCTAGGGTTAGGGTTAGGGGACGGGGACGGTTTAAGGTCCAGGTGAGGGTACGACAACGCTTTAGGGGGAGCGTAAGTGTGAGGGCGTTGGTTAGTGTCAGCGTACGGGTTAGGATTAGGGGACGGGTGAGGGTCAGGCTTCGGGGAAGGGTTAGGGTTAGGGTTCGGGCTAAGGTTATGGTTAGGGGACGGGGACGGTTTAGGGTCCAGGTGAGGGTACGACAACGCTTTAGGGGGAGCGTACGTGTGAGGGCGCGGGTTAGTGTCAGCGTACGGGTTAGGATTAAGGGACGGGTGAGGGTCAGGCTTCAGGGAAGGGTTAGGGTTAGGGTTCGGGCTAGGGTTAGGGTTAGGGGACGGGGACGGTTTAGGGTCCAGGTGAGGGTACGACAACGCTTTATGGGGAGCGTACGTGTGAGGGCACGGGTTAGTGTCAGCGTACGGGTTAGGATTAGGGGACGGGTGAGGGTCAGGCTTCGGGGAAGGGTTAGGGTTAGGGTTCGGGCTAGGGTTAGGGTTAGGGGACGGGGACGGTTTAGGGTCCAGTTGAGGGTACGACAACGCTTTAGGGGGAGCATACGTGTGAGGGCGCGGGTTAGTGTCAGCGTACGGATTAGGATTAGGGGACGGGTGAGGGTCAGGCTTCGGGGAAGGGTTAGCGTTAGGGTTCGGGCTAGGGTTAGGGTTAGGGGACGGGGACGGTTTAGGGTCCAGGTGAGGGTACGACAACGCTTTAGGGGGAGCGTACGTGTGAGGGCGCGGATTAGTGTCAGCGTACGGGTTAGGATTAGGGGACGGGTGAGGGTCAGGCTTCGGGGAAGCGTTAGGGTTAGGGTTCGGGCTGGGGTTAGGGTTAGGGGACGGGGACGGTTTAGGGTCCAGGTGAGGGTACGACAACGCTTTAGGGGGAGCGTACGTGTGAGGGCGCGGGTTAGTGTCAGCGTACGGGTTAGGATTAGGGGATGTGTTAGGGTCAGGCTTCGGGGAAGGGTTAGGGTTAGGGTTCGGGCTAGGGTTAGGGTTAGGGGACGGGGAATGTTTAGGGTCCAGGTGAGGGTACGACAACGCTTTAGGGGGAGCGTACGTGTGAGGGCGCGGGTTAGTGTCAGCGTACGGGTTAGGATTAGGGGAGAGGTGAGGGTCAGGCTTCGGGGAAGGGTTAGGGTTAGGGTTCGGGCTAGGGTTAGGGTTAGGGGACGGGGACGGTTTAGGGTCCAGGTGAGGGTACGACAACGCTTTAGGGGGAGCGTACGTGTGAGGGCGCGGGTTAGTGTCAACGTACGGGTTAGGATTAGGGGACGGGTGAGGGTCAGGCTTCGGGGAAGGGTTAGGGTTAGGGTTCAGGCTAGGGTTAGGGTTAGGGGACGGGGACGGTTTAGGGTCCAGGTGATGGTACGACAACGCTTTAGGGGGAGCGTACGTGTGAGGGCGCGGGTTAGTGTCAGCGTACGGGTTAGGATTAGGGGACGGGTGAGGGTCAGGCTTCGGGGAAGGGTTAGGGTTAGGGTTCGGGCTAGGGTTAGGGTTAGGGGACGGGGACGGTTTAGGGTCCAGGTGAGGGTACGACAACGCTTTAGGGGGAGCGTACGTGTGAGGGTGCGGGTTAGTGTCAGCGTACGGGTTAGGATTAGGGGACGGGTGAGGGTCAGGCTTCGGGGAAGGGTTAGGGTTAGGGTTCGGGCTAGGGTTAGGGTTAGGGGACGGGGACGGTATAGGGTCCAGGTGAGGGTATGACAACGCTTTAGGGGGAGCGTACGTGTGAGGGCGCTGGTTAGTGTCAGCGTACGGGTTAGGATTAGGGGACGGGTGAGGGTCAGGCTTCGGGGAAGGGTTAGGGTTAGGGTTCCGGCTAGGGTTAGGGTTAGGGGACGGGGACGGTTTAGGGTCCAGGTGAGGGTACGACAACGCTTTAGGGGGAGCGTACGTGTGAGGGCGCGGGTTAGTGTCAGCGTACGGGTTAGGATTAGGGGACGGGTGAGGGTCAGGCTTCGGGGAAGGGTTAGGGTTAGGGTTCGGGCTAGGGTTAGGGTTAGGGGACGGGGACGGTTTAGGGTCCAGGTGAGGGTACGACAACGCTTTAGGGGGAGCGTACGTGTGAGGGCGCGGGTTAGTGTCAGCGTACGGGTTAGGATTAGGGGACGGGTGAGGGTCAGGCTTCGGGGAAGGGTTAGGGTTAGGGTTCGGGCTAGGGTTAGGGTTAGGGGACGGGGACGGTTTAGGGTCCAGGTGAGGGTACGATAACGCTTTAGGGGGAGCGTACGTGTGAGGGCGCGGGTTAGTGTCAGCATACGGGTTAGGATGAGGGGACGGGTGAGGGTCAGGCTTCGGGGAAGGGTTAGGGTTAGGGTTCGGGCTAGGGTTAGGGTTAGGGGACGGGGACGGTTTAGGGTCCAGGTGAGGGTACGACAACGCTTTAGGGGGAGCGTACGTGTGAGGGCGCGGGTTAGTGTCAGCGTACGGGTTAGGATTAAGGGACGGGTGAGGGTCAGGCTTCAGGGAAGGGTTAGGGTTAGGGTTCGGGCTAGGGTTAGGGTTAGGGGACGGGGACGGTTTAGGGTCCAGGTGAGGGTACGATAACGCTTTAGGGGGAGCGTACGTGTGAGGGCGCGGGTTAGTGTCAGCTTACGAGTTAGGATTAGGGGACGGGTGAGGGTCAGGCTTCGGGGAAGTGTTAGGGTTAGGGTTCGGTCTAGGGTTAGGGTTAGGAAACGGGGACGGTTTAGGGTCAAGGTGAGGGTATGACAACGTCGAAGGGGGAGCGTACGTGTGAGGGCGCGCGTTAGTGTCAGCGTACGGGTTAGGATTAGGGGACGGGTGAGGGTCAGGCTTCGGGGAAGGGTTAGGGTTAGGGTTCGGGCTAGGGTTAGGGTTAGGGGACGGGGACGGTTTAAGGTCCAGGTGAGGGTACGACAACGCTTTAGGGGGAGCGTAAGTGTGAGGGCGTTGGTTAGTGTCAGCGTACGGGTTAGGATTAGGGGACGGGTGAGGGTCAGGCTTCGGGGAAGGGTTAGGGTTAGGGTTCGGGCTAGGGTTAGGGTTAGGGGACGGGGACGGTTTAGGATCCAGGTGAGGGTACGACAACGCTTTAGGGGGAGCGTACGTGTGAGGGCGCGGGTTAGTGTCAGCGTACGGGTTAGGATTAGGGGACGGGTGAGGGTCAGGCTTCGGGGAAGTGTTAGGGTTAGGGTTCGGGCTACGGTTAGGGTTAGGGGACGGGGATGGTTTAGGGTCCAGGTGAGGGTACGACAACGCTTTAGGGGAGCGTACGTGTGAGGGCGCGGGTTAGTGTCAGCGTACCGGTTAGGATTAGGGGACGGGTGAGGGTCAGGCTTGGGAAAGGGTTAGGGTTAGGGTTCGGGCTAGGGTTAGGGTTAGGGGACGGGGACGGTTTAGGGTCCAGGTGAGGGTACGACAACGCTTTAGGGGGAGCGTACGTGTGAGGGCGCGGGTTAGTGTCAGCGTACGGGTTAGGATTAGGGGACAGGTGAGGGTCTGGCTTCGGGGAAGGGTTAGGGTTAGGGTTCGGTCTAGGGTTAGGGTTAGGGGACGGGGAAGGTTTAGGGTCCAGGTGAGGGTACGACAGCGCTTTAGGGGGAGCGTACGTGTGAGGGCGCGGGTTAGTGTCAGCGTACGGGTTAGGATTAGGGGACGGGTGAGGGTCAAGCTTTGGGGAAGGGTTAGGGTTAGGGTTCGGGCTAGGGTTAGGGTTAGAGGACGGGGACGGTTTAGGGTCCAGGTGAGGGTACGACAACGCTTTAGGGGGAGTGTACGTGTGAGGGCGCGGGTTAGTGTCAGCGTACGGGTTAGGATTAGGGGACGGGTGAGGGTCAGGCTTTGGGGAAGGGTTAGGGTTAGGGTTCGGGCTAGGGTTAGGGTTAGGGGACGGGGACGGTTTAGGGTCCAGGTGAGGGTACGACAACGCTTTAGGGGGAGCGTACGTGTGAGGGCGCGGGTTAGTGTCAGCGTACGGGTTAGGATTAGGGGACGGGTGAGGGTCAGGCTTCTGGGAAGGGTTAGGGTTAGGGTTCGGTCTATGGTTAGGGTTAGGGGACGGGGAAGGTTTAGGGTCCAGGTGAGGGTACGACAACGCTTTAGGGGGAGAGTACGTGTGAGGGCGCGGGTTAGTGTCAGCGTACGGGTTAGGATTAGGGGACGGGTGAGGGTCAGGCTTCGGGGAAGGGTTAGGGTTAGGGTTCGGGCTAGGGTTAGGGTTAGGGGACGGGGACGGTTTAGGGTCCAGGTGAGTGTACGACAACACTTTAGGGGGAGCGTACGTGTGAGGGCGCGGGTTAGTGTCAGCGTACGGGTTAGGATTAGGGGACGGGTGAGGGTCAGGCTTCGGGGAAGGGTTAGGGTTAGGGTTTGGGCTAGGGTTAGGGTTAGGGGACGGGGACGGTTTAGGGTCCAGGTGAGGGTAGGACAACGCTTTAGGGGGAGCGTACGTGTGAGGGCGCAGGTTAGTGTCAGCGTACGGGTTAGGATTAGGGGACGGGTGAGGGTCAGGCTTGGGGAAGGGTTAGGGTTAGGGTTCGGGCTAGGGTTAGGGTTAGGGGACGGGGACGGTTTAGGGTCCAGGTGAGTGTACGACAACACTTTAGGGGGAGCGTACGTGTGAGGGCGCGGGTTAGTGTTAGCGTACGGGTTAGGATTAGGGGACGGGTGAGGGTCAGGCTTCGGGGAAGGGTTAGGGTTAGGGTTTGGGCTAGGGTTAGGGTTAGGGGACGGGGACGGTTTAGGGTCCAGGTGAGGGTAGGACAACGCTTTAGGGGGAGCGTACGTGTGAGGGCGCAGGTTAGTGTCAGCGTACGGGTTAGGATTAGGGGACGGGTGAGGGTCAGGCTTGGGGAAGGGTTAGGGTTAGGGTTCGGTCTAGGGTTAGGGTTAGGGGACGGGGAAGGTTTAGGGTCCAGGTGAGGGTACGACAACGCTTTAGGGGGAGCGTACGTGTGAGGGCACGGGTTAGTGTCAGCGTACGGGTTAGGATTAGGGGACGGGTGAGGGTCAGGCTTGGGGAAGGGTTAGGGTTAGGGTTCGGTCTAGGGTTAGGGTTAGGGGACGGGGACGGTTTAGGGTCCAGGTGAGGGTACGACAACGCTTTATGGGGAGCGTACGTGTGAGGGCACGGGTTAGTGTCAGCGTACGGGTTAGGATTAGGGGACGGGTGAGGGTCAGGCTTCGGGGAAGGGTTAGGGTTAGGGTTCGGGCTAGGGTTAGGGTTAGGGGACGGGGACGGTTTAGGGTCCAGTTGAGGGTACGACAACGCTTTAGGGGGAGCATACGTGTGAGGGCGCGGGTTAGTGTCAGCGTACGGATTAGGATTAGGGGACGGGTGAGGGTCAGGCTTCGGGGAAGGGTTAGCGTTAGGGTTCGGGCTAGGGTTAGGGTTAGGGGACGGGGACGGTTTAGGGTCCAGGTGAGGGTACGACAACGCTTTAGGGGGAGTGTATGTGTGAGGGCGCGGGTTAGTGTCAGCGTACGGGTTAGGATTAGGGGACGGGTGAGGGTCAGGCTTCGGGGAAGGGTTAGGGTTAGGGTTCGGGCTAGGGTTAGGGTTAGGGGACGGGGACGGTTTAGGGTCCAGGTGAGGGTACGACAACGCTTTAGGGGGAGCGTACGTGTGAGGGCGCGGATTAGTGTCAGCGTACGGGTTAGGATTAGGGGACGGGTGAGGGTCAGGCTTCGGGGAAGCGTTAGGGTTAGGGTTCGGGCTGGGGTTAGGGTTAGGGGACGGGGACGGTTTAGGGTCCAGGTGAGGGTACGACAACGCTTTAGGGGGAGCGTACGTGTGAGGGCGCGGGTTAGTGTCAGCGTACGGGTTAGGATTAGGGGATGTGTTAGGGTCAGGCTTCGGGGAAGGGTTAGGGTTAGGGTTCGGGCTAGGGTTAGGGTTAGGGGACGGGGAATGTTTAGGGTCCAGGTGAGGGTACGACAACGCTTTAGGGGGAGCGTACGTGTGAGGGCGCGGGTTAGTGTCAGCGTACGGGTTAGGATTAGGGGAGAGGTGAGGGTCAGGCTTCGGGGAAGGGTTAGGGTTAGGGTTCGGGCTAGGGTTAGGGTTAGGGGACGGGGACGGTTTAGGGTCCAGGTGAGGGTACGACAACGCTTTAGGGGGAGCGTACGTGTGAGGCGCGGGTTAGTGTCAACGTACGGGTTAGGATTAGGGGACGGGTGAGGGTCAGGCTTCGGGGAAGGGTTAGGGTTAGGGTTCAGGCTAGGGTTAGGGTTAGGGGACGGGGACGGTTTAGGGTCCAGGTGATGGTACGACAACGCTTTAGGGGGAGCGTACGTGTGAGGGCGCGGGTTAGTGTCAGCGTACGGGTTAGGATTAGGGGACGGGTGAGGGTCAGGCTTCGGGGAAGGGTTAGGGTTAGGGTTCGGGCTAGGGTTAGGGTTAGGGGACGGGGACGGTTTAGGGTCCAGGTGAGGGTACGACAACGCTTTAGGGGGAGCGTACGTGTGAGGGTGCGGGTTAGTGTCAGCGTACGGGTTAGGATTAGGGGACGGGTGAGGGTCAGGCTTCGGGGAAGGGTTAGGGTTAGGGTTCGGGCTAAGGTTATGGTTAGGGGACGGGGACGGTTTAGGGTCCAGGTGAGGGTACGACAACGCTTTAGGGGGAGCGTACGTGTGAGGGCGCGGGTTAGTGTCAGCGTACGGGTTAGGATTAAGGGACGGGTGAGGGTCAGGCTTCAGGGAAGGGTTAGGGTTAGGGTTCGGGCTAGGGTTAGGGTTAGGGGACGGGGACGGTTTAGGGTCCAGGTGAGGGTACGACAACGCTTTATGGGGAGCGTACGTGTGAGGGCACGGGTTAGTGTCAGCGTACGGGTTAGGATTAGGGGACGGGTGAGGGTCAGGCTTCGGGGAAGGGTTAGGGTTAGGGTTCGGGCTAGGGTTAGGGTTAGGGGACGGGGACGGTTTAGGGTCCAGTTGAGGGTACGACAACGCTTTAGGGGGAGCATACGTGTGAGGGCGCGGGTTAGTGTCAGCGTACGGATTAGGATTAGGGGACGGGTGAGGGTCAGGCTTCGGGGAAGGGTTAGCGTTAGGGTTCGGGCTAGGGTTAGGGTTAGGGGACGGGGACGGTTTAGGGTCCAGGTGAGGGTACGACAACGCTTTAGGGGGAGCGTACGTGTGAGGGCGCGGATTAGTGTCAGCGTACGGGTTAGGATTAGGGGACGGGTGAGGGTCAGGCTTCGGGGAAGCGTTAGGGTTAGGGTTCGGGCTGGGGTTAGGGTTAGGGGACGGGGACGGTTTAGGGTCCAGGTGAGGGTACGACAACGCTTTAGGGGGAGCGTACGTGTGAGGGCGCGGGTTAGTGTCAGCGTACGGGTTAGGATTAGGGGATGTGTTAGGGTCAGGCTTCGGGGAAGGGTTAGGGTTAGGGTTCGGGCTAGGGTTAGGGTTAGGGGACGGGGAATGTTTAGGGTCCAGGTGAGGGTACGACAACGCTTTAGGGGGAGCGTACGTGTGAGGGCGCGGGTTAGTGTCAGCGTACGGGTTAGGATTAGGGGAGAGGTGAGGGTCAGGCTTCGGGGAAGGGTTAGGGTTAGGGTTCGGGCTAGGGTTAGGGTTAGGGGACGGGGACGGTTTAGGGTCCAGGTGAGGGTACGACAACGCTTTAGGGGGAGCGTACGTGTGAGGGCGCGGGTTAGTGTCAACGTACGGGTTAGGATTAGGGGACGGGTGAGGGTCAGGCTTCGGGGAAGGGTTAGGGTTAGGGTTCAGGCTAGGGTTAGGGTTAGGGGACGGGGACGGTTTAGGGTCCAGGTGATGGTACGACAACGCTTTAGGGGGAGCGTACGTGTGAGGGCGCGGGTTAGTGTCAGCGTACGGGTTAGGATTAGGGGACGGGTGAGGGTCAGGCTTCGGGGAAGGGTTAGGGTTAGGGTTCGGGCTAGGGTTAGGGTTAGGGGACGGGGACGGTTTAGGGTCCAGGTGAGGGTACGACAACGCTTTAGGGGGAGCGTACGTGTGAGGGTGCGGGTTAGTGTCAGCGTACGGGTTAGGATTAGGGGACGGGTGAGGGTCAGGCTTCGGGGAAGGGTTAGGGTTAGGGTTCGGGCTAGGGTTAGGGTTAGGGGACGGGGACGGTATAGGGTCCAGGTGAGGGTATGACAACGCTTTAGGGGGAGCGTACGTGTGAGGGCGCTGGTTAGTGTCAGCGTACGGGTTAGGATTAGGGGACGGGTGAGGGTCAGGCTTCGGGGAAGGGTTAGGGTTAGGGTTCCGGCTAGGGTTAGGGTTAGGGGACGGGGACGGTTTAGGGTCCAGGTGAGGGTACGACAACGCTTTAGGGGGAGCGTACGTGTGAGGGCGCGGGTTAGTGTCAGCGTACGGGTTAGGATTAGGGGACGGGTGAGGGTCAGGCTTCGGGGAAGGGTTAGGGTTAGGGTTCGGGCTAGGGTTAGGGTTAGGGGACGGGGACGGTTTAGGGTCCAGGTGAGGGTACGACAACGCTTTAGGGGGAGCGTACGTGTGAGGGCGCGGGTTAGTGTCAGCGTACGGGTTAGGATTAGGGGACGGGTGAGGGTCAGGCTTCGGGGAAGGGTTAGGGTTAGGGTTCGGGCTAGGGTTAGGGTTAGGGGACGGGGACGGTTTAGGGTCCAGGTGAGGGTACGATAACGCTTTAGGGGGAGCGTACGTGTGAGGGCGCGGGTTAGTGTCAGCATACGGGTTAGGATGAGGGGACGGGTGAGGGTCAGGCTTCGGGGAAGGGTTAGGGTTAGGGTTCGGGCTAGGGTTAGGGTTAGGGGACGGGGACGGTTTAGGGTCCAGGTGAGGGTACGACAACGCTTTAGGGGGAGCGTACGTGTGAGGGCGCGGGTTAGTGTCAGCGTACGGGTTAGGATTAAGGGACGGGTGAGGGTCAGGCTTCAGGGAAGGGTTAGGGTTAGGGTTCGGGCTAGGGTTAGGGTTAGGGGACGGGGACGGTTTAGGGTCCAGGTGAGGGTACGATAACGCTTTAGGGGGAGCGTACGTGTGAGGGCGCGGGTTAGTGTCAGCTTACGAGTTAGGATTAGGGGACGGGTGAGGGTCAGGCTTCGGGGAAGTGTTAGGGTTAGGGTTCGGTCTAGGGTTAGGGTTAGGAAACGGGGACGGTTTAGGGTCAAGGTGAGGGTATGACAACGTCGAAGGGGGAGCGTACGTGTGAGGGCGCGCGTTAGTGTCAGCGTACGGGTTAGGATTAGGGGACGGGTGAGGGTCAGGCTTCGGGGAAGGGTTAGGGTTAGGGTTCGGGCTAGGGTTAGGGTTAGGGGACGGGGACGGTTTAAGGTCCAGGTGAGGGTACGACAACGCTTTAGGGGGAGCGTAAGTGTGAGGGCGTTGGTTAGTGTCAGCGTACGGGTTAGGATTAGGGGACGGGTGAGGGTCAGGCTTCGGGGAAGGGTTAGGGTTAGGGTTCGGGCTAGGGTTAGGGTTAGGGGACGGGGACGGTTTAGGATCCAGGTGAGGGTACGACAACGCTTTAGGGGGAGCGTACGTGTGAGGGCGCGGGTTAGTGTCAGCGTACGGGTTAGGATTAGGGGACGGGTGAGGGTCAGGCTTCGGGGAAGTGTTAGGGTTAGGGTTCGGGCTACGGTTAGGGTTAGGGGACGGGGATGGTTTAGGGTCCAGGTGAGGGTACGACAACGCTTTAGGGGAGCGTACGTGTGAGGGCGCGGGTTAGTGTCAGCGTACCGGTTAGGATTAGGGGACGGGTGAGGGTCAGGCTTGGGAAAGGGTTAGGGTTAGGGTTCGGGCTAGGGTTAGGGTTAGGGGACGGGGACGGTTTAGGGTCCAGGTGAGGGTACGACAACGCTTTAGGGGGAGCGTACGTGTGAGGGCGCGGGTTAGTGTCAGCGTACGGGTTAGGATTAGGGGACAGGTGAGGGTCTGGCTTCGGGGAAGGGTTAGGGTTAGGGTTCGGTCTAGGGTTAGGGTTAGGGGACGGGGAAGGTTTAGGGTCCAGGTGAGGGTACGACAGCGCTTTAGGGGGAGCGTACGTGTGAGGGCGCGGGTTAGTGTCAGCGTACGGGTTAGGATTAGGGGACGGGTGAGGGTCAAGCTTTGGGGAAGGGTTAGGGTTAGGGTTCGGGCTAGGGTTAGGGTTAGAGGACGGGGACGGTTTAGGGTCCAGGTGAGGGTACGACAACGCTTTAGGGGGAGTGTACGTGTGAGGGCGCGGGTTAGTGTCAGCGTACGGGTTAGGATTAGGGGACGGGTGAGGGTCAGGCTTTGGGGAAGGGTTAGGGTTAGGGTTCGGGCTAGGGTTAGGGTTAGGGGACGGGGACGGTTTAGGGTCCAGGTGAGGGTACGACAACGCTTTAGGGGGAGCGTACGTGTGAGGGCGCGGGTTAGTGTCAGCGTACGGGTTAGGATTAGGGGACGGGTGAGGGTCAGGCTTCTGGGAAGGGTTAGGGTTAGGGTTCGGTCTATGGTTAGGGTTAGGGGACGGGGAAGGTTTAGGGTCCAGGTGAGGGTACGACAACGCTTTAGGGGGAGAGTACGTGTGAGGGCGCGGGTTAGTGTCAGCGTACGGGTTAGGATTAGGGGACGGGTGAGGGTCAGGCTTCGGGGAAGGGTTAGGGTTAGGGTTCGGGCTAGGGTTAGGGTTAGGGGACGGGGACGGTTTAGGGTCCAGGTGAGTGTACGACAACACTTTAGGGGGAGCGTACGTGTGAGGGCGCGGGTTAGTGTCAGCGTACGGGTTAGGATTAGGGGACGGGTGAGGGTCAGGCTTCGGGGAAGGGTTAGGGTTAGGGTTTGGGCTAGGGTTAGGGTTAGGGGACGGGGACGGTTTAGGGTCCAGGTGAGGGTAGGACAACGCTTTAGGGGGAGCGTACGTGTGAGGGCGCAGGTTAGTGTCAGCGTACGGGTTAGGATTAGGGGACGGGTGAGGGTCAGGCTTGGGGAAGGGTTAGGGTTAGGGTTCGGGCTAGGGTTAGGGTTAGGGGACGGGGACGGTTTAGGGTCCAGGTGAGTGTACGACAACACTTTAGGGGGAGCGTACGTGTGAGGGCGCGGGTTAGTGTTAGCGTACGGGTTAGGATTAGGGGACGGGTGAGGGTCAGGCTTCGGGGAAGGGTTAGGGTTAGGGTTTGGGCTAGGGTTAGGGTTAGGGGACGGGGACGGTTTAGGGTCCAGGTGAGGGTAGGACAACGCTTTAGGGGGAGCGTACGTGTGAGGGCGCAGGTTAGTGTCAGCGTACGGGTTAGGATTAGGGGACGGGTGAGGGTCAGGCTTGGGGAAGGGTTAGGGTTAGGGTTCGGTCTAGGGTTAGGGTTAGGGGACGGGGAAGGTTTAGGGTCCAGGTGAGGGTACGACAACGCTTTAGGGGGAGCGTACGTGTGAGGGCACGGGTTAGTGTCAGCGTACGGGTTAGGATTAGGGGACGGGTGAGGGTCAGGCTTGGGGAAGGGTTAGGGTTAGGGTTCGGTCTAGGGTTAGGGTTAGGGGACGGGGACGGTTTAGGGTCCAGGTGAGGGTACGACAACGCTTTATGGGGAGCGTACGTGTGAGGGCACGGGTTAGTGTCAGCGTACGGGTTAGGATTAGGGGACGGGTGAGGGTCAGGCTTCGGGGAAGGGTTAGGGTTAGGGTTCGGGCTAGGGTTAGGGTTAGGGGACGGGGACGGTTTAGGGTCCAGTTGAGGGTACGACAACGCTTTAGGGGGAGCATACGTGTGAGGGCGCGGGTTAGTGTCAGCGTACGGATTAGGATTAGGGGACGGGTGAGGGTCAGGCTTCGGGGAAGGGTTAGCGTTAGGGTTCGGGCTAGGGTTAGGGTTAGGGGACGGGGACGGTTTAGGGTCCAGGTGAGGGTACGACAACGCTTTAGGGGGAGTGTATGTGTGAGGGCGCGGGTTAGTGTCAGCGTACGGGTTAGGATTAGGGGACGGGTGAGGGTCAGGCTTCGGGGAAGGGTTAGGGTTAGGGTTCGGGCTAGGGTTAGGGTTAGGGGACGGGGACGGTTTAGGGTCCAGGTGAGGGTACGACAACGCTTTAGGGGGAGCGTACGTGTGAGGGCGCGGATTAGTGTCAGCGTACGGGTTAGGATTAGGGGACGGGTGAGGGTCAGGCTTCGGGGAAGCGTTAGGGTTAGGGTTCGGGCTGGGGTTAGGGTTAGGGGACGGGGACGGTTTAGGGTCCAGGTGAGGGTACGACAACGCTTTAGGGGGAGCGTACGTGTGAGGGCGCGGGTTAGTGTCAGCGTACGGGTTAGGATTAGGGGATGTGTTAGGGTCAGGCTTCGGGGAAGGGTTAGGGTTAGGGTTCGGGCTAGGGTTAGGGTTAGGGGACGGGGAATGTTTAGGGTCCAGGTGAGGGTACGACAACGCTTTAGGGGGAGCGTACGTGTGAGGGCGCGGGTTAGTGTCAGCGTACGGGTTAGGATTAGGGGAGAGGTGAGGGTCAGGCTTCGGGGAAGGGTTAGGGTTAGGGTTCGGGCTAGGGTTAGGGTTAGGGGACGGGGACGGTTTAGGGTCCAGGTGAGGGTACGACAACGCTTTAGGGGGAGCGTACGTGTGAGGGCGCGGGTTAGTGTCAACGTACGGGTTAGGATTAGGGGACGGGTGAGGGTCAGGCTTCGGGGAAGGGTTAGGGTTAGGGTTCAGGCTAGGGTTAGGGTTAGGGGACGGGGACGGTTTAGGGTCCAGGTGATGGTACGACAACGCTTTAGGGGGAGCGTACGTGTGAGGGCGCGGGTTAGTGTCAGCGTACGGGTTAGGATTAGGGGACGGGTGAGGGTCAGGCTTCGGGGAAGGGTTAGGGTTAGGGTTCGGGCTAGGGTTAGGGTTAGGGGACGGGGACGGTTTAGGGTCCAGGTGAGGGTACGACAACGCTTTAGGGGGAGCGTACGTGTGAGGGTGCGGGTTAGTGTCAGCGTACGGGTTAGGATTAGGGGACGGGTGAGGGTCAGGCTTCGGGGAAGGGTTAGGGTTAGGGTTCGGGCTAGGGTTAGGGTTAGGGGACGGGGACGGTATAGGGTCCAGGTGAGGGTATGACAACGCTTTAGGGGGAGCGTACGTGTGAGGGCGCTGGTTAGTGTCAGCGTACGGGTTAGGATTAGGGGACGGGTGAGGGTCAGGCTTCGGGGAAGGGTTAGGGTTAGGGTTCCGGCTAGGGTTAGGGTTAGGGGACGGGGACGGTTTAGGGTCCAGGTGAGGGTACGACAACGCTTTAGGGGGAGCGTACGTGTGAGGGCGCGGGTTAGTGTCAGCGTACGGGTTAGGATTAGGGGACGGGTGAGGGTCAGGCTTCGGGGAAGGGTTAGGGTTAGGGTTCGGGCTAGGGTTAGGGTTAGGGGACGGGGACGGTTTAGGGTCCAGGTGAGGGTACGACAACGCTTTAGGGGGAGCGTACGTGTGAGGGCGCGGGTTAGTGTCAGCGTACGGGTTAGGATTAGGGGACGGGTGAGGGTCAGGCTTCGGGGAAGGGTTAGGGTTAGGGTTCGGGCTAGGGTTAGGGTTAGGGGACGGGGACGGTTTAGGGTCCAGGTGAGGGTACGATAACGCTTTAGGGGGAGCGTACGTGTGAGGGCGCGGGTTAGTGTCAGCATACGGGTTAGGATGAGGGGACGGGTGAGGGTCAGGCTTCGGGGAAGGGTTAGGGTTAGGGTTCGGGCTAGGGTTAGGGTTAGGGGACGGGGACGGTTTAGGGTCCAGGTGAGGGTACGACAACGCTTTAGGGGGAGCGTACGTGTGAGGGCGCGGGTTAGTGTCAGCGTACGGGTTAGGATTAAGGGACGGGTGAGGGTCAGGCTTCAGGGAAGGGTTAGGGTTAGGGTTCGGGCTAGGGTTAGGGTTAGGGGACGGGGACGGTTTAGGGTCCAGGTGAGGGTACGATAACGCTTTAGGGGGAGCGTACGTGTGAGGGCGCGGGTTAGTGTCAGCTTACGAGTTAGGATTAGGGGACGGGTGAGGGTCAGGCTTCGGGGAAGTGTTAGGGTTAGGGTTCGGTCTAGGGTTAGGGTTAGGAAACGGGGACGGTTTAGGGTCAAGGTGAGGGTATGACAACGTCGAAGGGGGAGCGTACGTGTGAGGGCGCGCGTTAGTGTCAGCGTACGGGTTAGGATTAGGGGACGGGTGAGGGTCAGGCTTCGGGGAAGGGTTAGGGTTAGGGTTCGGGCTAGGGTTAGTGTTAGGGGACGGGGACGGTTTAAGGTCCAGGTGAGGGTACGACAACGCTTTAGGGGGAGCGTAAGTGTGAGGGCGTTGGTTAGTGTCAGCGTACGGGTTAGGATTAGGGGACGGGTGAGGGTCAGGCTTCGGGGAAGGGTTAGGGTTAGGGTTCGGGCTAGGGTTAGGGTTAGGGGACGGGGACGGTTTAGGATCCAGGTGAGGGTACGACAACGCTTTAGGGGGAGCGTACGTGTGAGGGCGCGGGTTAGTGTCAGCGTACGGGTTAGGATTAGGGGACGGGTGAGGGTCAGGCTTCGGGGAAGTGTTAGGGTTAGGGTTCGGGCTACGGTTAGGGTTAGGGGACGGGGATGGTTTAGGGTCCAGGTGAGGGTACGACAACGCTTTAGGGGAGCGTACGTGTGAGGGCGCGGGTTAGTGTCAGCGTACGGGTTAGGATTAGGGGACGGGTGAGGGTCAGGCTTGGGAAAGGGTTAGGGTTAGGGTTCGGGCTAGGGTTAGGGTTAGGGGACGGGGACGGTTTAGGGTCCAGGTGAGGGTACGACAACGCTTTAGGGGGAGCGTACGTGTGAGGGCGCGGGTTAGTGTCAGCGTACGGGTTAGGATTAGGGGACAGGTGAGGGTCTGGCTTCGGGGAAGGGTTAGGGTTAGGGTTCGGTCTAGGGTTAGGGTTAGGGGACGGGGAAGGTTTAGGGTCCAGGTGAGGGTACGACAGCGCTTTAGGGGGAGCGTACGTGTGAGGGCGCGGGTTAGTGTCAGCGTACGGGTTAGGATTAGGGGACGGGTGAGGGTCAAGCTTCGGGGAAGGGTTAGGGTTAGGGTTCCGGCTAGGGTTAGGGTTAGAGGACGGGGACGGTTTAGGGTCCAGGTGAGGGTACGACAACGCTTTAGGGGGAGTGTACGTGTGAGGGCGCGGGTTAGTGTCAGCGTACGGGTTAGGATTAGGGGACGGGTGAGGGTCAGGCTTTGGGGAAGGGTTAGGGTTAGGGTTCGGGCTAGGGTTAGGGTTAGGGGACGGGGACGGTTTAGGGTCCAGGTGAGGGTACGACAACGCTTTAGGGGGAGCGTACGTGTGAGGGCGCGGGTTAGTGTCAGCGTACGGGTTAGGATTAGGGGACGGGTGAGGGTCAGGCTTCTGGGAAGGGTTAGGGTTAGGGTTCGGTCTATGGTTAGGGTTAGGGGACGGGGAAGGTTTAGGGTCCAGGTGAGGGTACGACAACGCTTTAGGGGGAGAGTACGTGTGAGGGCGCGGGTTAGTGTCAGCGTACGGGTTAGGATTAGGGGACGGGTGAGGGTCAGGCTTCGGGGAAGGGTTAGGGTTAGGGTTCGGGCTAGGGTTAGGGTTAGGGGACGGGGACGGTTTAGGGTCCAGGTGAGTGTACGACAACACTTTAGGGGGAGCGTACGTGTGAGGGCGCGGGTTAGTGTCAGCGTACGGGTTAGGATTAGGGGACGGGTGAGGGTCAGGCTTGGGGAAGGGTTAGGGTTAGGGTTCGGGCTAGGGTTAGGGTTAGGGGACGGGGACGGTTTAGGGTCCAGGTGAGGGTACGACAACGCTTTAGGGGGAGCGTACGTGTGAGGGCGCGGGTTAGTGTCAGCGTACGGGTTAGGATTAGGCGACGGGTGAGGGTCAGGCTTCGGGGAAGGGTTAGGGTTAGGGTTCGGGCTAGGGTTAGGGTTAGGGGACGGGGACGGTTTAGGTTCCAGGTGAGGGTACGACAACGCTTTAGGGGGAGCGTACGTGTGAGGGCGCGGGTTAGTGTCAGCGTACGGGTTAGGATTAGGGGACGGTTGAGGGTCAGGCTTCGGGGAAGGGTTAGGGTTAGGGTTCGGGCTAGGGTTAGGGTTAGGGGACGGGGACGGTTTAGGGTCCAGGTGAGGGTACAACAACGCTTTAGGGGGAGCGTACGTGTGAGGGCGCGGGTTAGTGTCAGCGTACGGGTTAGGATTAGGGGACGGGTGAGGGTCAGGCTTCGGGGAAGGGTTAGGGTTAGGGTTCGGGCTAGGGTTAGGGTTAGGGGACGGGGACGGTTTAGGGTCCAGGTGAGGGTACGACATCGCTTTAGGGGGAGCGTACGTGAGAGGGCGCGGGTTAGTGTCAGCGTACGGGTTAGGATTAGGGGACGGGTGAGGGTCAGGCTTCGGGGAAGGGTTAGGGTTAGGGTTCGGGCTAGGGTTAGGGTTAGGGGACGGGGACGGTTTAGGGTCCAGGTGAGGGTACGACAACGCTTTAGGGGGAGCGTACGTGTGAGGGCGCGGGTTAGTGTCAGTGTACGGGTTAGGATTAGGGGACGGGTGAGGGTCAGGCTTGGGGAAGGGTTAGGGTTAGGGTTCGGGCTAGGGTTAGGGTTAGGGGACGGGGACGGTTTAGGGTCCAGGTGAGGGTACGACAACGCTTTAGGGGGAGCGTACGTGTGAGGGCGCGGGTTAGTGTCAGCGTACGGGTTAGGATTAGGGGACGGGTGAGGGTCAGGCTTCGGGGAAGGGTTAGGGTTAGGGTTCGGGCTAGGGTTAGGGTTAGGGGACGGGGACGGTTTAGGGTCCAGGTGAGGGTACGACAACGCTTTAGGGGGAGCGTACGTGTGAGGGCGCGGGTTAGTGTCAGCGTACGGGTTAGGATTAGGGGACGGGTGAGGGTCAGGCTTCGGGGAAGGGTTAGGGTTAGGGTTCGGGCTAGGGTTAGGGTTAGGGGACGGGGACGGTTTAGGGTCCAGGTGAGGGTACGACAACGCTTTAGGGGGAGCGTACGTGTGAGGGCGCGGGTTAGTGTCAGCGTACGGGTTAGGATTAGGGGACGGGTGAGGGTCAGGCTTCGGGGAAGGGTTAGGGTTAGGGTTCGGGCTAGGGTTAGGGTTAGGGGACGGGGACAGTTTAGGGTCCAGGTGAGGGTACGACAACGCTTTAGGGGGAGCGTACGTGTGAGGGCGCGGGTTAGTGTCAGCGTACGCGTTAGGATTAGGGGACGGGTGAGGGTCAGGCTTCGGGGAAGGGTTAGGGTTAGGGTTCGGGCTAGGGTTAGGGTTAGGGGACGGGGACGGTTTAGGGTCCAGGTGAGGGTACGACAACGCTTTAGGGGGAGCGTACGTGTGAGGGCGCGGGTTAGTGTCAGCGTACGGGTTAGGATTAGGGGACGGGTGAGTGTCAGACTTCGGGGAAGGGTTAGGGTTAGGGTTCGGGCTAGGGTTAGGTTTAGGGGACGGGGACGGTTTAGGGTCCAGGTGAGGGTACGACAACGCTTTAGGGGGAGCGTACGTGTGAGGGCGTGGGTTAGTGTCAGCGTACGGGTTAGGATTAGGGGACGGGTGAGGGTCAGGCTTCAGGGAAGGTTTAGGGTTAAGGTTCGGGCTAGGGTTAGGGTTAGGGGACGGGGACGGTTTAGGGTCCAGGTGAGGGTAGGACAACGCTTTAGTGGGAGCGTACGTGTGAGGGCGCGGGTTAGTGTCAGCGTACGGGTTAGGATTAGGGGACGGGTGAGGGTCAGGCTTCGGGGAAGGGTTAGGGTTAGGGTTCGGGCTAGGGTTAGGGTTAGGGGACGGGGACGGTTTAGGGTCCAGGTGAGGGTACGACAACGCTTTAGGGGGAGCGTACGTGTGAGGGCGCGGGTTAGTGTCAGCGTACGTGTTAGGATTAGGGGACGGGTGAGGGTCAGGCTTGGGGAAGGGTTAGGGTTAGGGTTCGGGCTAGGGTTAGGGTTAGGGGACGGGGACGGTTTAGGGTCCAGGTGAGGGTACGACAACGCTTTAGGGGGAGCGTACGTGTGAGGGCACGGGTTAGTGTCAGCGTACGGGTTAGGATTAGGGGACGGGTGAGGGTCAGGCTTCGGGGAAGGGTTAGGGTTAGGGTTCGGTCTAGGGTTAGGGTTAGGGGACGGGGAAGGTTTAGGGTCCAGGTGAGGGTACGACAACGCTTTAGGGGGAGCATACGTGTGAGGGCGCGGGTTAGTGTCAGCGTACGGTTTAGGATTAGGGGACGGGTGAGGGTCAGGCTTCGGGGAAGGGTTAGGGTTAGGGTTCGGGCTAGGGTTAGGGTTAGGGGACGGGGACGGTTTAGGGTCCAGGTGAGGGTACGACAACGCTTTAGGGGGAGCGTACGTGTGAGGGCGCGGGTTAGTGTCAGCGTACGGGTTAGGATAAGGGGAAGGGTGAGGGTCAGGCTTCGGGGAAGGGTTAGGGTTAGGGTTCGGGCTAGGGTTAGGGTTAGGGGACGGGGACGGTTTAGGGTCCAGGTGAGGGTACGACAACGCTTTAGGGAGAGCGTACGTGTGAGGGCGCGGGTTAGTGTCAGCGTACGGGTTAGGATTAGGGGACGGGTGAGGGTCAGGCTTCGGGGAAGGGTTAGGGTTAGGGTTCGGGCTAGGGTTAGGGTTAGGGGACGGGGACGGTTTAGGGTCCAGGTGAGGGTACGACAACGCTTTAGGGGGAGCGTACGTGTGAGGGCGCGGGTTAGTGTCAGCGTACGGGTTAGGATTAGGGGACGGGTGAGGGTCAGGCTTGGGGAAGGGTTAGGGTTAGGGTTCGGGCTAGGGTTAGGGTTAGGGGACGGGGACGGTTTAGGGTCCAGGTGAGGGTACGACAACGCTTTAGGGGGAGCGTACGTGTGAGGGCGCGGGTTAGTGTCAGCGTACGGGTTAGGATTAGGGGACGGGTGAGGGTCAGGCTTCGGGGAAGGGTTAGGTTTAGGGTTCGGGCTAGGGTTAGGGTTAGGGGACGGGGAAGGTTTAGGGTCCAGGTGAGGGTACGACAACGCTTTAGGGGGAGCGTACGTGTGAGGGCGCGGGTTAGTGTCAGCGTACAGGTTAGGATTAGGGGACGGGTGAGGGTCAGGCTTCGGGGAAGGGTTAGGGTTAGGGTTCGGGCTAGGGTTAGGGTTAGGGGACGGGGACGGTTTAGGGTCCAGGTGAGGGTACGACAACGCTTTAGGGGGAGCGTACGTGTGAGGGCGCGGGTTAGTGTCAGCGTACGGGTTAGGATTAGGGGACGGGTGAGGGTCAGGCTTCGGGGAAGGGTTAGGGTTAGGGTTCGGGCTAGGGTAAGGGTTAGGGGACGGGGACGGTTTAGGGTCCAGGTGAGGGTACGACAACGCTTTAGGGGGAGCGTACGTGTGAGGGCGCGGGTTAGTGTCAGCGTACGGGTTAGGATTAGGGGACGGGTGAGGGTCAGGCTTCGGGGAAGGGTTAGGGTTAGGGTTCGGTCTAGGGTTAGGGTTAGGGGACGGGGAAGGTTTAGGGTCCAGGTGAGGGTACGACAACGCTTTAGGGGGAGCGTACGTGTGAGGGCGCAGGTTAGTGTCAGCGTACGGGTTAGGATTAGGGGACGGGTGAGGGTCAGGCTTGGGGAAGGGTTAGGGTTAGGGTTCGGGCTAGGGTTAGGGTTAGGGGACGGGGACGGTTTAGGGTCCAGGTGAGGGTACGACAACGCTTTAGGGGGAGCGTACGTGTGAGGGCGCGGGTTAGTGTCAGCGTACGGGTTAGGATTAGGGGACGGGTGAGGGTCAGGCTTCGGGGAAGGGTTAGGGTTAGGGTTCGGTCTAGGGTTAGGGTTAGGGGACGGGGAAGGTTTAGGGTCCAGGTGAGGGTACGACAACGCTTTAGGGGGAGCGTACGTGTGAGGGCGCGGGTTAGTGTCAGCGTACGGGTTAGGATTAGGGGACGGGTGAGGGTCAGGCTTCGGGGAAGGGTTAGGGTTAGGGTTCGGGCTAGGGTTAGGGTTAGGGGACGGGGACGGTTTAGGGTCCAGGTGAGGGTACGACAACGCTTTAGGGGGAGCGTACGTGTGAGGGCGCGGGTTAGTGTCAGCGTACGGGTTAGAATTAGGGGACGGGTGAGGGTCAGGCTTCGGGGAAGGGTTAGGGTTAGGGTTCGGGCTAGGGTTAGGGTTAGGGGATGGGGACGGTTTAGGGTCCAGGTGAGGGTACGACAACGCTTTAGGGGGAGCGTACGTGTGAGGGCGCGGGTTAGTGTCAGCGTACGGGTTAGGATTAGGGGACGGGTGAGGGTCAGGCTTCGGGGAAGGGTTAGGGTTAGGGTTCGGGCTAGGGTTAGGGTTAGGGGACGGGGACGGTTTAGGGTCCAGGTGAGTGTAGGACAACGCTTTAGGGGGAGCGTACGTGTGAGGGCGCGGGTTAGTGTCAGCGTACGGGTTAGGATTAGGGGACGGGTGAGGGTCAGGCTTGGGGAAGGGTTAGGGTTAGGGTTCGGGCTAGGGTTAGGGTTAGGGGACGGGGACGGTTTAGGGTCCAGGTGAGGGTACGACAACGCTTTAGGGGGAGCGTACGTGTGAGGGCGCGGGTTAGTGTCAGCGTACGGGTTAGGATTAGGGGACGGGTGAGGGTCAGGCTTCGGGGAAGGGTTAGGGTTAGGGTTCGGTCTAGGGTTAGGGTTAGGGGACGGGGAAGGTTTAGGGTCCAGGTGAGGGTACGACAACGCTTTAGGGGGAGCGTACGTGTGAGGGCGCGGGTTAGTGTCAGCGTACGGGTTAGGATTAGGGGACGGGTGAGGGTCAGGCTTCGGGGAAGGGTTAGGGTTAGGGTTCGGGCTAGGGTTAGGGTTAGGGGACGGGGACGGTTTAGGGTCCAGGTGAGGGTACGACAACGCTTTAGGGGGAGCGTACGTGTGAGGGCGCGGGTTAGTGTCAGCGTACGGGTTAGGATTAGGGGACGGGTGAGGGTCAGGCTTCGGGGAAGGGTTAGGGTTAGGGTTCGGGCTAGGGTTAGGGTTAGGGGACGGGGACGGTTTAGGTTCCAGGTGAGGGTACGACAACGCTTTAGGGGGAGCGTACGTGTGAGGGCGCGGGTTAGTGTCAGCGTACGGGTTAGGATTAGGGGACGGGTGAGGGTCAGGCTTCGGGGAAGGGTTAGGGTTAGGGTTCGGGCTAGGGTTAGGGTTAGGGGACGGGGACGGTTTAGGGTCCAGGTGAGGGTACGACAACGCTTTAGGGGGAGCGTACGTGTGAGGGCGCGGGTTAGTGTCAGCGTACGGGTTAGGATTAGGGGACGGATGAGGGTCAGGCTTCGGGGAAGGGTTAGGGTTAGGGTTCGGGCTAGGGTTAGGGTTAGGGGACGGGGACGGTTTAGGGTCCAGGTGAGGGTACGACAACGCTTTAGGGGGAGCGTACGTGTGAGGGCGCGGGTTAGTGTCAGCGTACGGGTTAGGATTAGGGGACGGGTGAGGGTCAGGCTTCGGGGAAGGGTTAGGGTTAGGGTTCGGTCTAGGGTTAGGGTTAGGGGACGGGGAAGGTTTAGGGTCCAGGTGAGGGTACGACAACGCTTTAGGGGGAGCGTACGTGTGAGGGCGCGGGTTAGTGTCAGCGTACGGGTTAGGATTAGGGGACGGGTGAGGGTCAGGCTTCGGGGAAGGGTTAGGGTTAGGGTTCGGGCTAGGGTTAGGGTTAGGGGACGGGGACGGTTTAGGGTCCAGGTGAGGGTACGACAACGCTTTAGGGGGAGCGTACGTGTGAGGGCGCGGGTTAGTGTCAGCGTACGGGTTAGGATTAGGGGACGGGTGAGGGTCAGGCTTCGGGGAAGGGTTAGGGTTAGGGTTCGGGCTAGGGTTAGGGTTAGGGGACGGGGACGGTTTAGGGTCCAGGTGAGGGTACGACAACGCTTTAGTGGGAGCGTACGTGTGAGGGCGCGGGTTAGTGTCAGCGTACGGGTTAGGATTAGGGGACGGGTGAGGGTCAGGCTTCGGGGAAGGGTTAGGGTTAGGGTTCGGGCTAGGGTTAGGGTTAGGGGACGGGGACGGTTTAGGGTCCAGGTGAGGGTTCGATAACGCTTTAGGGGGAGCGTACGTGTGAGGGCGCGGGTTAGTGTCAGCTTACGAGTTAGGATTAGGGGACGGGTGAGGGTCAGGCTTCGGGGAAGTGTTAGGGTTAGGGTTCGGTCTAGGGTTAGGGTTAGGAAACGGGGACGGTTTAGGGTCAAGGTGAGGGTATGACAACGTCGAAGGGGGAGCGTACGTGTGAGGGCGCGCGTTAGTGTCAGCGTACGGGTTAGGATTAGGGGACGGGTGAGGGTCAGGCTTCGGGGAAGGGTTAGGGTTAGGGTTCGGGCTAGGGTTAGTGTTAGGGGACGGGGACGGTTTAAGGTCCAGGTGAGGGTACGACAACGCTTTAGGGGGAGCGTAAGTGTGAGGGCGTTGGTTAGTGTCAGCGTACGGGTTAGGATTAGGGGACGGGTGAGGGTCAGGCTTCGGGGAAGGGTTAGGGTTAGGGTTCGGGCTAGGGTTAGGGTTAGGGGACGGGGACGGTTTAGGATCCAGGTGAGGGTACGACAACGCTTTAGGGGGAGCGTACGTGTGAGGGCGCGGGTTAGTGTCAGCGTACGGGTTAGGATTAGGGGACGGGTGAGGGTCAGGCTTCGGGGAAGGGTTAGGGTTAGGGTTCGGGCTAGGGTTAGGGTTAGGGGACGGGGACGGTTTAGGGTCCAGGTGAGGGTACGACAACGCTTTAGGGGGAGCGTACGTGTGAGGGCGCGGGTTAGTGTCAGCGTACGGGTTAGGATTAGGGGACGGGTGAGGGTCAGGCTTCGGGGAAGGGTTAGGGTTAGGGTTCGGGCTAGGGTTAGGGTTAGGGGACGGGGACGGTTTAGGGTCCAGGTGAGGGTACGACAACGCTTTAGTGGGAGCGTACGTGTGAGGGCGCGGGTTAGTGTCAGCGTACGGGTTAGGATTAGGGGACGGGTGAGGGTCAGGCTTCGGGGAAGGGTTAGGGTTAGGGTTCGGGCTAGGGTTAGGGTTAGGGGACGGGGACGGTTTAGGGTCCAGGTGAGGGTACGATAACGCTTTAGGGGGAGCGTACGTGTGAGGGCGCGGGTTAGTGTCAGCTTACGAGTTAGGATTAGGGGACGGGTGAGGGTCAGGCTTCGGGGAAGTGTTAGGGTTAGGGTTCGGTCTAGGGTTAGGGTTAGGAAACGGGGACGGTTTAGGGTCAAGGTGAGGGTATGACAACGTCGAAGGGGGAGCGTACGTGTGAGGGCGCGCGTTAGTGTCAGCGTACGGGTTAGGATTAGGGGACGGGTGAGGGTCAGGCTTCGGGGAAGGGTTAGGGTTAGGGTTCGGGCTAGGGTTAGTGTTAGGGGACGGGGACGGTTTAAGGTCCAGGTGAGGGTACGACAACGCTTTAGGGGGAGCGTAAGTGTGAGGGCGTTGGTTAGTGTCAGCGTACGGGTTAGGATTAGGGGACGGGTGAGGGTCAGGCTTCGGGGAAGGGTTAGGGTTAGGGTTCGGGCTAGGGTTAGGGTTAGGGGACGGGGACGGTTTAGGATCCAGGTGAGGGTACGACAACGCTTTAGGGGGAGCGTACGTGTGAGGGCGCGGGTTAGTGTCAGCGTACGGGTTAGGATTAGGGGACGGGTGAGGGTCAGGCTTCGGGGAAGTGTTAGGGTTAGGGTTCGGGCTACGGTTAGGGTTAGGGGACGGGGATGGTTTAGGGTCCAGGTGAGGGTACGACAACGCTTTAGGGGAGCGTACGTGTGAGGGCGCGGGTTAGTGTCAGCGTACGGGTTAGGATTAGGGGACGGGTGAGGGTCAGGCTTGGGAAAGGGTTAGGGTTAGGGTTCGGGCTAGGGTTAGGGTTAGGGGACGGGGACGGTTTAGGGTCCAGGTGAGGGTACGACAACGCTTTAGGGGGAGCGTACGTGTGAGGGCGCGGGTTAGTGTCAGCGTACGGGTTAGGATTAGGGGACAGGTGAGGGTCTGGCTTCGGGGAAGGGTTAGGGTTAGGGTTCGGTCTAGGGTTAGGGTTAGGGGACGGGGAAGGTTTAGGGTCCAGGTGAGGGTACGACAGCGCTTTAGGGGGAGCGTACGTGTGAGGGCGCGGGTTAGTGTCAGCGTACGGGTTAGGATTAGGGGACGGGTGAGGGTCAAGCTTCGGGGAAGGGTTAGGGTTAGGGTTCCGGCTAGGGTTAGGGTTAGAGGACGGGGACGGTTTAGGGTCCAGGTGAGGGTACGACAACGCTTTAGGGGGAGTGTACGTGTGAGGGCGCGGGTTAGTGTCAGCGTACGGGTTAGGATTAGGGGACGGGTGAGGGTCAGGCTTTGGGGAAGGGTTAGGGTTAGGGTTCGGGCTAGGGTTAGGGTTAGGGGACGGGGACGGTTTAGGGTCCAGGTGAGGGTACGACAACGCTTTAGGGGGAGCGTACGTGTGAGGGCGCGGGTTAGTGTCAGCGTACGGGTTAGGATTAGGGGACGGGTGAGGGTCAGGCTTCTGGGAAGGGTTAGGGTTAGGGTTCGGTCTATGGTTAGGGTTAGGGGACGGGGAAGGTTTAGGGTCCAGGTGAGGGTACGACAACGCTTTAGGGGGAGAGTACGTGTGAGGGCGCGGGTTAGTGTCAGCGTACGGGTTAGGATTAGGGGACGGGTGAGGGTCAGGCTTCGGGGAAGGGTTAGGGTTAGGGTTCGGGCTAGGGTTAGGGTTAGGGGACGGGGACGGTTTAGGGTCCAGGTGAGTGTACGACAACACTTTAGGGGGAGCGTACGTGTGAGGGCGCGGGTTAGTGTCAGCGTACGGGTTAGGATTAGGGGACGGGTGAGTGTCAGGCTTCGGGGAAGGGTTAGGGTTAGGGTTTGGGCTAGGGTTAGGGTTAGGGGACGGGGACGGTTTAGGGTCCAGGTGAGGGTAGGACAACGCTTTAGGGGGAGCGTACGTGTGAGGGCGCAGGTTAGTGTCAGCGTACGGGTTAGGATTAGGGGACGGGTGAGGGTCAGGCTTGGGGAAGGGTTAGGGTTAGGGTTCGGGCTAGGGTTAGGGTTAGGGGACGGGGACGGTTTAGGGTCCAGGTGAGGGTGCGACAACGCTTTAGGGGGAGCGTACGTGTGAGGGCGCGGGTTAGTGTCAGCGTACGGGTTAGGCTTAGGGGACGGGTGAGGGTCAGGCTTCGGGGAAGGGTTAGGGTTAGGGTTCGGTCTAGGGTTAGGGTTAGGGGACGGGGAAGGTTTAGGGTCCAGGTGAGGGTACGACAACGCTTTAGGGGGAGCGTACGTGTGAGGGCGCGGGTTAGTGTCAGCGTACGGGTTAGGATTAGGGGACGGGTGAGGGTCAGGCTTCGGGGAAGGGTTAGGGTTAGGGTTCGGGCTAGGGTTAGGGTTAGGGGACGGGGACGGTTTAGGGTCCAGGTGAGGGTACGACAACGCTTTAGGGGGAGCGTACGTGTGAGGGCACGGGTTAGTGTCAGCGTACGGGTTAGGATTAGGCGACGGGTGAGGGTCAGGCTTCGGGGAAGGGTTAGGGTTAGGGTTCGGGCTAGGGTTAGGGTTAGGGGACGGGGACGGTTTAGGTTCCAGGTGAGGGTACGACAACGCTTTAGGGGGAGCGTACGTGTGAGGGCGCGGGTTAGTGTCAGCGTACGGGTTAGGATTAGGGGACGGTTGAGGGTCAGGCTTCGGGGAAGGGTTAGGGTTAGGGTTCGGGCTAGGGTTAGGGTTAGGGGACGGGGACGGTTTAGGGTCCAGGTGAGGGTACAACAACGCTTTAGGGGGAGCGTACGTGTGAGGGCGCGGGTTAGTGTCAGCGTACGGGTTAGGATTAGGGGACGGGTGAGGGTCAGGCTTCGGGGAAGGGTTAGGGTTAGGGTTCGGGCTAGGGTTAGGGTTAGGGGACGGGGACGGTTTAGGGTCCAGGTGAGGGTACGACATCGCTTTAGGGGGAGCGTACGTGAGAGGGCGCGGGTTAGTGTCAGCGTACGGGTTAGGATTAGGGGACGGGTGAGGGTCAGGCTTCGGGGAAGGGTTAGGGTTAGGGTTCGGGCTAGGGTTAGGGTTAGGGGACGGGGACGGTTTAGGGTCCAGGTGAGGGTACGACAACGCTTTAGGGGGAGCGTACGTGTGAGGGCGCGGGTTAGTGTCAGTGTACGGGTTAGGATTAGGGGACGGGTGAGGGTCAGGCTTGGGGAAGGGTTAGGGTTAGGGTTCGGGCTAGGGTTAGGGTTAGGGGACGGGGACGGTTTAGGGTCCAGGTGAGGGTACGACAACGCTTTAGGGGGAGCGTACGTGTGAGGGCGCGGGTTAGTGTCAGCGTACGGGTTAGGATTAGGGGACGGGTGAGGGTCAGGCTTCGGGGAAGGGTTAGGGTTAGGGTTCGGGCTAGGGTTAGGGTTAGGGGACGGGGACGGTTTAGGGTCCAGGTGAGGGTACGACAACGCTTTAGGGGGAGCGTACGTGTGAGGGCGCGGGTTAGTGTCAGCGTACGGGTTAGGATTAGGGGACGGGTGAGGGTCAGGCTTCGGGGAAGGGTTAGGGTTAGGGTTCGGGCTAGGGTTAGGGTTAGGGGACGGGGACGGTTTAGGGTCCAGGTGAGGGTACGACAACGCTTTAGGGGGAGCGTACGTGTGAGGGCGCGGGTTAGTGTCAGCGTACGGGTTAGGATTAGGGGACGGGTGAGGGTCAGGCTTCGGGGAAGGGTTAGGGTTAGGGTTCGGGCTAGGGTTAGGGTTAGGGGACGGGGACAGTTTAGGGTCCAGGTGAGGGTACGACAACGCTTTAGGGGGAGCGTACGTGTGAGGGCGCGGGTTAGTGTCAGCGTACGCGTTAGGATTAGGGGACGGGTGAGGGTCAGGCTTCGGGGAAGGGTTAGGGTTAGGGTTCGGGCTAGGGTTAGGGTTAGGGGACGGGGACGGTTTAGGGTCCAGGTGAGGGTACGACAACGCTTTAGGGGGAGCGTACGTGTGAGGGCGCGGGTTAGTGTCAGCGTACGGGTTAGGATTAGGGGACGGGTGAGTGTCAGACTTCGGGGAAGGGTTAGTGTTAGGGTTCGGGCTACGGTTAGGGTTAGGGGACGGGGACGGTTTAGGGTCCAGGTGAGGGTAGGACAAAGCTTTAGGGGGAGCGTACGTGTGAGGGCGCGGGTTAGTGTCAGCGTACGGGTTAGGATTAGGGGACGGGTGAGGGTGAGGCTTGGGGAAGGTTTAGGGTTAGGGTTCGGGCTAGGGTTAGGGTTAGGGGACGGGGACGGTTTAGGGTCCAGGTGAGGGTACGACAACGCTTTAGGGGGAGCGTACGTGAGAGGGCGCGGGTTAGTGTCAGCGTACGGGTTAGGATTAGGGGACGGGTGAGAGTCAGGCTTCGGGGAAGGGTTAGGGTTAGGGTTCGGTCTAGGGTTAGGGTTAGGGGACGGGGAAGGTTTAGGGTCCAGGTGAGGGTACGACAACGCTTTAGGGGGAGCGTACGTGTGAGGGCGCGGGTTAGTGTCAGCGTACGGGTTAGGATTAGGGGACGGGTGAGGGTCAGGCTTCGGGGAAGGGTTAGGGTTAGGGTTCGGGCTAGGGTTAGGTTTAGGGGACGGGGACGGTTTAGGGTCCAGGTGAGGGTACGACAACGCTTTAGGGGGAGCGTACGTGTGAGGGCGTGGGTTAGTGTCAGCGTACGGGTTAGGATTAGGGGACGGGTGAGGGTCAGGCTTCAGGGAAGGTTTAGGGTTAAGGTTCGGGCTAGGGTTAGGGTTAGGGGACGGGGACGGTTTAGGGTCCAGGTGAGAGTAGGACAACGCTTTAGTGGGAGCGTACGTGTGAGGGCGCGGGTTAGTGTCAGCGTACGGGTTAGGATTAGGGGACGGGTGAGGGTCAGGCTTCGGGGAAGGGTTAGGGTTAGGGTTCGGGCTAGGGTTAGGGTTAGGGGACGGGGACGGTTTAGGGTCCAGGTGAGGGTACGACAACGCTTTAGGGGGAGCGTACGTGTGAGGGCGCGGGTTAGTGTCAGCGTACGTGTTAGGATTAGGGGACGGGTGAGGGTCAGGCTTGGGGAAGGGTTAGGGTTAGGGTTCGGGCTAGGGTTAGGGTTAGGGGACGGGGACGGTTTAGGGTCCAGGTGAGGGTACGACAACGCTTTAGGGGGAGCGTACGTGTGAGGGCACGGGTTAGTGTCAGCGTACGGGTTAGGATTAGGGGACGGGTGAGGGTCAGGCTTCGGGGAAGGGTTAGGGTTAGGGTTCGGTCTAGGGTTAGGGTTAGGGGACGGGGAAGGTTTAGGGTCCAGGTGAGGGTACGACAACGCTTTAGGGGGAGCATACGTGTGAGGGCGCGGGTTAGTGTCAGCGTACGGTTTAGGATTAGGGGACGGGTGAGGGTCAGGCTTCGGGGAAGGGTTAGGGTTAGGGTTCGGGCTAGGGTTAGGGTTAGGGGACGGGGACGGTTTAGGGTCCAGGTGAGGGTACGACAACGCTTTAGGGGGAGCGTACGTGTGAGGGCGCGGGTTAGTGTCAGCGTACGGGTTAGGATAAGGGGAAGGGTGAGGGTCAGGCTTCGGGGAAGGGTTAGGGTTAGGGTTCGGGCTAGGGTTAGGGTTAGGGGACGGGGACGGTTTAGGGTCCAGGTGAGGGTACGACAACGCTTTAGGGAGAGCGTACGTGTGAGGGCGCGGGTTAGTGTCAGCGTACGGGTTAGGATTAGGGGACGGGTGAGGGTCAGGCTTCGGGGAAGGGTTAGGGTTAGGGTTCGGGCTAGGGTTAGGGTTAGGGGACGGGGACGGTTTAGGGTCCAGGTGAGGGTACGACAACGCTTTAGGGGGAGCGTACGTGTGAGGGCGCGGGTTAGTGTCAGCGTACGGGTTAGGATTAGGGGACGGGTGAGGGTCAGGCTTGGGGAAGGGTTAGGGTTAGGGTTCGGGCTAGGGTTAGGGTTAGGGGACGGGGACGGTTTAGGGTCCAGGTGAGGGTACGACAACGCTTTAGGGGGAGCGTACGTGTGAGGGCGCGGGTTAGTGTCAGCGTACGGGTTAGGATTAGGGGACGGGTGAGGGTCAGGCTTCGGGGAAGGGTTAGGTTTAGGGTTCGGGCTAGGGTTAGGGTTAGGGGACGGGGAAGGTTTAGGGTCCAGGTGAGGGTACGACAACGCTTTAGGGGGAGCGTACGTGTGAGGGCGCGGGTTAGTGTCAGCGTACAGGTTAGGATTAGGGGACGGGTGAGGGTCAGGCTTCGGGGAAGGGTTAGGGTTAGGGTTCGGGCTAGGGTTAGGGTTAGGGGACGGGGACGGTTTAGGGTCCAGGTGAGGGTACGACAACGCTTTAGGGGGAGCGTACGTGTGAGGGCGTGGGTTAGTGTCAGCGTACGGGTTAGGATTAGGGGACGGGTGAGGGTCAGGCTTCGGGGAAGGGTTAGGGTTAGGGTTCGGGCTAGGGTAAGGGTTAGGGGACGGGGACGGTTTAGGGTCCAGGTGAGGGTACGACAACGCTTTAGGGGGAGCGTACGTGTGAGGGCGCGGGTTAGTGTCAGCGTACGGGTTAGGATTAGGGGACGGGTGAGGGTCAGGCTTCGGGGAAGGGTTAGGGTTAGGGTTCGGTCTAGGGTTAGGGTTAGGGGACGGGGAAGGTTTAGGGTCCAGGTGAGGGTACGACAACGCTTTAGGGGGAGCGTACGTGTGAGGGCGCAGGTTAGTGTCAGCGTACGGGTTAGGATTAGGGGACGGGTGAGGGTCAGGCTTGGGGAAGGGTTAGGGTTAGGGTTCGGGCTAGGGTTAGGGTTAGGGGACGGGGACGGTTTAGGGTCCAGGTGAGGGTACGACAACGCTTTAGGGGGAGCGTACGTGTGAGGGCGCGGGTTAGTGTCAGCGTACGGGTTAGGATTAGGGGACGGGTGAGGGTCAGGCTTCGGGGAAGGGTTAGGGTTAGGGTTCGGTCTAGGGTTAGGGTTAGGGGACGGGGAAGGTTTAGGGTCCAGGTGAGGGTACGACAACGCTTTAGGGGGAGCGTACGTGTGAGGGCGCGGGTTAGTGTCAGCGTACGGGTTAGGATTAGGGGACGGGTGAGGGTCAGGCTTCGGGGAAGGGTTAGGGTTAGGGTTCGGGCTAGGGTTAGGGTTAGGGGACGGGGACGGTTTAGGGTCCAGGTGAGGGTACGACAACGCTTTAGGGGGAGCGTACGTGTGAGGGCGCGGGTTAGTGTCAGCGTACGGGTTAGAATTAGGGGACGGGTGAGGGTCAGGCTTCGGGGAAGGGTTAGGGTTAGGGTTCGGGCTAGGGTTAGGGTTAGGGGACGGGGACGGTTTAGGGTCCAGGTGAGGGTACGACAACGCTTTAGGGGGAGCGTACGTGTGAGGGCGCGGGTTAGTGTCAGCGTACGGGTTAGGATTAGGGGACGGGTGAGGGTCAGGCTTCTGGGAAGGGTTAGGGTTAGGGTTCGGTCTATGGTTAGGGTTAGGGGACGGGGAAGGTTTAGGGTCCAGGTGAGGGTACGACAACGCTTTAGGGGGAGAGTACGTGTGAGGGCGCGGGTTAGTGTCAGCGTACGGGTTAGGATTAGGGGACGGGTGAGGGTCAGGCTTCGGGGAAGGGTTAGGGTTAGGGTTCGGGCTAGGGTTAGGGTTAGGGGACGGGGACGGTTTAGGGTCCAGGTGAGTGTACGACAACACTTTAGGGGGAGCGTACGTGTGAGGGCGCGGGTTAGTGTCAGCGTACGGGTTAGGATTAGGGGACGGGTGAGTGTCAGGCTTCGGGGAAGGGTTAGGGTTAGGGTTTGGGCTAGGGTTAGGGTTAGGGGACGGGGACGGTTTAGGGTCCAGGTGAGGGTAGGACAACGCTTTAGGGGGAGCGTACGTGTGAGGGCGCAGGTTAGTGTCAGCGTACGGGTTAGGATTAGGGGACGGGTGAGGGTCAGGCTTGGGGAAGGGTTAGGGTTAGGGTTCGGGCTAGGGTTAGGGTTAGGGGACGGGGACGGTTTAGGGTCCAGGTGAGGGTGCGACAACGCTTTAGGGGGAGCGTACGTGTGAGGGCGCGGGTTAGTGTCAGCGTACGGGTTAGGCTTAGGGGACGGGTGAGGGTCAGGCTTCGGGGAAGGGTTAGGGTTAGGGTTCGGTCTAGGGTTAGGGTTAGGGGACGGGGAAGGTTTAGGGTCCAGGTGAGGGTACGACAACGCTTTAGGGGGAGCGTACGTGTGAGGGCGCGGGTTAGTGTCAGCGTACGGGTTAGGATTAGGGGACGGGTGAGGGTCAGGCTTCGGGGAAGGGTTAGGGTTAGGGTTCGGGCTAGGGTTAGGGTTAGGGGACGGGGACGGTTTAGGGTCCAGGTGAGGGCACGACAACGCTTTAGGGGGAGCGTACGTGTGAGGGCGCGGGTTAGTGTCAGCGTACGGGTTAGGATTAGGCGACGGGTGAGGGTCAGGCTTCGGGGAAGGGTTAGGGTTAGGGTTCGGGCTAGGGTTAGGGTTAGGGGACGGGGACGGTTTAGGTTCCAGGTGAGGGTACGACAACGCTTTAGGGGGAGCGTACGTGTGAGGGCGCGGGTTAGTGTCAGCGTACGGGTTAGGATTAGGGGACGGTTGAGGGTCAGGCTTCGGGGAAGGGTTAGGGTTAGGGTTCGGGCTAGGGTTAGGGTTAGGGGACGGGGACGGTTTAGGGTCCAGGTGAGGGTACAACAACGCTTTAGGGGGAGCGTACGTGTGAGGGCGCGGGTTAGTGTCAGCGTACGGGTTAGGATTAGGGGACGGGTGAGGGTCAGGCTTCGGGGAAGGGTTAGGGTTAGGGTTCGGGCTAGGGTTAGGGTTAGGGGACGGGGACGGTTTAGGGTCCAGGTGAGGGTACGACATCGCTTTAGGGGGAGCGTACGTGAGAGGGCGCGGGTTAGTGTCAGCGTACGGGTTAGGATTAGGGGACGGGTGAGGGTCAGGCTTCGGGGAAGGGTTAGGGTTAGGGTTCGGGCTAGGGTTAGGGTTAGGGGACGGGGACGGTTTAGGGTCCAGGTGAGGGTACGACAGCGCTTTAGGGGGAGCGTACGTGTGAGGGCGCGGGTTAGTGTCAGTGTACGGGTTAGGATTAGGGGACGGGTGAGGGTCAGGCTTGGGGAAGGGTTAGGGTTAGGGTTCGGGCTAGGGTTAGGGTTAGGGGACGGGGACGGTTTAGGGTCCAGGTGAGGGTACGACAACGCTTTAGGGGGAGCGTACGTGTGAGGGCGCGGGTTAGTGTCAGCGTACGGGTTAGGATTAGGGGACGGGTGAGGGTCAGGCTTCGGGGAAGGGTTAGGGTTAGGGTTCGGGCTAGGGTTAGGGTTAGGGGACGGGGACGGTTTAGGGTCCAGGTGAGGGTACGACAACGCTTTAGGGGGAGCGTACGTGTGAGGGCGCGGGTTAGTGTCAGCGTACGGGTTAGGATTAGGGGACGGGTGAGGGTCAGGCTTCGGGGAAGGGTTAGGGTTAGGGTTCGGGCTAGGGTTAGGGTTAGGGGACGGGGACGGTTTAGGGTCCAGGTGAGGGTACGACAACGCTTTAGGGGGAGCGTACGTGTGAGGGCGCGGGTTAGTGTCAGCGTACGGGTTAGGATTAGGGGACGGGTGAGGGTCAGGCTTCGGGGAAGGGTTAGGGTTAGGGTTCGGGCTAGGGTTAGGGTTAGGGGACGGGGACAGTTTAGGGTCCAGGTGAGGGTACGACAACGCTTTAGGGGGAGCGTACGTGTGAGGGCGCGGGTTAGTGTCAGCGTACGCGTTAGGATTAGGGGACGGGTGAGGGTCAGGCTTCGGGGAAGGGTTAGGGTTAGGGTTCGGGCTAGGGTTAGGGTTAGGGGACGGGGACGGTTTACGGTCCAGGTGAGGGTACGACAACGCTTTAGGGGGAGCGTACGTGTGAGGGCGCGGGTTAGTGTCAGCGTACGGGTTAGGATTAGGGGACGGGTGAGTGTCAGACTTCGGGGAAGGGTTAGTGTTAGGGTTCGGGCTACGGTTAGGGTTAGGGGACGGGGACGGTTTAGGGTCCAGGTGAGGGTAGGACAAAGCTTTAGGGGGAGCGTACGTGTGAGGGCGCGGGTTAGTGTCAGCGTACGGGTTAGGATTAGGGGACGGGTGAGGGTCAGGCTTGGGGAAGGTTTAGGGTTAGGGTTCGGGCTAGGGTTAGGGTTAGGGGACGGGGACGGTTTAGGGTCCAGGTGAGGGTACGACAACGCTTTAGGGGGAGCGTACGTGAGAGGGCGCGGGTTAGTGTCAGCGTACGGGTTAGGATTAGGGGACGGGTGAGAGTCAGGCTTCGGGGAAGGGTTAGGGTTAGGGTTCGGTCTAGGGTTAGGGTTAGGGGACGGGGAAGGTTTAGGGTCCAGGTGAGGGTACGACAACGCTTTAGGGGGAGCGTACGTGTGAGGGCGCGGGTTAGTGTCAGCGTACGGGTTAGGATTAGGGGACGGGTGAGGGTCAGGCTTCGGGGAAGGGTTAGGGTTAGGGTTCGGGCTAGGGTTAGGTTTAGGGGACGGGGACGGTTTAGGGTCCAGGTGAGGGTACGACAACGCTTTAGGGGGAGCGTACGTGTGAGGGCGTGGGTTAGTGTCAGCGTACGGGTTAGGATTAGGGGACGGGTGAGGGTCAGGCTTCAGGGAAGGTTTAGGGTTAAGGTTCGGGCTAGGGTTAGGGTTAGGGGACGGGGACGGTTTAGGGTCCAGGTGAGGGTAGGACAACGCTTTAGTGGGAGCGTACGTGTGAGGGCGCGGGTTAGTGTCAGCGTACGGGTTAGGATTAGGGGACGGGTGAGGGTCAGGCTTCGGGGAAGGGTTAGGGTTAGGGTTCGGGCTAGGGTTAGGGTTAGGGGACGGGGACGGTTTAGGGTCCAGGTGAGGGTACGACAACGCTTTAGGGGGAGCGTACGTGTGAGGGCGCGGGTTAGTGTCAGCGTACGTGTTAGGATTAGGGGACGGGTGAGGGTCAGGCTTGGGGAAGGGTTAGGGTTAGGGTTCGGGCTAGGGTTAGGGTTAGGGGACGGGGACGGTTTAGGGTCCAGGTGAGGGTACGACAACGCTTTAGGGGGAGCGTACGTGTGAGGGCACGGGTTAGTGTCAGCGTACGGGTTAGGATTAGGGGACGGGTGAGGGTCAGGCTTCGGGGAAGGGTTAGGGTTAGGGTTCGGTCTAGGGTTAGGGTTAGGGGACGGGGAAGGTTTAGGGTCCAGGTGAGGGTACGACAACGCTTTAGGGGGAGCATACGTGTGAGGGCGCGGGTTAGTGTCAGCGTACGGTTTAGGATTAGGGGACGGGTGAGGGTCAGGCTTCGGGGAAGGGTTAGGGTTAGGGTTCGGGCTAGGGTTAGGGTTAGAGGACGGGGACGGTTTAGGGTCCAGGTGAGGGTACGACAACGCTTTAGGGGGAGCGTACGTGTGAGGGCGCGGGTTAGTGTCAGCGTACGGGTTAGGATAAGGGGAAGGGTGAGGGTCAGGCTTCGGGGAAGGGTTAGGGTTAGGGTTCGGGCTAGGGTTAGGGTTAGGGGACGGGGACGGTTTAGGGTCCAGGTGAGGGTACGACAACGCTTTAGGGAGAGCGTACGTGTGAGGGCGCGGGTTAGTGTCAGCGTACGGGTTAGGATTAGGGGACGGGTGAGGGTCAGGCTTCGGGGAAGGGTTAGGGTTAGGGTTCGGGCTAGGGTTAGGGTTAGGGGACGGGGACGGTTTAGGGTCCAGGTGAGGGTACGACAACGCTTTAGGGGGAGCGTACGTGTGAGGGCGCGGGTTAGTGTCAGCGTACGGGTTAGGATTAGGGGACGGGTGAGGGTCAGGCTTGGGGAAGGGTTAGGGTTAGGGTTCGGGCTAGGGTTAGGGTTAGGGGACGGGGACGGTTTAGGGTCCAGGTGAGGGTACGACAACGCTTTAGGGGGAGCGTACGTGTGAGGGCGCGGGTTAGTGTCAGCGTACGGGTTAGGATTAGGGGACGGGTGAGGGTCAGGCTTCGGGGAAGGGTTAGGTTTAGGGTTCGGGCTAGGGTTAGGGTTAGGGGACGGGGAAGGTTTAGGGTCCAGGTGAGGGTACGACAACGCTTTAGGGGGAGCGTACGTGTGAGGGCGCGGGTTAGTGTCAGCGTACAGGTTAGGATTAGGGGACGGGTGAGGGTCAGGCTTCGGGGAAGGGTTAGGGTTAGGGTTCGGGCTAGGGTTAGGGTTAGGGGACGGGGACGGTTTAGGGTCCAGGTGAGGGTACGACAACGCTTTAGGGGGAGCGTACGTGTGAGGGCGCGGGTTAGTGTCAGCGTACGGGTTAGGATTAGGGGACGGGTGAGGGTCAGGCTTCGGGGAAGGGTTAGGGTTAGGGTTCGGGCTAGGGTAAGGGTTAGGGGACGGGGACGGTTTAGGGTCCAGGTGAGGGTACGACAACGCTTTAGGGGGAGCGTACGTGTGAGGGCGCGGGTTAGTGTCAGCGTACGGGTTAGGATTAGGGGACGGGTGAGGGTCAGGCTTCGGGGAAGGGTTAGGGTTAGGGTTCGGTCTAGGGTTAGGGTTAGGGGACGGGGAAGGTTTAGGGTCCAGGTGAGGGTACGACAACGCTTTAGGGGGAGCGTACGTGTGAGGGCGCAGGTTAGTGTCAGCGTACGGGTTAGGATTAGGGGACGGGTGAGGGTCAGGCTTGGGGAAGGGTTAGGGTTAGGGTTCGGGCTAGGGTTAGGGTTAGGGGACGGGGACGGTTTAGGGTCCAGGTGAGGGTACGACAACGCTTTAGGGGGAGCGTACGTGTGAGGGCGCGGGTTAGTGTCAGCGTACGGGTTAGGATTAGGGGACGGGTGAGGGTCAGGCTTCGGGGAAGGGTTAGGGTTAGGGTTCGGTCTAGGGTTAGGGTTAGGGGACGGGGAAGGTTTAGGGTCCAGGTGAGGGTACGACAACGCTTTAGGGGGAGCGTACGTGTGAGGGCGCGGGTTAGTGTCAGCGTACGGGTTAGGATTAGGGGACGGGTGAGGGTCAGGCTTCGGGGAAGGGTTAGGGTTAGGGTTCGGGCTAGGGTTAGGGTTAGGGGACGGGGACGGTTTAGGGTCCAGGTGAGGGTACGACAACGCTTTAGGGGGAGCGTACGTGTGAGGGCGCGGGTTAGTGTCAGCGTACGGGTTAGAATTAGGGGACGGGTGAGGGTCAGGCTTCGGGGAAGGGTTAGGGTTAGGGTTCGGGCTAGGGTTAGGGTTAGGGGACGGGGACGGTTTAGGGTCCAGGTGAGGGTACGACAACGCTTTAGGGGGAGCGTACGTGTGAGGGCGCGGGTTAGTGTCAGCGTACGGGTTAGGATTAGGGGACGGGTGAGGGTCAGGCTTCGGGGAAGGGTTAGGGTTAGGGTTCGGGCTAGGGTTAGGGTTAGGGGACGGGGACGGTTTAGGGTCCAGGTGAGTGTAGGACAACGCTTTAGGGGGAGCGTACGTGTGAGGGCGCGGGTTAGTGTCAGCGTACGGGTTAGGATTAGGGGACGGGTGAGGGTCAGGCTTGGGGAAGGGTTAGGGTTAGGGTTCGGGCTAGGGTTAGGGTTAGGGGACGGGGACGGTTTAGGGTCCAGGTGAGGGTACGACAACGCTTTAGGGGGAGCGTACGTGTGAGGGCGCGGGTTAGTGTCAGCGTACGGGTTAGGATTAGGGGACGGGTGAGGGTCAGGCTTCGGGGAAGGGTTAGGGTTAGGGTTCGGTCTAGGGTTAGGGTTAGGGGACGGGGAAGGTTTAGGGTCCAGGTGAGGGTACGACAACGCTTTAGGGGGAGCGTACGTGTGAGGGCGCGGGTTAGTGTCAGCGTACGGGTTAGGATTAGGGGACGGGTGAGGGTCAGGCTTCGGGGAAGGGTTAGGGTTAGGGTTCGGGCTAGGGTTAGGGTTAGGGGACGGGGACGGTTTAGGGTCCAGGTGAGGGTACGACAACGCTTTAGGGGGAGCGTACGTGTGAGGGCGCGGGTTAGTGTCAGCGTACGGGTTAGAATTAGGGGACGGGTGAGGGTCAGGCTTCGGGGAAGGGTTAGGGTTAGGGTTCGGGCTAGGGTTAGGGTTAGGGGACGGGGACGGTTTAGGGTCCAGGTGAGGGTACGACAACGCTTTAGGGGGAGCGTACGTGTGAGGGCGCGGGTTAGTGTCAGCGTACGGGTTAGGATTAGGGGACGGGTGAGGGTCAGGCTTCGGGGAAGGGTTAGGGTTAGGGTTCGGGCTAGGGTTAGGGTTAGGGGACGGGGACGGTTTAGGGTCCAGGTGAGTGTAGGACAACGCTTTAGGGGGAGCGTACGTGTGAGGGCGCGGGTTAGTGTCAGCGTACGGGTTAGGATTAGGGGACGGGTGAGGGTCAGGCTTGGGGAAGGGTTAGGGTTAGGGTTCGGGCTAGGGTTAGGGTTAGGGGACGGGGACGGTTTAGGGTCCAGGTGAGGGTACGACAACGCTTTAGGGGGAGCGTACGTGTGAGGGCGCGGGTTAGTGTCAGCGTACGGGTTAGGATTAGGGGACGGGTGAGGGTCAGGCTTCGGGGAAGGGTTAGGGTTAGGGTTCGGTCTAGGGTTAGGGTTAGGGGACGGGGAAGGTTTAGGGTCCAGGTGAGGGTACGACAACGCTTTAGGGGGAGCGTACGTGTGAGGGCGCGGGTTAGTGTCAGCGTACGGGTTAGGATTAGGGGACGGGTGAGGGTCAGGCTTCGGGGAAGGGTTAGGGTTAGGGTTCGGGCTAGGGTTAGGGTTAGGGGACGGGGACGGTTTAGGGTCCAGGTGAGGGTACGACAACGCTTTAGGGGGAGCGTACGTGTGAGGGCGCGGGTTAGTGTCAGCGTACGGGTTAGGATTAGGGGACGGGTGAGGGTCAGGCTTCGGGGAAGGGTTAGGGTTAGGGTTCGGGCTAGGGTTAGGGTTAGGGGACGGGGACGGTTTAGGTTCCAGGTGAGGGTACGACAACGCTTTAGGGGGAGCGTACGTGTGAGGGCGCGGGTTAGTGTCAGCGTACGGGTTAGGATTAGGGGACGGGTGAGGGTCAGGCTTCGGGGAAGGGTTAGGGTTAGGGTTCGGGCTAGGGTTAGGGTTAGGGGACGGGGACGGTTTAGGGTCCAGGTGAGGGTACGACAACGCTTTAGGGGGAGCGTACGTGTGAGGGCGCGGGTTAGTGTCAGCGTACGGGTTAGGATTAGGGGACGGATGAGGGTCAGGCTTCGGGGAAGGGTTAGGGTTAGGGTTCGGGCTAGGGTTAGGGTTAGGGGACGGGGACGGTTTAGGGTCCAGGTGAGGGTACGACAACGCTTTAGGGGGAGCGTACGTGTGAGGGCGCGGGTTAGTGTCAGCGTACGGGTTAGGATTAGGGGACGGGTGAGGGTCAGGCTTCGGGGAAGGGTTAGGGTTAGGGTTCGGTCTAGGGTTAGGGTTAGGGGACGGGGAAGGTTTAGGGTCCAGGTGAGGGTACGACAACGCTTTAGGGGGAGCGTACGTGTGAGGGCGCGGGTTAGTGTCAGCGTACGGGTTAGGATTAGGGGACGGGTGAGGGTCAGGCTTCGGGGAAGGGTTAGGGTTAGGGTTCGGGCTAGGGTTAGGGTTAGGGGACGGGGACGGTTTAGGGTCCAGGTGAGGGTACGACAACGCTTTAGGGGGAGCGTACGTGTGAGGGCGCGGGTTAGTGTCAGCGTACGGGTTAGGATTAGGGGACGGGTGAGGGTCAGGCTTCGGGGAAGGGTTAGGGTTAGGGTTCGGGCTAGGGTTAGGGTTAGGGGACGGGGACGGTTTAGGGTCCAGGTGAGGGTACGACAACGCTTTAGTGGGAGCGTACGTGTGAGGGCGCGGGTTAGTGTCAGCGTACGGGTTAGGATTAGGGGACGGGTGAGGGTCAGGCTTCGGGGAAGGGTTAGGGTTAGGGTTCGGGCTAGGGTTAGGGTTAGGGGACGGGGACGGTTTAGGGTCCAGGTGAGGGTACGACAACGCTTTAGGGGGAGCGTACGTGTGAGGGCGCGGGTTAGTGTCAGCGTACGGGTTAGGATTAGGGGACGGGTGAGGGTCAGGCTTCGGGGAAGGGTTAGGGTTAGGGTTCGGGCTAGGGTTAGGGTTAGGGGACGGGGACGGTTTAGGGTCCAGGTGAGGGTACGACAACGCTTTAGGGGGAGCGTACGTGTGAGGGCGCGGGTTAGTGTCAGCGTACGGGTTAGGATTAGGGGACGGGTGAGGGTCAGGCTTCGGGGAAGGGTTAGGGTTAGGGTTCGGGCTAGGGTTAGGGTTAGGGGACGGGGAAGGTTTAGGGTCCAGGTGAGGGTACGACAACGCTTTAGGGGGAGCGTACGTGTGAGGGCGCGGGTTAGTGTCAGCGTACGGGTTAGGATTAGGGGACGGGTGAGGGTCAGGCTTGGGGAAGGGTTAGGGTTAGGGTTCGGGCTAGGGTTAGGGTTAGGGGACGGGGACGGTTTAGGGTCCAGGTGAGGGTACGACAACGCTTTAGGGGGAGCGTACGTGTGAGGGCGCGGGTTAGTGTCAGCGTACGGGTTAGGATTAGGGGACGGGTGAGGGTCAGGCTTCGGGGAAGGGTTAGGGTTAGGGTTCGGTCTAGGGTTAGGGTTAGGGGACGGGGAAGGTTTAGGGTCCAGGTGAGGGTACGACAACGCTTTAGGGGGAGCGTACGTGTGAGGGCGCGGGTTAGTGTCAGCGTACGGGTTAGGATTAGGGGACGGGTGAGGGTCAGGCTTCGGGGAAGGGTTAGGGTTAGGGTTCGGGCTAGGGTTAGGGTTAGGGGACGGGGACGGTATAGGGTCCAGGTGAGGGTACGACAACGCTTTAGGGGGAGCGTACGTGTGAGGGCGCGGGTTAGTGTCAGCGTACGGGTTAGAATTAGGGGACGGGTGAGGGTCAGGCTTCGGGGAAGGGTTAGGGTTAGGGTTCGGGCTAGGGTTAGGGTTAGGGGACGGGGACGGTTTAGGGTCCAGGTGAGGGTACGACAACGCTTTAGGGGGAGCGTACGTGTGAGGGCGCGGGTTAGTGTCAGCGTACGGGTTAGGATTAGGGGACGGGTGAGGGTCAGGCTTCGGGGAAGGGTTAGGGTTAGGGTTCGGGCTAGGGTTAGGGTTAGGGGACGGGGACGGTTTAGGGTCCAGGTGAGGGTAGGACAACGCTTTAGGGGGAGCGTACGTGTGAGGGCGCGGGTTAGTGTCAGCGTACGGGTTAGGATTAGGGGACGGGTGAGGGTCAGGCTTGGGGAAGGGTTAGGGTTAGGGTTCGGGCTAGGGTTAGGGTTAGGGGACGGGGACGGTTTAGGGTCCAGGTGAGGGTACGACAACGATTTAGGGGGAGCGTACGTGTGAGGGCGCGGGTTAGTGTCAGCGTACGGGTTAGGATTAGGGGACGGGTGAGGGTCAGGCTTCGGGGAAGGGTTAGGGTTAGGGTTTGGTCTAGGGTTAGGGTTAGGGGACGGGGAAGGTTTAGGGTCCAGGTGAGGGTACGACAACGCTTTAGGGGGAGCGTACGTGTGAGGGCGCGGGTTAGTGTCAGCGTACGGGTTAGGATTAGGGGACGGGTGAGGGTCAGGCTTCGGGGAAGGGTTAGGGTTAGGGTTCGGGCTAGGGTTAGGGTTAGGGGACGGGGACGGTTTAGGGTCCAGGTGAGGGTACGACAACGCTTTAGGGGGAGCGTACGTGTGAGGGCGCGGGTTACTGTCAGCGTACGGGTTAGGATTAGGGGACGGGTGAGGGTCAGGCTTCGGGGAAGGGTTAGGGTTAGGGTTCGGGCTAGGGTTAGGGTTAGGGGACGGGGACGGTTTAGGGTCCAGGTGAGGGTACGACAACGCTTTAGGGGGAGCGTACGTGTGAGGGCGCGGGTTAGTGTCAGCGTACGGGTTAGGATTAGGGGACGGGTGAGGGTCAGGCTTCGGGGAAGGGTTAGGGTTAGGGTTCGGTCTAGGGTTAGGGTTAGGGGACGGGGAAGGTTTAGGGTCCAGGTGAGGGTACGACAACGCTTTAGGGGGAGCGTACGTGTGAGGGCGCGGGTTAGTGTCAGCGTACGGGTTAGGATTAGGGGACGGGTGAGGGTCAGGCTTCGGGGAAGGGTTAGGGTTAGGGTTCGGGCTAGGGTTAGGGTTAGGGGACGGGTACGGTTTAGGGTCCAGGTGAGGGTAGGACAACGCTTTAGGGGGAGCGTACGTGTGAGGGCGCGGGTTAGTGTCAGCGTACGGGTTAGGATTAGGGGACGGGTGAGGGTCAGGCTTGGGGAAGGGTTAGGGTTAGGGTTCGGGCTAGGGTTAGGGTTAGGGGACGGGGACGGTTTAGGGTCCAGGTGAGGGTACGACAACGCTTTAGGGGGAGCGTACGTGTGAGGGCGCGGGTTAGTGTCAGCGTACGGGTTAGGATTAGGGGACGGGTGAGCGTCAGGCTTCGGGGAAGGGTTAGGGTTAGGGTTCGGTCTAGGGTTAGGGTTAGGGGACGGGGAAGGTTTAGGGTCCAGGTGAGGGTACGACAACGCTTTAGGGGGAGCGTACGTGTGAGGGCGCGGGTTAGTGTCAGCGTACGGGTTAGGATTAGGGGACGGGTGAGGGTCAGGCTTCGGGGAAGGGTTAGGGTTAGGGTTCGGGCTAGGGTTAGGGTTAGGGGACGGGGACGGTTTAGGGTCCAGGTGAGGGTACGACAACGCTTTAGGGGGAGCGTACGTGTGAGGGCGCGGGTTAGTGTCAGCGTACGGGTTAGGATTAGGGGACGGGTGAGGGTCAGGCTTCGGGGAAGGGTTAGGGTTAGGGTTCGGGCTAGGGTTAGGGTTAGGGGACGGGGACGGTTTAGGTTCCAGGTGAGGGTACGACAACGCTTTAGGGGGAGCGTACGTGTGAGGGCGCGGGTTAGTGTCAGCGTACGGGTTAGGATTAGGGGACGGGTGAGGGTCAGGCTTCGGGGAAGGGTTAGGGTTAGGGTTCGGGCTAGGGTTAGGGTTAGGGGACGGGGACGGTTTAGGGTCCAGGTGAGGGTACGACAACGCTTTAGGGGGAGCGTACGTGTGAGGGCGCGGGTTAGTGTCAGCGTACGGGTTAGGATTAGGGGACGGATGAGGGTCAGGCTTCGGGGAAGGGTTAGGGTTAGGGTTCGGGCTAGGGTTAGGGTTAGGGGACGGGGACGGTTTAGGGTCCAGGTGAGGGTACGACAACGCTTTAGGGGGAGCGTACGTGTGAGGGCGCGGGTTAGTGTCAGCGTACGGGTTAGGATTAGGGGACGGGTGAGGGTCAGGCTTCGGGGAAGGGTTAGGGTTAGGGTTCGGTCTAGGGTTAGGGTTAGGGGACGGGGAAGGTTTAGGGTCCAGGTGAGGGTACGACAACGCTTTAGGGGGAGCGTACGTGTGAGGGCGCGGGTTAGTGTCAGCGTACGGTTAGGATTAGGGGACGGGTGAGGGTCAGGCTTCGGGGAAGGGTTAGGGTTAGGGTTCGGGCTAGGGTTAGGGTTAGGGGACGGGGACGGTTTAGGGTCCAGGTGAGGGTACGACAACGCTTTAGGGGGAGTGTACGTGTGAGGGCGCGGGTTAGTGTCAGCGTACGGGTTAGGATTAGGGGACGGGTGAGGGTCAGGCTTCGGGGAAGGGTTAGGGTTAGGGTTCGGGCTAGGGTTAGGGTTAGGGGACGGGGACGGTTTAGGGTCCAGGTGAGGGTACGACAACGCTTTAGGGGGAGCGTACGTGTGAGGGCGCGGGTTAGTGTCAGCGTACGGGTTAGGATTAGGGGACGGGTGAGGGTCAGGCTTCGGGGAGGGTTAGGGTTAGGGTTTGGGCTAGGGTTAGGGTTAGGGGACGGGGACGGTTTAGGGTCCAGGTGAGGGTACGACAACGCTTTAGGGGGAGCGTACGTGTGAGGGCGCGGGTTAGTGTCAGCGTACGGGTTAGGATTACGGGACGGGTGAGGGTCAGGCTTCGGGGAAGGGTTAGGGTTAGGGTTCGGTCTAGGGTTAGGGTTAGGGGACGGGGAAGGTTTAGGGTCCAGGTGAGGGTACGACAAAGCTTTAGGGGGAGCGTACGTGTGAGGGGGCGGGTTAGTGTCAGCGTACGGGTTAGGATTAGGGGACGGGTGAGGGTCAGGCTTCGGGGAAGGGTTAGGGTTAGGGTTCGGGCTAGGGTTAGCGTTAGGGGACGGGGACGGTTTAGGGTCCAGGTGAGGGTACGACAACGCTTTAGGGGGAGCGTACGTGTGAGGGCGCGGGTTAGTGTAAGCGTACGGGTTAGGATTAGGGGACGGGTGAGGGTCAGGCTTCGGGGAAGGGTTAGGGTTAGGGTTCGGGCTAGGGTTAGGGTTAGGGGACGGGGACGGTTTAGGGTCCAGGTGAGGGTACGACAACGCTTTAGGGGGAGCGTACGTGTGAGGGCGCGGGTTAGTGTCAGCGTACGGGTTAGGATTAGGGGACGGGTGAGGGTCAGGCTTCGGGGAAGGGTTAGGGTTAGGGTTCGGGCTAGGGTTAGGGTTAGGGGACGGGGACGGTTTAGGGTCCAGGTGAGGGTACGACAACGCTTTAGGGGGAGCGTACGTGTGAGGGCGCGGGTTAGTGTCAGCGTACGGGTTAGGATTAGGGGACGGGTGAGGGTCAGGCTTCGGGGAAGGGTTAGGGTTAGGGTTCGGTCTAGGGTTAGGGTTAGGGGACGGGGAAGGTTTAGGGTCCAGGTGAGGGTACGACAACGCTTTAGGGGGAGCGTACGTGTGAGGGCGCGGGTTAGTGTCAGCGTACGGTTAGGATTAGGGGACGGGTGAGGGTCAGGCTTCGGGGAAGGGTTAGGGTTAGGGTTCGGGCTAGGGTTAGGGTTAGGGGACGGGGACGGTTTAGGGTCCAGGTGAGGGTACGACAACGCTTTAGGGGGAGTGTACGTGTGAGGGCGCGGGTTAGTGTCAGCGTACGGGTTAGGATTAGGGGACGGGTGAGGGTCAGGCTTCGGGGAAGGGTTAGGGTTAGGGTTCGGGCTAGGGTTAGGGTTAGGGGACGGGGACGGTTTAGGGTCCAGGTGAGGGTACGACAACGCTTTAGGGGGAGCGTACGTGTGAGGGCGCGGGTTAGTGTCAGCGTACGGGTTAGGATTAGGGGACGGGTGAGGGTCAGGCTTCGGGGAGGGTTAGGGTTAGGGTTTGGGCTAGGGTTAGGGTTAGGGGACGGGGACGGTTTAGGGTCCAGGTGAGGGTACGACAACGCTTTAGGGGGAGCGTACGTGTGAGGGCGCGGGTTAGTGTCAGCGTACGGGTTAGGATTACGGGACGGGTGAGGGTCAGGCTTCGGGGAAGGGTTAGGGTTAGGGTTCGGTCTAGGGTTAGGGTTAGGGGACGGGGAAGGTTTAGGGTCCAGGTGAGGGTACGACAAAGCTTTAGGGGGAGCGTACGTGTGAGGGGGCGGGTTAGTGTCAGCGTACGGGTTAGGATTAGGGGACGGGTGAGGGTCAGGCTTCGGGGAAGGGTTAGGGTTAGGGTTCGGGCTAGGGTTAGCGTTAGGGGACGGGGACGGTTTAGGGTCCAGGTGAGGGTACGACAACGCTTTAGGGGGAGCGTACGTGTGAGGGCGCGGGTTAGTGTAAGCGTACGGGTTAGGATTAGGGGACGGGTGAGGGTCAGGCTTCGGGGAAGGGTTAGGGTTAGGGTTCGGGCTAGGGTTAGGGTTAGGGGACGGGGACGGTTTAGGGTCCAGGTGAGGGTACGACAACGCTTTAGGGGGAGCGTACGTGTGAGGGCGCGGGTTAGTGTCAGCGTACGGGTTAGGATTAGGGGACGGGTGAGGGTCAGGCTTCGGGGAAGGGTTAGGGTTAGGGTTCGGGCTAGGGTTAGGGTTAGGGGACGGGGACGGTTTAGGTTCCAGGTGAGGGTACGACAACGCTTTAGGGGGAGCGTACGTGTGAGGGCGCGGGTTAGTGTCAGCGTACGGGTTAGGATTAGGGGACGGGTGAGGGTCAGGCTTCGGGGAAGGGTTAGGGTTAGGGTTCGGGCTAGGGTTAGGGTTAGGGGACGGGGATGGTTTAGGGTCCAGGTGAGGGTACGACAACGCTTTAGGGGGAGCGTACGTGTGAGGGCGCGGGTTAGTGTCAGCGTACGGGTTAGGATTAGGGGACGGATGAGTGTCAGGCTTCGGGGAAGGGTTAGGGTTAGGGTTCGGGCTAGGGTTAGGGTTAGGGGACGGGGACGGTTTAGGGTCCAGGTGAGGGTACGACAACGCTTTAGGGGGAGCGTACGTGTGAGGGCGCGGGTTAGTGTCAGCGTACGGGTTAGGATTAGGGGACGGGTGAGGGTCAGGCTTCGGGGAAGGGTTAGGGTTAGGGTTCGGTCTAGGGTTAGGGTTAGGGGACGGGGAAGGTTTAGGGTCCAGGTGAGGGTACGACAACGCTTTAGGGGGAGCGTACGTGTGAGGGCGCGGGTTAGTGTCAGCGTACGGGTTAGGATTAGGGGACGGGTGAGGGTCAGGCTTCGGGGAAGGGTTAGGGTTAGGGTTCGGGCTAGGGTTAGGGTTAGGGGACGGGGACGGTTTAGGGTCCAGGTGAGGGTACGACAACGCTTTAGGGGGAGCGTACGTGTGAGGGCGCGGGTTAGTGTCAGCGTACGGGTTAGGATTAGGGGACGGGTGAGGGTCAGGCTTCGGGGAAGGGTTAGGGTTAGGGTTCGGGCTAGGGTTAGGGTTAGGGGACGGGGACGGTTTAGGGTCCAGGTGAGGGTACGACAACGCTTTAGGGGGAGCGTACGTGTGAGGGCGTGGGTTAGTGTCAGCGTACGGGTTAGGATTAGGGGACGGGTGAGGGTCAGGCTTCGGGGAAGGGTTAGGGTTAGTGTTCGGGCTAGGGTTAGGGTTAGGGGACGGGGACGGTTTAGGGTCCAGGTGAGGGTACGACAACGCTTTAGGGGGAGCGTACGTGTGAGGGCGCGGGTTAGTGTCAGCGTACGGGTTAGGATTAGGGGACGGGTGAGGGTCAGGCTTCGGGGAAGGGTTAGGGTTAGGGTTCGGGCTAGGGTTAGGGTTAGGGGACGGGGACGGTTTAGGGTCCAGGTGAGGGTACGACAACGCTTTAGGGGGAGCGTACGTGTGAGGGCGCGGGTTAGTGTCAGCGTACGGGTTAGGATTAGGGGACGGGTGAGGGTCAGGCTTCGGGGAAGGGTTAGGGTTAGGGTTCGGTCTAGGGTTAGGGTTAGGGGACGGGGAAGGTTTAGGGTCCAGGTGAGGGTACGACAATGCTTTAGGGGGAGCGTACGTGTGAGGGCGCGGGTTAGTGTCAGCGTACGGGTTAGGATTAGGGGACGGGTGAGGGTCAGGCTTGGGGAAGGGTTAGGGTTAGGGTTCGGGCTAGGGTTAGGGTTAGGGGACGGGGACGGTTTAGGGTCCAGGTGAGGGTACGACAACGCTTTAGGGGGAGCGTACGTGTGAGGGCGCGGGTTAGTGTCAGCGTACGGGTTAGGATTAGGGGACGGGTGAGGGTCAGGCTTCGGGGAAGGGTTAGGGTTAGGGTTCGGTCTAGGGTTAGGGTTAGGGGACGGGGAAGGTTTAGGGTCCAGGTGAGGGTACGACAACGCTTTAGGGGGAGCGTACGTGTGAGGGCGCGGGTTAGTGTCAGCGTACGGGTTAGGATTAGGGGACGGGTGAGGGTCAGGCTTCGGGGAAGGTTTAGGGTTAGGGTTCGGGCTAGGGTTAGGGTTAGGGGACGGGGACGGTATAGGGTCCAGGTGAGGGTACGACAACGCTTTAGGGGGAGCGTACGTGTGAGGGCGCGGGTTAGTGTCAGCGTACGGGTTAGAATTAGGGGACGGGTGAGGGTCAGGCTTCGGGGAAGGGTTAGGGTTAGGGTTCGGGCTAGGGTTAGGGTTAGGGGACGGGGACGGTTTAGGGTCCAGGTGAGGGTACGACAACGCTTTAGGGGGAGCGTACGTGTGAGGGCGCGGGTTAGTGTCAGCGTACGGGTTAGGATTAGGGGACGGGTGAGGGTCAGGCTTCGGGGAAGGGTTAGGGTTAGGGTTCGGGCTAGGGTTAGGGTTAGGGGACGGGGACGGTTTAGGGTCCAGGTGAGGGTAGGACAACGCTTTAGGGGGAGCGTACGTGTGAGGGCGCGGGTTAGTGTCAGCGTACGGGTTAGGATTAGGGGACGGGTGAGGGTCAGGCTTGGGGAAGGGTTAGGGTTAGGGTTCGGGCTAGGGTTAGGGTTAGGGGACGGGGACGGTTTAGGGTCCAGGTGAGGGTACGACAACGATTTAGGGGGAGCGTACGTGTGAGGGCGCGGGTTAGTGTCAGCGTACGGGTTAGGATTAGGGGACGGGTGAGGGTCAGGCTTCGGGGAAGGGTTAGGGTTAGGGTTTGGTCTAGGGTTAGGGTTAGGGGACGGGGAAGGTTTAGGGTCCAGGTGAGTGTACGACAACGCTTTAGGGGGAGCGTACGTGTGAGGGCGCGGGTTAGTGTCAGCGTACGGGTTAGGATTAGGGGACGGGTGAGGGTCAGGCTTCGGGGAAGGGTTAGGGTTAGGGTTCGGGCTAGGGTTAGGGTTAGGGGACGGGGACGGTTTAGGGTCCAGGTGAGGGTACGACAACGCTTTAGGGGGAGCGTACGTGTGAGGGCGCGGGTTACTGTCAGCGTACGGGTTAGGATTAGGGGACGGGTGAGGGTCAGGCTTCGGGGAAGGGTTAGGGTTAGGGTTCGGGCTAGGGTTAGGGTTAGGGGACGGGGACGGTTTAGGGTCCAGGTGAGGGTAGGACAACGCTTTAGGGGGAGCGTACGTGTGAGGGCGCGGGTTAGTGTCAGCGTACGGGTTAGGATTAGGGGACGGGTGAGGGTCAGGCTTGGGGAAGGGTTAGGGTTAGGGTTCGGGCTAGGGTTAGGGTTAGGGGACGGGGACGGTTTAGGGTCCAGGTGAGGGTACGACAACGCTTTAGGGGGAGCGTACGTGTGAGGGCGCGGGTTAGTGTCAGCGTACGGGTTAGGATTAGGGGACGGGTGAGGGTCAGGCTTCGGGGAAGGGTTAGGGTTAGGGTTCGGTCTAGGGTTAGGGTTAGGGGACGGGGAAGGTTTAGGGTCCAGGTGAGGGTACGACAACGCTTTAGGGGGAGCGTACGTGTGAGGGCGCGGGTTAGTGTCAGCGTACGGGTTAGGATTAGGGGACGGGTGAGGGTCAGGCTTCGGGGAAGGGTTAGGGTTAGGGTTCGGGCTAGGGTTAGGGTTAGGGGACGGGGACGGTTTAGGGTCCAGGTGAGGGTACGACAACGCTTTAGGGGGAGCGTACGTGTGAGGGCGCGGGTTAGTGTCAGCGTACGGGTTAGGATTAGGGGACGGGTGAGGGTCAGGCTTCGGGGAAGGGTTAGGGTTAGGGTTCGGGCTAGGGTTAGGGTTAGGGGACGGGGACGGTATAGGGTCCAGGTGAGGGTACGACAACGCTTTAGGGGGAGCGTACGTGTGAGGGCGCGGGTTAGTGTCAGCGTACGGGTTAGAATTAGGGGACGGGTGAGGGTCAGGCTTCGGGGAAGGGTTAGGGTTAGGGTTCGGGCTAGGGTTAGGGTTAGGGGACGGGGACGGTTTAGGGTCCAGGTGAGGGTAGGACAACGCTTTAGGGGGAGCGTACGTGTGAGGGCGCGGGTTAGTGTCAGCGTACGGGTTAGGATTAGGGGACGGGTGAGGGTCAGGCTTGGGGAAGGGTTAGGGTTAGGGTTCGGGCTAGGGTTAGGGTTAGGGGACGGGGACGGTTTAGGGTCCAGGTGAGGGTACGACAACGATTTAGGGGGAGCGTACGTGTGAGGGCGCGGGTTAGTGTCAGCGTACGGGTTAGGATTAGGGGACGGGTGAGGGTCAGGCTTCGGGGAAGGGTTAGGGTTAGGGTTCGGTCTAGGGTTAGGGTTAGGGGACGGGGAAGGTTTAGGGTCCAGGTGAGGGTACGACAACGCTTTAGGGGGAGCGTACGTGTGAGGGCGTGGGTTAGTGTCAGCGTACGGGTTAGGATTAGGGGACGGGTGAGGGTCAGGCTTCGGGGAAGGGTTAGGGTTAGGGTTCGGGCTAGGGTTAGGGTTAGGGGACGGGGACGGTTTAGGGTCCAGGTGAGGGTACGACAACGCTTTAGGGGGAGCGTACGTGTGAGGGCGCGGGTTACTGTCAGCGTACGGGTTAGGATTAGGGGACGGGTGAGGGTCAGGCTTCGGGGAAGGGTTAGGGTTAGGGTTCGGGCTAGGGTTAGGGTTAGGGGACGGGGACGGTTTAGGGTCCAGGTGAGGGTACGACAACGCTTTAGGGGGAGCGTACGTGTGAGGGCGCGGGTTAGTGTCAGCGTACGGGTTAGGATTAGGGGACGGGTGAGGGTCAGGCTTCGGGGAAGGGTTAGGGTTAGGGTTCGGTCTAGGGTTAGGGTTAGGGGACGGGGAAGGTTTAGGGTCCAGGTGAGGGTACGACAACGCTTTAGGGGGAGCGTACGTGTGAGGGCGCGGGTTAGTGTCAGCGTACGGGTTAGGATTAGGGGACGGGTGAGGGTCAGGCTTCGGGGAAGGGTTAGGGTTAGGGTTCGGGCTAGGGTTAGGGTTAGGGGACGGGGACGGTTTAGGGTCCAGGTGAGGGTAGGACAACGCTTTAGGGGGAGCGTACGTGTGAGGGCGCGGGTTAGTGTCAGCGTACGGGTTAGGATTAGGGGACGGGTGAGGGTCAGGCTTGGGGAAGGGTTAGGGTTAGGGTTCGGGCTAGGGTTAGGGTTAGGGGACGGGGACGGTTTAGGGTCCAGGTGAGGGTACGACAACGCTTTAGGGGGAGCGTACGTGTGAGGGCGCGGGTTAGTGTCAGCGTACGGGTTAGGATTAGGGGACGGGTGAGGGTCAGGCTTCGGGGAAGGGTTAGGGTTAGGGTTCGGTCTAGGGTTAGGGTTAGGGGACGGGGAAGGTTTAGGGTCCAGGTGAGGGTACGACAACGCTTTAGGGGGAGCGTACGTGTGAGGGCGCGGGTTAGTGTCAGCGTACGGGTTAGGATTAGGGGACGGGTGAGGGTCAGGCTTCGGGGAAGGGTTAGGGTTAGGGTTCGGGCTAGGGTTAGGGTTAGGGGACGGGGACGGTTTAGGGTCCAGGTGAGGGTACGACAACGCTTTAGGGGGAGCGTACGTGTGAGGGCGCGGGTTAGTGTCAGCGTACGGGTTAGGATTAGGGGACGGGTGAGGGTCAGGCTTCGGGGAAGGGTTAGGGTTAGGGTTCGGGCTAGGGTTAGGGTTAGGGGACGGGGACGGTTTAGGTTCCAGGTGAGGGTACGACAACGCTTTAGGGGGAGCGTACGTGTGAGGGCGCGGGTTAGTGTCAGCGTACGGGTTAGGATTAGGGGACGGGTGAGGGTCAGGCTTCGGGGAAGTGTTAGGGTTAGGGTTCGGGCTAGGGTTAGGGTTAGGGGACGGGGACGGTTTAGGGTCCAGGTGAGGGTACGACAACGCTTTAGGGGGAGCGTACGTGTGAGGGCGCGGGTTAGTGTCAGCGTACGGGTTAGGATTAGGGGACAGATGAGGGTCAGGCTTCGGGGAAGGGTTAGGGTTAGGGTTCGGGCTAGGGTTAGGGTTAGGGGACGGGGACGGTTTAGGGTCCAGGTGAGGGTACGACAACGCTTTAGGGGGAGCGTACGTGTGAGGGCGCGGGTTAGTGTCAGCGTACGGGTTAGGATTAGGGGACGGGTGAGGGTCAGGCGTCGGGGAAGGGTTAGGGTTAGGGTTCGGTCTAGGGTTAGGGTTAGGGGACGGGGAAGGTTTAGGGTCCAGGTGAGGGTACGACAACGCTTTAGGGGGAGCGTACGTGTGAGGGCGCGGGTTAGTGTCAGCGTACGGTTAGGATTAGGGGACGGGTGAGGGTCAGGCTTCGGGGAAGGGTTAGGGTTAGGGTTCGGGCTAGGGTTAGGGTTAGGGGACGGGGACGGTTTAGGGTCCAGGTGAGGGTACGACAACGCTTTAGGGGGAGCGTACGTGTGAGGGCGCGGGTTAGTGTCAGCGTACGGGTTAGGATTAGGGGACGGGTGAGGGTCAGGCTTCGGGGAAGGGTTAGGGTTAGGGTTCGGGCTAGGGTTAGGGTTAGGGGACGGGGACGGTTTAGGGTCCAGGTGAGGGTACGACAACGCTTTAGGGGGAGCGTACGTGTGAGGGCGCGGGTTAGTGTCAGCGTACGGGTTAGGATTAGGGGACGGGTGAGGGTCAGGCTTCGGGGAGGGTTAGGGTTAGGGTTTGGGCTAGGGTTAGGGTTAGGGGACGGGGACGGTTTAGGGTCCAGGTGAGGGTACGACAACGCTTTAGGGGGAGCGTACGTGTGAGGGCGCGGGTTAGTGTCAGCGTACGGGTTAGGATTACGGGACGGGTGAGGGTCAGGCTTCGGGGAAGGGTTAGGGTTAGGGTTCGGTCTAGGGTTAGGGTTAGGGGACGGGGAAGGTTTAGGGTCCAGGTGAGGGTACGACAAAGCTTTAGGGGGAGCGTACGTGTGAGGGGGCGGGTTAGTGTCAGCGTACGGGTTAGGATTAGGGGACGGGTGAGGGTCAGGCTTCGGGGAAGGGTTAGGGTTAGGGTTCGGGCTAGGGTTAGCGTTAGGGGACGGGGACGGTTTAGGGTCCAGGTGAGGGTACGACAACGCTTTAGGGGGAGCGTACGTGTGAGGGCGCGGGTTAGTGTAAGCGTACGGGTTAGGATTAGGGGACGGGTGAGGGTCAGGCTTCGGGGAAGGGTTAGGGTTATGGTTCGGGCTAGGGTTAGGGTTAGGGGACGGGGACGGTTTAGGGTCCAGGTGAGGGTACGACAACGCTTTAGGGGGAGCGTACGTGTGAGGGCGCGGGTTAGTGTCAGCGTACGGGTTAGGGTTAGGGGACGGGTGAGGGTCAGGCTTCGGGGAAGGGTTAGGGTTAGGGTTCGGGCTAGGGTTTGGGTTATGGGACGGGGACGGTTTAGGGTCCAGGTGAGGGTAGGACAACGCTTTAGGGGGAGCGTACGTGTGAGGGCGCGGGTTAGTGTCAGCGTACGGGTTAGGATTAGGGGACGGGTGAGGGTCAGGCTTGGGGAAGGGTTAGGGTTAGGGTTCGGGCTAGGGTTAGGGTTAGGGGACGGGGACGGTTTAGGGTCCAGGTGAGGGTACGACAACGCTTTAGGGGGAGCGTACGTGTGAGGGCGCGGGTTAGTGTCAGCGTACGGGTTAGGATTAGGGGACGGGTGAGGGTCAGGCTTCGGGGAAGGGTTAGGGTTAGGGTTCGGGCTAGGGTTAGGGTTAGGGGACGGGGACGGTTTAGGGTCCAGGTGAGGGTAGGACAACGCTTTAGGGGGAGCGTACGTGTGAGGGCGCGGGTTAGTGTCAGCGTACGGGTTAGGATTAGGGGACGGGTGAGGGTCAGGCTTGGGGAAGGGTTAGGGTTAGGGTTCGGGCTAGGGTTAGGGTTAGGGGACGGGGACGGTTTAGGGTCCAGGTGAGGGTACGACAACGCTTTAGGGGGAGCGTACGTGTGAGGGCGCGGGTTAGTGTCAGCGTACGGGTTAGGATTAGGGGACGGGTGAGGGTCAGGCTTCGGGGAAGGGTTAGGGTTAGGGTTCGGTCTAGGGTTAGGGTTAGGGGACGGGGAAGGTTTAGGGTCCAGGTGAGGGTACGACAACGCTTTAGGGGGAGCGTACGTGTGAGGGCGCGGGTTAGTGTCAGCGTACGGGTTAGGATTAGGGGACGGGTGAGGGTCAGGCTTCGGGGAAGGGTTAGGGTTAGGGTTCGGGCTAGGGTTAGGGTTAGGGGACGGGGACGGTTTAGGGTCCAGGTGAGGGTACGACAACGCTTTAGGGGGAGCGTACGTGTGAGGGCGCGGGTTAGTGTCAGCGTACGGGTTAGGATTAGGGGACGGGTGAGGGTCAGGCTTCGGGGAAGGGTTAGGGTTAGGGTTCGGGCTAGGGTTAGGGTTAGGGGACGGGGACGGTTTAGGTTCCAGGTGAGGGTACGACAACGCTTTAGGGGGAGCGTACGTGTGAGGGCGCGGGTTAGTGTCAGCGTACGGGTTAGGATTAGGGGACGGGTGAGGGTCAGGCTTCGGGGAAGGGTTAGGGTTAGGGTTCGGGCTAGGGTTAGGGTTAGGGGACGGGGACGGTTTAGGGTCCAGGTGAGGGTACGACAACGCTTTAGGGGGAGTGTACGTGTGAGGGCGCGGGTTAGTGTCAGCGTACGGGTTAGGATTAGGGGACGGATGAGGGTCAGGCTTCGGGGAAGGGTTAGGGTTAGGGTTCGGGCTAGGGTTAGGGTTAGGGGACGGGGACGGTTTAGGGTCCAGGTGAGGGTACGACAACGCTTTAGGGGGAGCGTACGTGTGAGGGGGCGGGTTAGTGTCAGCGTACGGGTTAGGATTAGGGGACGGGTGAGGGTCAGGCTTCGGGGAAGGGTTAGGGTTAGGGTTCGGGCTAGGGTTAGCGTTAGGGGACGGGGACGGTTTAGGGTCCAGGTGAGGGTACGACAACGCTTTAGGGGGAGCGTACGTGTGAGGGCGCGGGTTAGTGTAAGCGTACGGGTTAGGATTAGGGGACGGGTGAGGGTCAGGCTTCGGGGAAGGGTTAGGGTTATGGTTCGGGCTAGGGTTAGGGTTAGGGGACGGGGACGGTTTAGGGTCCAGGTGAGGGTACGACAACGCTTTAGGGGGAGCGTACGTGTGAGGGCGCGGGTTAGTGTCAGCGTACGGGTTAGGGTTAGGGGACGGGTGAGGGTCAGGCTTCGGGGAAGGGTTAGGGTTAGGGTTCGGGCTAGGGTTAGGGTTATGGGACGGGGACGGTTTAGGGTCCAGGTGAGGGTAGGACAACGCTTTAGGGGGAGCGTACGTGTGAGGGCGCGGGTTAGTGTCAGCGTACGGGTTAGGATTAGGGGACGGGTGAGGGTCAGGCTTGGGGAAGGGTTAGGGTTAGGGTTCGGGCTAGGGTTAGGGTTAGGGGACGGGGACGGTTTAGGGTCCAGGTGAGGGTACGACAACGCTTTAGGGGGAGCGTACGTGTGAGGGCGCGGGTTAGTGTCAGCGTACGGGTTAGGATTAGGGGACGGGTGAGGGTCAGGCTTCGGAGAAGGGTTAGGGTTAGGGTTCGGGCTAGGGTTAGGGTTAGGGGACGGGGACGGTTTAGGGTCCAGGTGAGGGTACGACAACGCTTTAGGGGGAGCGTACGTGTGAGGGCGCGGGTTAGTGTCAGCGTACGGGTTAGGATTAGGGGACGGGTGAGGGTCAGGCTTCGGGGAAGGGTTAGGGTTAGGGTTCGGGCTAGGGTTAGGGTTAGGGGACGGGGACGGTTTAGGGTCCAGGTGAGGGTAGGACAACGCTTTAGGGGGAGCGTACGTGTGAGGGCGCGGGTTAGTGTCAGCGTACGGGTTAGGATTAGGGGACGGGTGAGGGTCAGGCTTGGGGAAGGGTTAGGGTTAGGGTTCGGGCTAGGGTTAGGGTTAGGGGACGGGGACGGTTTAGGGTCCAGGTGAGGGTACGACAACGCTTTAGGGGGAGCGTACGTGTGAGGGCGCGGGTTAGTGTCAGCGTACGGGTTAGGATTAGGGGACGGGTGAGGGTCAGGCTTCGGGGAAGGGTTAGGGTTAGGGTTCGGTCTAGGGTTAGGGTTAGGGGACGGGGAAGGTTTAGGGTCCAGGTGAGGGTACGACAACGCTTTAGGGGGAGCGTACGTGTGAGGGCGCGGGTTAGTGTCAGCGTACGGGTTAGGATTAGGGGACGGGTGAGGGTCAGGCTTCGGGGAAGGGTTAGGGTTAGGGTTCGGGCTAGGGTTAGGGTTAGGGGACAGGGACGGTTTAGGGTCCAGGTGAGGGTACGACAACGCTTTAGGGGGAGCGTACGTGTGAGGGCGCGGGTTAGTGTCAGCGTACGGGTTAGGATTAGGGGACGGGTGAGGGTCAGGCTTCGGGGAAGGGTTAGGGTTAGGGTTCGGGCTAGGGTTAGGGTTAGGGGACGGGGACGGTTTAGGGTCCAGGTGAGGGTACGACAACGCTTTAGGGGGAGCGTACGTGTGAGGGCGCGGGTTAGTGTCAGCGTACGGGTTAGGATTAGGGGACGGGTGAGGGTCAGGCTTCGGGGAAGGGTTAGGGTTAGGGTTCGGGCTAGGGTTAGGGTTAGGGGACGGGGACGGTTTAGGGTCCAGGTGAGGGTACGACAACGCTTTAGGGGGAGCGTACGTGTGAGGGCGCGGTTTAGTGTCAGCGTACGGGTTAGGATTAGGGGACGGGTGAGGGTCAGGCTTCGGGGAAGGGTTAGGGTTAGGGTTCGGGCTAGGGTTAGGGTTAGGGGACGGGGACGGTTTAGGGTCCAGGTGAGGGTACGACAACGCTTTAGGGGGAGCGTACGTGTGAGGGCGCGGTTTAGTGTCAGCGTACGGGTTAGGATTAGGGGACGGGTGAGGGTCAGGCTTCGGGGAAGGGTTAGGGTTAGGGTTCGGGCTAGGGTTAGGGTTAGGGGACGGGGACGGTTTAGGGTCCAGGTGAGGGTACGACAACGCTTTAGGGGGAGCGTACGTGTGAGGGCGCGGGTTAGTGTCAGCGTACGGGTTAGGATTAGGGGACGGGTGAGGGTCAGGCTTCGGGGAAGGGTTAGGGTTAGGGTTCGGGCTAGGGTTAGGGTTAGGGGACGGGGACGGTTTAGGGTCCAGGTGAGGGTACGACAACGCTTTAGGGGGAGCGTACGTGTGAGGGCGCGGGTTAGTGTCAGCGTACGGGTTAGGATTAGGGGACGGGTGAGGGTCAGGCTTCGGGGAAGGGTTAGGGTTAGGGTTCGGTCTAGGGTTAGGGTTAGGGGACGGGGAAGGTTTAGGGTCCAGGTGAGGGTACGACAACGCTTTAGGGGGAGCGTACGTGTGAGGGCGCGGGTTAGTGTCAGCGTACGGGTTAGGATTAGGGGACGGGTGAGGGTCAGGCTTCGGGGAAGGGTTAGGGTTAGGGTTCGGGCTAGGGTTAGGGTTAGGGGACGGGGACGGTTTAGGGTCCAGGTGAGGGTACGACAACGCTTTAGGGGGAGCGTACGTGTGAGGGCGCGGGTTAGTGTCAGCGTACGCGTTAGGATTAGGGGACGGGTGAGGGTCAGGCTTCGGGGAAGGGTTAGGGTTAGGGTTCGGGCTAGGGTTAGGGTTAGGGGACGGGGACGGTTTAGGGTCCAGGTGAGGGTACGACAACGCTTTAGGGGGAGCGTACGTGTGAGGGCGCGGGTTAGTGTCAGCGTACGGGTTAGGATTAGGGGACGGGTGAGGGTCAGGCTTCGGGGAAGGGTTAGGGTTAGGGTTCGGGCTAGGGTTAGGGTTAGGGGACGGGGACGGTTTAGGGTCCAGGTGAGGGTACGACAACGCTTTAGGGGGAGCGTACGTGTGAGGGCGCGGGTTAGTGTCAGCGTACGGGTTAGGATTAGGGGACGGGTGAGGGTCAGGCTTCGGGGAAGGGTTAGGGTTAGGGTTCGGGCTAGGGTTAGGGTTAGGGGACGGGGACGGTTTAGGGTCCAGGTGAGGGTACGACAACGCTTTAGGGGGAGCGTACGTGTGAGGGCGCGGGTTAGTGTCAGCGTACGGGTTAGGATTAGGGGACGGGTGAGGGTCAGGCTTCGGGGAAGGGTTAGGGTTAGGGTTCGGGCTAGGGTTAGGGTTAGGGGACGGGGACGGTTTAGGGTCCAGGTGAGGGTACGACAACGCTTTAGGGGGAGCGTACGTGTGAGGGCGCGGGTTAGTGTCAGCGTACGGGTTAGGATTAGGGGACGGGTGAGGGTCAGGCTTCGGGGAAGGGTTAGGGTTAGGGTTCGGGCTAGGGTTAGGGTTAGGGGACGGGGACGGTTTAGGGTCCAGGTGAGGGTACGACAACGCTTTAGGGGGAGCGTACGTGTGAGGGCGCGGGTTAGTGTCAGCGTACGGGTTAGGATTAGGGGACGGGTGAGGGTCAGGCTTCGGGGAAGGGTTAGGGTTAGGGTTCGGGCTAGGGTTAGGGTTAGGGGACGGGGACGGTTTAGGGTCCAGGTGAGGGTACGACAACGCTTTAGGGGGAGCGTACATGTGAGGGCGCGGGTTAGTGTCAGCGTACGCGTTAGGATTAGGGGACGGGTGAGGGTCAGGCTTCGGGGAAGGGTTAGGGTTAGGGTTCGGGCTAGGGTTAGGGTTAGGGGACGGGGACGGTTTAGGGTCCAGGTGAGGGTACGACAACGCTTTAGGGGGAGCGTACGTGTGAGGGCGCGGGTTAGTGTCAGCGTACGGGTTAGGATTAGGGGACGGGTGAGGGTCAGGCTTCTGGGAAGGGTTAGGGTTAGGGTTCGGGCTAGGGTTAGGGTTAGGGGACGGGGACGGTTTAGGGTCCAGGTGAGGGTACGACAACGCTTTAGGGGGAGCGTACGTGTGAGGGCGCGGGTTAGTGTCAGCGTACGGGTTAGGATTAGGGGACGGGTGAGGGTCAGGCTTCGGGGAAGGGTTAGGGTTAGGGTTCGGGCTAGGGTTAGGGTTAGGGGACGGGGACGGTTTAGGGTCCAGGTGAGGGTACGACAACGCTTTAGGGGGAGCGTACGTGTGAGGGCGCGGTTTAGTGTCAGCGTACGGGTTAGGATTAGGGGACGGGTGAGGGTCAGGCTTCGGGGAAGGGTTAGGGTTAGGGTTCGGGCTAGGGTTAGGGTTAGGGGACGGGGACGGTTTAGGGTCCAGGTGAGGGTACGACAACGCTTTAGGGGGAGCGTACGTGTGAGGGCGCGGTTTAGTGTCAGCGTACGGGTTAGGATTAGGGGACGGGTGAGGGTCAGGCTTCGGGGAAGGGTTAGGGTTAGGGTTCGGGCTAGGGTTAGGGTTAGGGGACGGGGACGGTTTAGGGTCCAGGTGAGGGTACGACAACGCTTTAGGGGGAGCGTACGTGTGAGGGCGCGGGTTAGTGTCAGCGTACGGGTTAGGATTAGGGGACGGGTGAGGGTCAGGCTTCTGGGAAGGGTTAGGGTTAGGGTTCGGGCTAGGGTTAGGGTTAGGGGACGGGGACGGTTTAGGGTCCAGGTGAGGGTACGACAACGCTTTAGGGGGAGCGTACGTGTGAGGGCGCGGGTTAGTGTCAGCGTACGGGTTAGGATTAGGGGACGGGTGAGGGTCAGGCTTCGGGGAAGGGTTAGGGTTAGGGTTCGGGCTAGGGTTAGGGTTAGGGGACGGGGACGGTTTAGGGTCCAGGTGAGGGTACGACAACGCTTTAGGGGGAGCGTACGTGTGAGGGCGCGGGTTAGTGTCAGCGTACGGGTTAGGATTAGGGGACGGGTGAGGGTCAGGCTTCGGGGAAGGGTTAGGGTTAGGGTTCGGGCTAGGGTTAGGGTTAGGGGACGGGGACGGTTTAGGGTCCAGGTGAGGGTACGACAACGCTTTAGGGGGAGCGTACGTGTGAGGGCGCGGGTTAGTGTCAGCGTACGGGTTAGGATTAGGGGACGGGTGAGGGTCAGGCTTCGGGGAAGGGTTAGGGTTAGGGTTCGGGCTAGGGTTAGGGTTAGGGGACGGGAACGGTTTAGGGTCCAGGTGAGGGTACGACAACGCTTTAGGGGGAGCGTACGTGTGAGGGCGCGGGTTAGTGTCAGCGTACGGGTTAGGATTAGGGGACGGGTGAGGGTCAGGCTTCGGGGAAGGGTTAGGGTTAGGGTTCGGGCTAGGGTTAGGGTTAGGGGACGGGGACGGTTTAGGGTCCAGGTGAGGGTACGACAACGCTTTAGGGGGAGCGTACGTGTGAGGGCGCGGTTTAGTGTCAGCGTACGGGTTAGGATTAGGGGACGGGTGAGGGTCAGGCTTTGGGGAAGGGTTAGGGTTAGGGTTCGGGCTAGGGTTAGGGTTAGGGGACGGGGACGGTTTAGGGTCCAGGTGAGGGTACGACAACGCTTTAGGGGGAGCGTACGTGTGAGGGCGCGGTTTAGTGTCAACGTACGGGTTAGGATTAGGGCACGGGTGAGGGTCAGGCTTCGGGGAAGGGTTAGGGTTAGGGTTCGGGCTAGGGTTAGGGTTAGGGGACGGGGACGGTTTAGGGTCCAGGTGAGGGTACGACAACGCTTTAGGGGGAGCGTACGTGTGAGGGCGCGGTTTAGTGTCAGCGTACGGGTTAGGATTAGGGGACGGGTGAGGGTCAGGCTTCGGGGAAGGGTTAGGGTTAGGGTTCGGGCTAGGGTTAGGGTTAGGGGACGGGGACGGTTTAGGGTCCAGGTGAGGGTACGACAACGCTTTAGGGGGAGCGTACGTGTGAGGGCGCGGGTTAGTGTCAGCGTACGGGTTAGGATTAGGGGACGGGTGAGGGTCAGGCTTCGGGGAAGGGTTAGGGTTAGGGTTCGGGCTAGGGTTAGGGTTAGGGGACGGGGACGGTTTAGGGTCCAGGTGAGGGTACGACAACGCTTTAGGGGGAGCGTACGTGTGAGGGCGCGGGTTAGTGTCAGCGTACGGGTTAGGATTAGGGGACGGGTGAGGGTCAGGCTTCGGGGAAGGGTTAGGGTTAGGGTTCGGGCTAGGGTTAGGGTTAGGGGACGGGGACGGTTTAGGGTCCAGGTGAGGGTACGACAACGCTTTAGGGGGAGCGTACGTGTGAGGGCGCGGGTTAGTGTCAGCGTACGCGTTAGGATTAGGGGACGGGTGAGGGTCAGGCTTCTGGGAAGGGTTAGGGTTAGGGTTCGGTCTAGGGTTAGGGTTAGGGGACGGGGAAGGTTTAGGGTCCAGGTGAGGGTACGACAACGCTTTAGGGGGAGCGTACGTGTGAGGGCGCGGGTTAGTGTCAGCGTACGGGTTAGGATTAGGGGACGGGTGAGGGTCAGGCTTCGGGGAAGGGTTAGGGTTAGGGTTCGGGCTAGGGTTAGGGTTAGGGGACGGGGATGGTTTAGGGTCCAGGTGAGGGTACGACAACGCTTTAGGGGGAGCGTACGTGTGAGGGCGCGGGTTAGTGTCAGCGTACGGGTTAGGATTAGGGGACGGTTGAGGGTCAGGCTTCGGGGAAGGGTTAGGGTTAGGGTTCGGGCTAGGGTTAGGGTTAGGGGACGGGGACGGTTTAGGGTCCAGGTGAGGGTACGACAACGCTTTAGGGGGAGCGTACGTGTGAGGGCGCGGTTTAGTGTCAGCGTACGGGTTAGGGTTAGGGGACGGGTGAGGGTCAGGCTTCGGGAAGGGTTAGGGTTAGGGTTCGGGCTAGGGTTAGGGTTAGGGGACGGGGACGGTTTAGGGTCCAGGTGAGGGTACGACAACGCTTTAGGGGGAGCGTACGTGTGAGGGCGCGGGTTAGTGTCAGCGTACGGGTTAGGATTAGGGGACGGGTGAGGGTCAGGCTTCTGGGAAGGGTTAGGGTTAGGGTTCGGTCTATGGTTAGGGTTAGGGGACGGGGAAGGTTTAGGGTCCAGGTGAGGGTACGACAACGCTTTAGGGGGAGCGTACGTGTGAGGGCGCGGGTTAGTGTCAGCGTACGGGTTAGGATTAGGGGACGGGTGAGGGTCAGGCTTGGGGAAGGGTTAGGGTTAGGGTTCGGGCTAGGGTTAGGGTTAGGGGACGGGGACGGTTTAGGGTCCAGGTGAGGGTACGACAACGCTTTAGGGGGAGCGTACGTGTGAGGGGGCGGGTTAGTGTCAGCGTACGGGTTAGGATTAGGGGACGGGTGAGGGTCAGGCTTCGGGGAAGGGTTAGGGTTAGGGTTCGGTCTAGGGTTAGGATTAGGGGACGGGGAAGGTTTAGGGTCCAGGTGAGGGTACGACAACGCTTTAGGGGGAGCGTACGTGTGAGGGCGCGGGTTAGTGTCAGCGTACGGGTTAGGATTAGGGGACGGGTGAGGGTCAGGCTTCGGGGAAGTGTTAGGGTTAGGGTTCGGGCTAGGGTTAGGGTTAGGGGACGGGGACGGTTTAGGGTCCAGGTGAGGGTACGACAACGCTTTAGGGGGAGCGTACGTGTGAGGGCGCGGGTTAGTGTCAGCGTACGGGTTAGGATTAGGGGACGGGTGAGGGTCAGGCTTCGGGGAAGGGTTAGGGTTAGGGTTCGGGCTAGGGTTAGGGTTAGGGGACGGGGACGGTTTAGGGTCCAGGTAAGGGTACGACAACGCTTTAGGGGGAGCGTACGTGTGAGGGCGCGGGTTAGTGTCAGCGTACGGGTTAGGATTAGGGGACGGGTGAGGGTCAGGCTTCGGGGAAGGGTTAGGGTTAGGGTTCGGGCTAGGGTTAGGGTTAGGGGACGGGGACGGTTTAGGGTCCAGGTGAGGGTAGGACAACGCTTTAGGGGGAGCTTACGTGTGAGGGCGCGGTTTAGTGTCAGCGTACGGGTTAGGATTAGGGCACGGGTGAGGGTCAGGCTTCGGGGAAGGGTTAGGGTTAGGGTTCGGGCTAGGGTTAGGGTTAGGGGACGGGGACGGTTTAGGGTCCAGGTGAGGGTACGACAACGCTTTAGGGGGAGCGTACGTGTGAGGGCGTGGTTTAGTGTCAGCGTACGGGTTAGGATTAGGGGACGGGTGAGGGTCAGGCTTCGGGGAAGGGTTAGGGTTAGGGTTCGGGCTAGGGTTAGGGTTAGGGGACGGGGACGGTTTAGGGTCCAGGTGAGGGTACGACAACGCTTTACGGGGAGCGTACGTGTGAGGGCGCGGGTTAGTGTCAGCGTACGGGTTAGGATTAGGGGACGGGTGAGGGTCAGGCTTCGGGGAAGGGTTAGGGTTAGGGTTCGGGCTAGGGTTAGGGTTAGGGGACGGGGACGGTTTAGGGTCCAGGTGAGGGTACGACAACGCTTTAGGGGGAGCGTACGTGTGAGGGCGCGGGTTAGTGTCAGCGTACGGGTTAGGATTAGGGGACGGTTGAGGGTCAGGCTTCGGGGAAGGGTTAGGGTTAGGGTTCGGGCTAGGGTTAGGGTTAGGGGACGGGGACGGTTTAGGGTCCAGGTGAGGGTACGACAACGCTTTAGGGGGAGCGTACGTGTGAGGGCGCGGTTTAGTGTCAGCGTACGGGTTAGGGTTAGGGGACGGGTGAGGGTCAGGCTTCGGGGAAGGGTTAGGGTTAGGGTTCGGGCTAGGGTTAGGGTTAGGGGACGGGGACGGTTTAGGGTCCAGGTGAGGGTACGACAACGCTTTAGGGGGAGCGTACGTGTGAGGGCGCGGGTTAGTGTCAGCGTACGGGTTAGGATTAGGGGACGGGTGAGGGTCAGGCTTCGGGGAAGGGTTAGGGTTAGGGTTCGGGCTAGGGTTAGGGTTAGGGGACGGGGACGGTTTAGGGTCCAGGTGAGGGTACGACAACGCTTTAGGGGGAGCGTACGTGTGAGGGCGCGGGTTAGTGTCAGCGTACGGGTTAGGATTAGGGGACGGGTGAGGGTCAGGCTTGGGGAAGGGTTAGGGTTAGGGTTCGGGCTAGGGTTAGGGTTAGGGGACGGGGACGGTTTAGGGTCCAGGTGAGGGTACGACAACGCTTTAGGGGGAGCGTACGTGTGAGGGGGCGGGTTAGTGTCAGCGTACGGGTTAGGATTAGGGGACGGGTGAGGGTCAGGCTTCGGGGAAGGGTTAGGGTTAGGGTTCGGTCTAGGGTTAGGATTAGGGGACGGGGAAGGTTTAGGGTCCAGGTGAGGGTACGACAACGCTTTAGGGGGAGCGTACGTGTGAGGGCGCGGGTTAGTGTCAGCGTACGGGTTAGGATTAGGGGACGGGTGAGGGTCAGGCTTCGGGGAAGTGTTAGGGTTAGGGTTCGGGCTAGGGTTAGGGTTAGGGGACGGGGACGGTTTACGGTCCAGGTGAGGGTACGACAACGCTTTAGGGGGAGCGTACGTGTGAGGGCGCGGGTTAGTGTCAGCGTACGGGTTAGGATTAGGGGACGGGTGAGGGTCAGGCTTCGGGGAAGGGTTAGGGTTAGGGTTCGGGCTAGGGTTAGGGTTAGGGGACGGGGACGGTTTAGGGTCCAGGTAAGGGTACGACAACGCTTTAGGGGGAGCGTACGTGTGAGGGCGCGGGTTAGTGTCAGCGTACGGGTTAGGATTAGGGGACGGGTGAGGGTCAGGCTTCGGGGAAGGGTTAGGGTTAGGGTTCGGGCTAGGGTTAGGGTTAGGGGACGGGGACGGTTTAGGGTCCAGGTGAGGGTAGGACAACGCTTTAGGGGGAGCTTACGTGTGAGGGCGCGGGTTAGTGTCAGCGTACGGGTTAGGATTAGGGGACGGGTGAGGGTCAGGCTTGGGGAAGGGTTAGGGTTAGGGTTTGGGCTAGGGTTAGGGTTAGGGGACGGGGACGGTTTAGGGTCCAGGTGAGGGTACGACAACGCTTTAGGGGGAGCGTACGTGTGAGGGCGCGGGTTAGTGTCAGCGTACAGGTTAGGATTAGGGGACGGGTGAGGGTCAGGCTTCGGGGAAGGGTTAGGGTTAGGGTTCGGGCTAGGGTTAGGGTTAGGGGACGGGGACGGTTTAGGGTCCAGGTGAGGGTACGACAACGCTTTAGGGGGAGCGTACGTGTGAGGGCGCGGGTTAGTGTCAGCGTACGGGTTAGGATTAGGGGACGGGTGAGGGTCAGGCTTCGAGGAAGGGTTAGGGTTAGGGTTCGGGCTAGGGTTAGGGTTAGGGGACGGGGACGGTTTAGGGTCCAGGTGAGGGTACGACAACGCTTTAGGGGGAGCGTACGTGTGAGGGCGCGGGTTAGTGTCAGCGTACGGGTTAGGATTAGGGGACGGGTGAGGGTCAGGCTTGGGGAAGGGTTAGGGTTAGGGTTCGGGCTAGGGTTAGGGTTAGGGGACGGGGACGGTTTAGGGTCCAGGTGAGGGTACGACAACGCTTTAGGGGGAGCGTACGTGTGAGGGCGCGGGTTAGTGTCAGCGTATGGGTTAGGATTAGGGGACAGGTGAGAGTCAGGCTTCGGGGAAGGGTTAGGGTTAGGGTTCGGTCTAGGGTTAGGATTAGGGGACGGGGAAGGTTTAGGGTCCAGGTGAGGGTACGACAACGCTTTAGGGGGAGCGTACGTGTGAGGGCGCGGGTTAGTGTCAGCGTACGGGTTAGGATTAGGGGACAGGTGAGAGTCAGGCTTCGGGGAAGGGTTAGGGTTAGGGTTCGGTCTAGGGTTAGGATTAGGGGACGGGGAAGGTTTAGGGTCCAGGTGAGGGTACGACAACGCTTTAGGGGGAGCGTACGTGTGAGGGCGCGGGTTAGTGTCAGCGTACGGGTTAGGATTAGGGGACGGGTGAGGGTCAGGCTTCGGGAAAGGGTTAGGGTTAGGGTTCGGGCTAGGGTTAGGGTTAGGGGACGGGGACGGTTTAGGGTCCAGGTGAGGGTACGACAACGCTTTAGGGGGAGCGTACGTGTGAGGGCGCGGGTTAGTGTCAGCGTACGGGTTAGGATTAGGGGACGGGTGAGGGTCAGGCTTCGGGGAAGGGTTAGGGTTAGGGTTCGGGCTAGGGTTAGCGTTAGGGGACGGGGACGGTTTAGGGTCCAGGTGAGGGTACGACAACGCTTTAGGGGGAGCGTACGTGTGAGGGCGCGGGTTAGTGTCAGCGTACGGGTTAGGATTTGGGGACGGGTGAGGGTCAGGCTTCGGGGAAGGGTTAGGGTTAGGGTTCGGGCTAGGGTTAGCGTTAGGGGACGGGGACGGTTTAGGGTCCAGGTGAGGGTACGACAACGCTTTAGGGGGAGCGTACGTGTGAGGGCGCGGGTTAGTGTCAGCGTACGGGTTAGGATTAGGGGACGGGTGAGGGTCAGGCTTCGGGGAAGGGTTAGGGTTAGGGTTCGGGCTAGGGTTAGGGTTAGGGGACGGGGACGGTTTAGGGTCCAGGTGAGGGTACGACAACGCTTTAGGGGGAGCGTACGTGTGAGGGCGCGGGTTAGTGTCAGCGTACGGGTTAGGATTAGGGGACGGGTGAGGGTCAGGCTTGGGGAAGGGTTAGGGTTAGGGTTCGGGCTAGGGTTAGGGTTAGGGGACGGGGACGGTTTAGGGTCCAGGTGAGGGTACGACAACGCTTTAGGGGGAGCGTACGTGTGAGGGCGCGGGTTAGTGTCAGCGTACGGGTTAGGATTAGGGGACGGGTGAGAGTCAGGCTTCGGGGAAGGGTTAGGGTTAGGGTTCGGTCTAGGGTTAGGATTAGGGGACGGGGAAGGTTTAGGGTCCAGGTGAGGGTACGACAACGCTTTAGGGGGAGCGTACGTGTGAGGGCGCAGGTTAGTGTCAGCGTACGGGTTAGGATTAGGGGACGGGTGAGGGTCAGGCTTCGGGGAAGGTTTAGGGTTAGGGTTCGGGCTAGGGTTAGGGTTAGGGGACGGGGACGGTTTAGGGTCCAGGTGAGGGTACGACAACGCTTTAGGGGGAGCGTACGTGTGAGGGCGCGGGTTAGTGTCAGCGTACGGGTTAGGATTAGGGGACGGGTGAGTGTCAGGCTTCGGGGAAGGGTTAGGGTTAGGGTTCGGGCTAGGGTTAGGGTTAGGGGACGGGGACGGTTTAGGGTCCAGGTGAGGGTACGACAACGCTTTAGGGGGAGCGTACGTGTGAGGGCGCGGGTTAGTGTCAGCGTACGGGTTAGGATTAGGGGACGGGTGAGGGTCAGGCTTCGGGGAAGGGTTAGGGTTAGGGTTCGGGCTAGGGTTAGGGTTAGGGGACGGGGACGGTTTAGGGTCCAGGTGAGGGTACGACAACGCTTTAGGGGGAGCGTACGTGTGAGGGCGCGGGTTAGTGTCAGCGTACGTGTTAGGATTAGGGGACGGGTGAGTGTCAGGCTTCGGGGAAGGGTTAGGGTTAGGGTTCGGGCTAGGGTTAGGGTTAGGGGACGGGGACGGTTTAGGGTCCAGGTGAGGGTACGACAACGCTTTAGGGGGAGCGTACGTGTGAGGGCGCGGGTTAGTTTCAGCGTACGGGTTAGGATTAGGGGACGGGTGAGGGTCAGGCTTCGGGGAGGGTTAGGGTTAGGGTTTGGGCTAGGGTTAGGGTTAGGGGACGGGGACGGTTTAGGGTCCAGGTGAGGGTACGACAACGCTTTAGGGGGAGCGTACGTGTGAGGGCGCGGGTTAGTGTCAGCGTACGGGTTAGGATTAGGGGACGGGTGAGGGTCAGGCTTCGGGGAAGGGTTAGGGTTAGGGTTCGGTCTAGGGTTAGGGTTAGGGGACGGGGAAGGTTTAGGGTCCAGGTGAGGGTACGACAACGCTTTAGGGGGAGCGTACGTGTGAGGGCGCGGGTTAGTGTCAGCGTACGGGTTAGGATTAGGGGACGGGTGAGGGTCAGTTTTGGGGAAGGGTTAGGGTTAGGGTTCGGGCTAGGGTTAGGGTTAGGGGACGGGGACGGTTTAGGGTCCAGGTGAGGGTACGACAACGATTTAGGGGGAGCGTACGTGTGAGGGCGCGGGTTAGTGTCAGCGTACGGGTTAGGATTAGGGGACGGGTGAGGGTCAGGCTTTGGGGAAGGGTTAGGGTTAGGGTTTGGTCTAGGGTTAGGGTTAGGGGACGGGGAAGGTTTAGGGTCCAGGTGAGGGTACGACAACGCTTTAGGGGGAGCGTACGTGTGAGGGCGCGGGTTAGTGTCAGCGTACGGGTTAGGATTAGGGGACGGGTGAGGGTCAGGCTTCGGGGAAGGGTTAGGGTTAGGGTTCGGGCTAGGGTTAGGGTTAGGGGACGGGGACGGTTTAGGGTCCAGGTGAGGGTACGACAACGCTTTAGGGGGAGCGTACGTGTGAGGGCGCGGGTTAGTGTCAGCGTACGGGTTAGGATTAGGGGACGGGTGAGGGTCAGGCTTCGGGGAAGGGTTAGGGTTAGGGTTCGGGCTAGGGTTAGGGTTAGGGGACGGGGACGGTTTAGGGTCCAGGTGAGGGTACGACAACGCTTTAGGGGGAGCGTACGTGTGAGGGCGCGGGTTAGTGTCAGCGTACGGGTTAGGATTAGGGGACGGGTGAGGGTCAGGCTTCGGGGAAGGGTTAGGGTTAGGGTTCGGGCTAGGGTAAGGGTTAGGGGACGGGGACGGTTTAGGGTCCAGGTGAGGGTTCGACAACGCTTTAGGGGGAGCGTACGTGTGAGGGCGCGGGTTAGTGTCAGCGTACGGGTTAGGATTAGGGGACGGGTGAGGGTCAGGCTTCGGGGAAGGGTTAGGGTTAGGGTTCGGTCTAGGGTTAGGGTTAGGGGACGGGGAAGGTTTAGGGTCCAGGTGAGGGTACGACAACGCTTTAGGGGGAGCGTACGTGTGAGGGCGCGGGTTAGTGTCAGCGTACGGGTTAGGATTAGGGGACGGGTGAGGGTCAGGCTTGGGGAAGGGTTAGGGTTAGGGTTCGGGCTAGGGTTAGGGTTAGGGGACGGGGACGGTTTAGGGTCCAGGTGAGGGTACGACAACGCTTTAGGGGGAGCGTACGTGTGAGGGCGCGGGTTAGTGTCAGCGTACGGGTTAGGATTAGGGGACGGGTGAGGGTCAGGCTTCGGGGAAGGGTTAGGGTTAGGGTTCGGTCTAGGGTTAGGGTTAGGGGACGGGGAAGGTTTAGGGTCCAGGTGAGGGTACGACAACGCTTTAGGGGGAGCGTACGTGTGAGGGCGCGGGTTAGTGTCAGCGTACGGGTTAGGATTAGGGGACGGGTGAGGGTCAGGCTTCGGGGAAGGGTTAGGGTTAGGGTTCGGGCTAGGGTTAGGGTTAGGGGACGGGGACGGTTTAGGGTCCAGGTGAGGGTACGACAACGCTTTAGGGGGAGCGTACGTGTGAGGGCGCGGGTTAGTGTCAGCGTACGGGTTAGAATTAGGGGACGGGTGAGGGTCAGGCTTCGGGGAAGGGTTAGGGTTAGGGTTCGGGCTAGGGTTAGGGTTAGGGGACGGGGACGGTTTAGGGTCCAGGTGAGGGTACGACAACGCTTTAGGGGGAGCGTACGTGTGAGGGCGCGGGTTAGTGTCAGCGTACGGGTTAGGATTAGGGGACGGGTGAGGGTCAGGCTTCGGGGAAGGGTTAGGGTTAGGGTTCGGGCTAGGGTTAGGGTTAGGGGACGGGGACGGTTTAGGTTCCAGGTGAGGGTACGACAACGCTTTAGGGGGAGCGTACGTGTGAGGGCGCGGGTTAGTGTCAGCGTACGGGTTAGGATTAGGGGACGGGTGAGGGTCAGGCTTCGGGGAAGGGTTAGGGTTAGGGTTCGGGCTAGGGTTAGGGTTAGGGGACGGGGACGGTTTAGGGTCCAGGTGAGGGTACGACAACGCTTTAGGGGGAGCGTACGTGTGAGGGCGCGGGTTAGTGTCAGCGTACGGGTTAGGATTAGGGGACGGATGAGTGTCAGGCTTCGGGGAAGGGTTAGGGTTAGGGTTCGGGCTAGGGTTAGGGTTAGGGGACGGGGACGGTTTAGGGTCCAGGTGAGGGTACGACAACGCTTTAGGGGGAGCGTACGTGTGAGGGCGCGGGTTAGTGTCAGCGTACGGGTTAGGATTAGGGGACGGGTGAGGGTCAGGCTTCGGGGAAGGGTTAGGGTTAGGGTTCAGTCTAGGGTTAGGGTTAGGGGACGGGGAAGGTTTAGGGTCCAGGTGAGGGTACGACAACGCTTTAGGGGGAGCGTACGTGTGAGGGCGCGGGTTAGTGTCAGCGTACGGGTTAGGATTAGGGGACGGGTGAGGGTCAGGCTTCGGGGAAGGGTTAGGGTTAGGGTTCGGGCTAGGGTTAGGGTTAGGGGACGGGGACGGTTTAGGGTCCAGGTGAGGGTACGACAACGCTTTAGGGGGAGCGTACGTGTGAGGGCGCGGGTTAGTGTCAGCGTACGGGTTAGGATTAGGGGACGGGTGAGGGTCAGGCTTCGGGGAAGGGTTAGGGTTAGGGTTCGGGCTAGGGTTAGGGTTAGGGGACGGGGACGGTTTAGGGTCCAGGTGAGGGTACGACAACGCTTTAGGGGGAGCGTACGTGTGAGGGCGTGGGTTAGTGTCAGCGTACGGGTTAGGATTAGGGGACGGGTGAGGGTCAGGCTTCGGGGAAGGGTTAGGGTTAGGGTTCGGGCTAGGGTTAGGGTTAGGGGACGGGGACGGTTTAGGGTCCAGGTGAGGGTACGACAACGCTTTAGGGGGAGCGTACGTGTGAGGGCGCGGGTTAGTGTCAGCGTACGGGTTAGGATTAGGGGACGGGTGAGGGTCAGGCTTCGGGGAAGGGTTAGGGTTAGGGTTCGGGCTAGGGTTAGGGTTAGGGGACGGGGACGGTTTAGGGTCCAGGTGAGGGTACGACAACGCTTTAGGGGGAGCGTACGTGTGAGGGCGCGGGTTAGTGTCAGCGTACGGGTTAGGATTAGGGGACGGGTGAGGGTCAGGCTTCGGGGAAGGGTTAGGGTTAGGGTTCGGTCTAGGGTTAGGGTTAGGGGACGGGGAAGGTTTAGGGTCCAGGTGAGGGTACGACAACGCTTTAGGGGGAGCGTACGTGTGAGGGCGCGGGTTAGTGTCAGCGTACGGGTTAGGATTAGGGGACGGGTGAGGGTCAGGCTTGGGGAAGGGTTAGGGTTAGGGTTCGGGCTAGGGTTAGGGTTAGGGGACGGGGACGGTTTAGGGTCCAGGTGAGGGTACGACAACGCTTTAGGGGGAGCGTACGTGTGAGGGCGCGGGTTAGTGTCAGCGTACGGGTTAGGATTAGGGGACGGGTGAGGGTCAGGCTTCGGGGAAGGGTTAGGGTTAGGGTTCGGTCTAGGGTTAGGGTTAGGGGACGGGGAAGGTTTAGGGTCCAGGTGAGGGTACGACAACGCTTTAGGGGGAGCGTACGTGTGAGGGCGCGGGTTAGTGTCAGCGTACGGGTTAGGATTAGGGGACGGGTGAGGGTCAGGCTTCGGGGAAGGGTTAGGGTTAGGGTTCGGGCTAGGGTTAGGGTTAGGGGACGGGGACGGTATAGGGTCCAGGTGAGGGTACGACAACGCTTTAGGGGGAGCGTACGTGTGAGGGCGCGGGTTAGTGTCAGCGTACGGGTTAGAATTAGGGGACGGGTGAGGGTCAGGCTTCGGGGAAGGGTTAGGGTTAGGGTTCGGGCTAGGGTTAGGGTTAGGGGACGGGGACGGTTTAGGGTCCAGGTGAGGGTACGACAACGCTTTAGGGGGAGCGTACGTGTGAGGGCGCGGGTTAGTGTCAGCGTACGGGTTAGGATTAGGGGACGGGTGAGGGTCAGGCTTCGGGGAAGTGTTAGGGTTAGGGTTCGGGCTAGGGTTAGGGTTAGGGGACGGGGACGGTTTAGGGTCCAGGTGAGGGTAGGACAACGCTTTAGGGGGAGCGTACGTGTGAGGGCGCGGGTTAGTGTCAGCGTACGGGTTAGGATTAGGGGACGGGTGAGGGTCAGGCTTGGGGAAGGGTTAGGGTTAGGGTTCGGGCTAGGGTTAGGGTTAGGGGACGGGGACGGTTTAGGGTCCAGGTGAGGGTACGACAACGATTTAGGGGGAGCGTACGTGTGAGGGCGCGGGTTAGTGTCAGCGTACGGGTTAGGATTAGGGGACGGGTGAGGGTCAGGCTTCGGGGAAGGGTTAGGGTTAGGGTTTGGTCTAGGGTTAGGGTTAGGGGACGGGGAAGGTTTAGGGTCCAGGTGAGGGTACGACAACGCTTTAGGGGGAGCGTACGTGTGAGGGCGCGGGTTAGTGTCAGCGTACGGGTTAGGATTAGGGGACGGGTGAGGGTCAGGCTTCGGGGAAGGGTTAGGGTTAGGGTTCGGGCTAGGGTTAGGGTTAGGGGACGGGGACGGTTTAGGGTCCAGGTGAGGGTACGACAACGCTTTAGGGGGAGCGTACGTGTGAGGGCGCGGGTTACTGTCAGCGTACGGGTTAGGATTAGGGGACGGGTGAGGGTCAGGCTTCGGGGAAGGGTTAGGGTTAGGGTTCGGGCTAGGGTTAGGGTTAGGGGACGGGGACGGTTTAGGGTCCAGGTGAGGGTACGACAACGCTTTAGGGGGAGCGTACGTGTGAGGGCGCGGGTTAGTGTCAGCGTACGGGTTAGGATTAGGGGACGGGTGAGGGTCAGGCTTCGGGGAAGGGTTAGGGTTAGGGTTCGGTCTAGGGTTAGGGTTAGGGGACGGGGAAGGTTTAGGGTCCAGGTGAGGGTACGACAACGCTTTAGGGGGAGCGTACGTGTGAGGGCGCGGGTTAGTGTCAGCGTACGGGTTAGGATTAGGGGACGGGTGAGGGTCAGGCTTCGGGGAAGGGTTAGGGTTAGGGTTCGGGCTAGGGTTAGGGTTAGGGGACGGGGACGGTTTAGGGTCCAGGTGAGGGTAGGACAACGCTTTAGGGGGAGCGTACGTGTGAGGGCGCGGGTTAGTGTCAGCGTACGGGTTAGGATTAGGGGACGGGTGAGGGTCAGGCTTGGGGAAGGGTTAGGGTTAGGGTTCGGGCTAGGGTTAGGGTTAGGGGACGGGGACGGTTTAGGGTCCAGGTGAGGGTACGACAACGCTTTAGGGGGAGTGTACGTGTGAGGGCGCGGGTTAGTGTCAGCGTACGGGTTAGGATTAGGGGACGGGTGAGGGTCAGGCTTCGGGGAAGGGTTAGGGTTAGGGTTCGGTCTAGGGTTAGGGTTAGGGGACGGGGAAGGTTTAGGGTCCAGGTGAGGGTACGACAACGCTTTAGGGGGAGCGTACGTGTGAGGGCGCGGGTTAGTGTCAGCGTACGGGTTAGGATTAGGGGACGGGTGAGGGTCAGGCTTCGGGGAAGGGTTAGGGTTAGGGTTCGGGCTAGGGTTAGGGTTAGGGGACGGGGACGGTTTAGGGTCCAGGTGAGGGTACGACAACGCTTTAGGGGGAGCGTACGTGTGAGGGCGCGGGTTAGTGTCAGCGTACGGGTTAGGATTAGGGGACGGGTGAGGGTCAGGCTTCGGGGAAGGGTTAGGGTTAGGGTTCGGGCTAGGGTTAGGGTTAGGGGACGGGGACGGTATAGGGTCCAGGTGAGGGTACGACAACGCTTTAGGGGGAGCGTACGTGTGAGGGCGCGGGTTAGTGTCAGCGTACGGGTTAGAATTAGGGGACGGGTGAGGGTCAGGCTTCGGGGAAGGGTTAGGGTTAGGGTTCGGGCTAGGGTTAGGGTTAGGGGACGGGGACGGTTTAGGGTCCAGGTGAGGGTACGACAACGCTTTAGGGGGAGCGTACGTGTGAGGGCGCGGGTTAGTGTCAGCGTACGGGTTAGGATTAGGGGACGGGTGAGTGTCAGGCTTCGGGGAAGGGTTAGGGTTAGGGTTCGGGCTAGGGTTAGGGTTAGGGGACGGGGACGGTTTAGGGTCCAGGTGAGGGTAGGACAACGCTTTAGGGGGAGCGTACGTGTGAGGGCGCGGGTTAGTGTCAGCGTACGGGTTAGGATTAGGGGACGGGTGAGGGTCAGGCTTGGGGAAGGGTTAGGGTTAGGGTTCGGGCTAGGGTTAGGGTTAGGGGACGGGGACGGTTTAGGGTCCAGGTGAGGGTACGACAACGATTTAGGGGGAGCGTACGTGTGAGGGCGCGGGTTAGTGTCAGCGTACGGGTTAGGATTAGGGGACGGGTGAGGGTCAGGCTTCGGGGAAGGGTTAGGGTTAGGGTTTGGTCTAGGGTTAGGGTTAGGGGACGGGGACGGTTTAGGGTCCAGGTGAGGGTACGACAACGCTTTAGGGGGAGCGTACGTGTGAGGGCGCGGGTTAGTGTCAGCGTACGGGTTAGGATTAGGGGACGGGTGAGGGTCAGGCTTCGGGGAAGGGTTAGGGTTAGGGTTCGGGCTAGGGTTAGGGTTAGGGGACGGGGACGGTTTAGGGTCCAGGTGAGGGTACGACAACGCTTTAGGGGGAGCGTACGTGTGAGGGCGCGGGTTACTGTCAGCGTACGGGTTAGGATTAGGGGACGGGTGAGGGTCAGGCTTCGGGGAAGGGTTAGGGTTAGGGTTCGGGCTAGGGTTAGGGTTAGGGGACGGGGACGGTTTAGGGTCCAGGTGAGGGTACGACAACGCTTTAGGGGGAGCGTACGTGTGAGGGCGCGGGTTAGTGTCAGCGTACGGGTTAGGATTAGGGGACGGGTGAGGGTCAGGCTTCGGGGAAGGGTTAGGGTTAGGGTTCGGTCTAGGGTTAGGGTTAGGGGACGGGGAAGGTTTAGGGTCCAGGTGAGGGTACGACAACGCTTTAGGGGGAGCGTACGTGTGAGGGCGCGGGTTAGTGTCAGCGTACGGGTTAGGATTAGGGGACGGGTGAGGGTCAGGCTTCGGGGAAGGGTTAGGGTTAGGGTTCGGGCTAGGGTTAGGGTTAGGGGACGGGGACGGTTTAGGGTCCAGGTGAGGGTAGGACAACGCTTTAGGGGGAGCGTACGTGTGAGGGCGCGGGTTAGTGTCAGCGTACGGGTTAGGATTAGGGGACGGGTGAGGGTCAGGCTTGGGGAAGGGTTAGGGTTAGGGTTCGGGCTAGGGTTAGGGTTAGGGGACGGGGACGGTTTAGGGTCCAGGTGAGGGTACGACAACGCTTTAGGGGGAGCGTACGTGTGAGGGCGCGGGTTAGTGTCAGCGTACGGGTTAGGATTAGGGGACGGGTGAGGGTCAGGCTTCGGGGAAGGGTTAGGGTTAGGGTTCGGTCTAGGGTTAGGGTTAGGGGACGGGGAAGGTTTAGGGTCCAGGTGAGGGTACGACAACGCTTTAGGGGGAGCGTACGTGTGAGGGCGCGGGTTAGTGTCAGCGTACGGGTTAGGATTAGGGGACGGGTGAGGGTCAGGCTTCGGGGAAGGGTTAGGGTTAGGGTTCGGGCTAGGGTTAGGGTTAGGGGACGGGGACGGTTTAGGGTCCAGGTGAGGGTACGACAACGCTTTAGGGGGAGCGTACGTGTGAGGGCGCGGGTTAGTGTCAGCGTACGGGTTAGGATTAGGGGACGGGTGAGGGTCAGGCTTCGGGGAAGGGTTAGGGTTAGGGTTCGGGCTAGGGTTAGGGTTAGGGGACGGGGACGGTTTAGGTTCCAGGTGAGGGTACGACAACGCTTTAGGGGGAGCGTACGTGTGAGGGCGCGGGTTAGTGTCAGCGTACGGGTTAGGATTAGGGGACGGGTGAGGGTCAGGCTTCGGGGAAGGGTTAGGGTTAGGGTTCGGTCTAGGGTTAGGGTTAGGGGACGGGGAAGGTTTAGGGTCCAGGTGAGGGTACGACAACGCTTTAGGGGGAGCGTACGTGTGAGGGCGCGGGTTAGTGTCAGCGTACGGTTAGGATTAGGGGACGGGTGAGGGTCAGGCTTCGGGGAAGGGTTAGGGTTAGGGTTCGGGCTAGGGTTAGGGTTAGGGGACGGGGACGGTTTAGGGTCCAGGTGAGGGTACGACAACGCTTTAGGGGGAGTGTACGTGTGAGGGCGCGGGTTAGTGTCAGCGTACGGGTTAGGATTAGGGGACGGGTGAGGGTCAGGCTTCGGGGAAGGGTTAGGGTTAGGGTTCGGGCTAGGGTTAGGGTTAGGGGACGGGGACGGTTTAGGGTCCAGGTGAGGGTACGACAACGCTTTAGGGGGAGCGTATGTGTGAGGTCGCGGGTTAGTGTCAGCGTACGGGTTAGGATTAGGGGACGGGTGAGGGTCAGGCTTCGGGGAGGGTTAGGGTTAGGGTTTGGGCTAGGGTTAGGGTTAGGGGACGGGGACGGTTTAGGGTCCAGGTGAGGGTACGACAACGCTTTAGGGGGAGCGTACGTGTGAGGGCGCGGGTTAGTGTCAGCGTACGGGTTAGGATTACGGGACGGGTGAGGGTCAGGCTTCGGGGAAGGGTTAGGGTTAGGGTTCGGTCTAGGGTTAGGGTTAGGGGACGGGGAAGGTTTAGGGTCCAGGTGAGGGTACGACAAAGCTTTAGGGGGAGCGTACGTGTGAGGGGGCGGGTTAGTGTCAGCGTACGGGTTAGGATTAGGGGACGGGTGAGGGTCAGGCTTCGGGGAAGGGTTAGGGTTAGGGTTCGGGCTAGGGTTAGCGTTAGGGGACGGGGACGGTTTAGGGTCCAGGTGAGGGTACGACAACGCTTTAGGGGGAGCGTACGTGTGAGGGCGCGGGTTAGTGTAAGCGTACGGGTTAGGATTAGGGGACGGGTGAGGGTCAGGCTTCGGGGAAGGGTTAGGGTTATGGTTCGGGCTAGGGTTAGGGTTAGGGGACGGGGACGGTTTAGGGTCCAGGTGAGGGTACGACAACGCTTTAGGGGGAGCGTACGTGTGAGGGCGCGGGTTAGTGTCAGCGTACGGGTTAGGGTTAGGGGACGGGTGAGGGTCAGGCTTCGGGGAAGGGTTAGGGTTAGGGTTCGGGCTAGGGTTAGGGTTATGGGACGGGGACGGTTTAGGGTCCAGGTGAGGGTAGGACAACGCTTTAGGGGGAGCGTACGTGTGAGGGCGCGGGTTAGTGTCAGCGTACGGGTTAGGATTAGGGGACGGGTGAGGGTCAGGCTTGGGGAAGGGTTAGGGTTAGGGTTCGGGCTAGGGTTAGGGTTAGGGGACGGGGACGGTTTAGGGTCCAGGTGAGGGTACGACAACGCTTTAGGGGGAGCGTACGTGTGAGGGCGCGGGTTAGTGTCAGCGTACGGGTTAGGATTAGGGGACGGGTGAGGGTCAGGCTTCGGGGAAGGGTTAGGGTTAGGGTTCGGGCTAGGGTTAGGGTTAGGGGACGGGGACGGTTTAGGGTCCAGGTGAGGGTAGGACAACGCTTTAGGGGGAGCGTACGTGTGAGGGCGCGGGTTAGTGTCAGCGTACGGGTTAGGATTAGGGGACGGGTGAGGGTCAGGCTTGGGGAAGGGTTAGGGTTAGGGTTCGGGCTAGGGTTAGGGTTAGGGGACGGGGACGGTTTAGGGTCCAGGTGAGGGTACGACAACGCTTTAGGGGGAGCGTACGTGTGAGGGCGCGGGTTAGTGTCAGCGTACGGGTTAGGATTAGGGGACGGGTGAGGGTCAGGCTTCGGGGAAGGGTTAGGGTTAGGGTTCGGTCTAGGGTTAGGGTTAGGGGACGGGGAAGGTTTAGGGTCCAGGTGAGGGTACGACAACGCTTTAGGGGGAGCGTACGTGTGAGGGCGCGGGTTAGTGTCAGCGTACGGGTTAGGATTAGGGGACGGGTGAGGGTCAGGCTTCGGGGAAGGGTTAGGGTTAGGGTTCGGGCTAGGGTTAGGGTTAGGGGACGGGGACGGTTTAGGGTCCAGGTGAGGGTACGACAACGCTTTAGGGGGAGCGTACGTGTGAGGGCGCGGGTTAGTGTCAGCGTACGGGTTAGGATTAGGGGACGGGTGAGGGTCAGGCTTCGGGGAAGGGTTAGGGTTAGGGTTCGGGCTAGGGTTAGGGTTAGGGGACGGGGACGGTTTAGGTTCCAGGTGAGGGTACGACAACGCTTTAGGGGGAGCGTACGTGTGAGGGCGCGGGTTAGTGTCAGCGTACGGGTTAGGATTAGGGGACGGGTGAGGGTCAGGCTTCGGGGAAGGGTTAGGGTTAGGGTTCGGGCTAGGGTTAGGGTTAGGGGACGGGGACGGTTTAGGGTCCAGGTGAGGGTACGACAACGCTTTAGGGGGAGCGTACGTGTGAGGGCGCGGGTTAGTGTCAGCGTACGGGTTAGGATTAGGGGACGGATGAGGGTCAGGCTTCGGGGAAGGGTTAGGGTTAGGGTTCGGGCTAGGGTTAGGGTTAGGGGACGGGGACGGTTTAGGGTCCAGGTGAGGGTACGACAACGCTTTAGGGGGAGCGTACGTGTGAGGGCGCGGGTTAGTGTCAGCGTACGGGTTAGGATTAGGGGACGGGTGAGGGTCAGGCTTCGGGGAAGGGTTAGGGTTAGGGTTCGGTCTAGGGTTAGGGTTAGGGGACGGGGAAGGTTTAGGGTCCAGGTGAGGGTACGACAACGCTTTAGGGGGAGCGTACGTGTGAGGGCGCGGGTTAGTGTCAGCGTACGGGTTAGGATTAGGGGACGGGTGAGGGTCAGGCTTCGGGGAAGGGTTAGGGTTAGGGTTCGGGCTAGGGTTAGGGTTAGGGGACGGGGACGGTTTAGGGTCCAGGTGAGGGTACGACAACGCTTTAGGGGGAGCGTACGTGTGAGGGCGCGGGTTAGTGTCAGCGTACGGGTTAGGATTAGGGGACGGGTGAGGGTCAGGCTTCGGGGAAGGGTTAGGGTTAGGGTTCGGGCTAGGGTTAGGGTTAGGGGACGGGGACGGTTTAGGGTCCAGGTGAGGGTACGACAACGCTTTAGGGGGAGCGTACGTGTGAGGGCGCGGGTTAGTGTCAGCGTACGGGTTAGGATTAGGGGACGGGTGAGGGTCAGGCTTCGGGGAGGGTTAGGGTTAGGGTTTGGGCTAGGGTTAGGGTTAGGGGACGGGGACGGTTTAGGGTCCAGGTGAGGGTACGACAACGCTTTAGGGGGAGCGTACGTGTGAGGACGCGGGTTAGTGTCAGCGTACGGGTTAGGATTAGGGGACGGGTGAGGGTCAGGCTTCGGGGAAGGGTTAGGGTTAGGGTTCGGTCTAGGGTTAGGGTTAGGGGACGGGGAAGGTTTAGGGTCCAGGTGAGGGTACGACAAAGCTTTAGGGGGAGCGTACGTGTGAGGGGGCGGGTTAGTGTCAGCGTACGGGTTAGGATTAGGGGACGGGTGAGGGTCAGGCTTCGGGGAAGGGTTAGGGTTAGGGTTCGGGCTAGGGTTAGCGTTAGGGGACGGGGACGGTTTAGGGTCCAGGTGAGGGTACGACAACGCTTTAGGGGGAGCGTACGTGTGAGGGCGCGGGTTAGTGTAAGCGTACGGGTTAGGATTAGGGGACGGGTGAGGGTCAGGCTTCGGGGAAGGGTTAGGGTTATGGTTCGGGCTAGGGTTAGGGTTAGGGGACGGGGACGGTTTAGGGTCCAGGTGAGGGTACGACAACGCTTTAGGGGGAGCGTACGTGTGAGGGCGCGGGTTAGTGTCAGCGTACGGGTTAGGGTTAGGGGACGGGTGAGGGTCAGGCTTCGGGGAAGGGTTAGGGTTAGGGTTCGGGCTAGGGTTAGGGTTATGGGACGGGGACGGTTTAGGGTCCAGGTGAGGGTAGGACAACGCTTTAGGGGGAGCGTACGTGTGAGGGCGCGGGTTAGTGTCAGCGTACGGGTTAGGATTAGGGGACGGGTGAGGGTCAGGCTTGGGGAAGGGTTAGGGTTAGGGTTCGGGCTAGGGTTAGGGTTAGGGGCCGGGGACGGTTTAGGGTCCAGGTGAGGGTACGACAACGCTTTAGGGGGAGCGTACGTGTGAGGGCGCGGGTTAGTGTCAGCGTACGGGTTAGGATTAGGGGACGGGTGAGGGTCAGGCTTCGGAGAAGGGTTAGGGTTAGGGTTCGGGCTAGGGTTAGGGTTAGGGGACGGGGACGGTTTAGGGTCCAGGTGAGGGTACGACAACGCTTTAGGGGGAGCGTACGTGTGAGGGCGCGGGTTAGTGTCAGCGTACGGGTTAGGATTAGGGGACGGGTGAGGGTCAGGCTTCGGGGAAGGGTTAGGGTTAGGGTTCGGGCTAGGGTTAGGGTTAGGGGACGGGGACGGTTTAGGGTCCAGGTGAGGGTAGGACAACGCTTTAGGGGGAGCGTACGTGTGAGGGCGCGGGTTAGTGTCAGCGTACGGGTTAGGATTAGGGGACGGGTGAGGGTCAGGCTTGGGGAAGGGTTAGGGTTAGGGTTCGGGCTAGGGTTAGGGTTAGGGGACGGGGACGGTTTAGGGTCCAGGTGAGGGTACGACAACGCTTTAGGGGGAGCGTACGTGTGAGGGCGCGGGTTAGTGTCAGCGTACGGGTTAGGATTAGGGGACGGGTGAGGGTCAGGCTTCGGGGAAGGGTTAGGGTTAGGGTTCGGTCTAGGGTTAGGGTTAGGGGACGGGGAAGGTTTAGGGTCCAGGTGAGGGTACGACAACGCTTTAGGGGGAGCGTACGTGTGAGGGCGCGGGTTAGTGTCAGCGTACGGGTTAGGATTAGGGGACGGGTGAGGGTCAGGCTTCGGGGAAGGGTTAGGGTTAGGGTTCGGGCTAGGGTTAGGGTTAGGGGACGGGGACGGTTTAGGGTCCAGGTGAGGGTACGACAACGCTTTAGGGGGAGCGTACGTGTGAGGGCGCGGGTTAGTGTCAGCGTACGGGTTAGGATTAGGGGACGGGTGAGGGTCAGGCTTCGGGGAAGGGTTAGGGTTAGGGTTCGGGCTAGGGTTAGGGTTAGGGGACGGGGACGGTTTAGGGTCCAGGTGAGGGTACGACAACGCTTTAGGGGGAGCGTACGTGTGAGGGCGCGGGTTAGTGTCAGCGTACGGGTTAGGATTAGGGGACGGGTGAGGGTCAGGCTTCGGGGAAGGGTTAGGGTTAGGGTTCGGGCTAGGGTTAGGGTTAGGGGACGGGGACGGTTTAGGGTCCAGGTGAGGGTACGACAACGCTTTAGGGGGAGCGTACGTGTGAGGGCGCGGTTTAGTGTCAGCGTACGGGTTAGGATTAGGGGACGGGTGAGGGTCAGGCTTCGGGGAAGGGTTAGGGTTAGGGTTCGGGCTAGGGTTAGGGTTAGGGGACGGGGACGGTTTAGGGTCCAGGTGAGGGTACGACAACGCTTTAGGGGGAGCGTACGTGTGAGGGCGCGGTTTAGTGTCAGCGTACGGGTTAGGATTAGGGGACGGGTGAGGGTCAGGCTTCGGGGAAGGGTTAGGGTTAGGGTTCGGGCTAGGGTTAGGGTTAGGGGACGGGGACGGTTTAGGGTCCAGGTGAGGGTACGACAACACTTTAGGGGGAGCGTACGTGTGAGGGCGCGGGTTAGTGTCAGCGTACGGGTTAGGATTAGGGGACGGGTGAGGGTCAGGCTTCGGGGAAGGGTTAGGGTTAGGGTTCGGGCTAGGGTTAGGGTTAGGGGACGGGGACGGTTTAGGGTCCAGGTGAGGGTACGACAACGCTTTAGGGGGAGCGTACGTGTGAGGGCGCGGGTTAGTGTCAGCGTACGGGTTAGGATTAGGGGACGGGTGAGGGTCAGGCTTCGGGGAAGGGTTAGGGTTAGGGTTCGGGCTAGGGTTAGGGTTAGGGGACGGGGACGGTTTAGGGTCCAGGTGAGGGTACGACAACGCTTTAGGGGGAGCGTACGTGTGAGGTCGCGGGTTAGTGTCAGCGTACGGGTTAGGATTAGGGGACGGGTGAGGGTCAGGCTTCGGGGAAGGGTTAGGGTTAGGGTTCGGGCTAGGGTTAGGGTTAGGGGACGGGGACGGTTTAGGGTCCAGGTGAGGGTACGACAACGCTTTAGGGGGAGCGTACGTGTGAGGGCGCGGGTTAGTGTCAGCGTACGCGTTAGGATTAGGGGACGGGTGAGGGTCAGGCTTCGGGGAAGGGTTAGGGTTAGGGTTCGGGCTAGGGTTAGGGTTAGGGGACGGGGACGGTTTAGGGTCCAGGTGAGGGTACGACAACGCTTTAGGGGGAGCGTACGTGTGAGGGCGCGGGTTAGTGTCAGCGTACGGGTTAGGATTAGGGGACGGGTGAGGGTCAGGCTTCGGGGAAGGGTTAGGGTTAGGGTTCGGGTTAGGGTTAGGGTTAGGGGACGGGGACGGTTTAGGGTCCAGGTGAGGGTACGACAACGCTTTAGGGGGAGCGTACGTGTGAGGGCGCGGGTTAGTGTCAGCGTACGGGTTAGGATTAGGGGACGGGTGAGGGTCAGGCTTCGGGGAAGGGTTAGGGTTAGGGTTCGGGCTAGGGTTAGGGTTAGGGGACGGGGACGGTTTAGGGTCCAGGTGAGGGTACGACAACGCTTTAGGGGGAGCGTACGTGTGAGGGCGCGGGTTAGTGTCAGCGTACGGGTTAGGATTAGGGGACGGGTGAGGGTCAGGCTTCGGGGAAGGGTTAGGGTTAGGGTTCGGGCTAGGGTTAGGGTTAGGGGACGGGGACGGTTTAGGGTCCAGGTGAGGGTACGACAACGCTTTAGGGGGAGCGTACTTGTGAGGGCGCGGGTTAGTGTCAGCGTACGGGTTAGGATTAGGGGACGGGTGAGGGTCAGGCTTCGGGGAAGGGTTAGGGTTAGGGTTCGGGCTAGGGTTAGGGTTAGGGGACGGGGACGGTTTAGGGTCCAGGTGAGGGTACGACAACGCTTTAGGGGGAGCGTACGTGTGAGGGCGCGGGTTAGTGTCAGCGTACGGGTTAGGATTAGGGGACGGGTGAGGGTCAGGCTTCGGGGAAGGGTTAGGGTTAGGGTTCGGGCTAGGGTTAGGGTTAGGGGACGGGGACGGTTTAGGGTCCAGGTGAGGGTACGACAACGCTTTAGGGGGAGCGTACGTGTGAGGGCGCGGGTTAGTGTCAGCGTACGCGTTAGGATTAGGGGACGGGTGAGGGTCAGGCTTCGGGGAAGGGTTAGGGTTAGGGTTCGGGCTAGGGTTAGGGTTAGGGGACGGGGACGGTTTAGGGTCCAGGTGAGGGTACGACAACGCTTTAGGGGGAGCGTACGTGTGAGGGCGCGGGTTAGTGTCAGCGTACGGGTTAGGATTAGGGGACGGGTGAGGGTCAGGCTTCGGGGAAGGGTTAGGGTTAGGGTTCGGGCTAGGGTTAGGGTTAGGGGACGGGGACGGTTTAGGGTCCAGGTGAGGGTACGACAACGCTTTAGGGGGAGCGTACGTGTGAGGGCGCGGGTTAGTGTCAGCGTACGGGTTAGGATTAGGGGACGGGTGAGGGTCAGGCTTCGGGGAAGGGTTAGGGTTAGGGTTCGGGCTAGGGTTAGGGTTAGGGGACGGGGACGGTTTAGGGTCCAGGTGAGGGTACGACAACGCTTTAGGGGGAGCGTACGTGTGAGGGCGCGGTTTAGTGTCAGCGTACGGGTTAGGATTAGGGGACGGGTGAGGGTCAGGCTTCGGGGAAGGGTTAGGGTTAGGGTTCGGGCTAGGGTTAGGGTTAGGGGACGGGGACGGTTTAGGGTCCAGGTGAGGGTACGACAAAGCTTTAGGGGGAGCATACGTGTGAGGGCGCGGTTTAGTGTCAGCGTACGGGTTAGGATTAGGGGACGGGTGAGGGTCAGGCTTCGGGGAAGGGTTAGGGTTAGGGTTCGGGCTAGGGTTAGGGTTAGGGGACGGGGACGGTTTAGGGTCCAGGTGAGGGTACGACAACGCTTTAGGGGGAGCGTACGTGTGAGGGCGCGGGTTAGTGTCAGCGTACGGGTTAGGATTAGGGGACGGGTGAGGGTCAGGCTTCGGGGAAGGGTTAGGGTTAGGGTTCGGGCTAGGGTTAGGGTTAGGGGACGGGGACGGTTTAGGGTCCAGGTGAGGGTACGACAACGCTTTAGGGGGAGCGTACGTGTGAGGGCGCGGGTTAGTGTCAGCGTACGGGTTAGGATTAGGGGACGGGGTGAGGGTCAGGCTTCGGGGAAGGGTTAGGGTTAGGGTTCGGGCTAGGGTTAGGGTTAGGGGACGGGGACGGTTTAGGGTCCAGGTGAGGGTACGACAACGCTTTAGGGGGAGCGTACGTGTGAGGGCGCGGGTTAGTGTCAGCGTACGGGTTAGGATTAGGGGACGGGTGAGGGTCAGGCTTCTGGGAAGGGTTAGGGTTAGGGTTCGGGCTAGGGTTAGGGTTAGGGGACGGGGACGGTTTAGGGTCCAGGTGAGGGTACGACAACGCTTTAGGGGGAGCGTACGTGTGAGGGCGCGGGTTAGTGTCAGCGTACGGGTTAGGATTAGGGGACGGGTGAGGGTCAGGCTTCGGGGCAAGGGTTAGGGTTAGGGTTCGGGCTAGGGTTAGGGTTAGGGGACGGGGACGGTTTAGGGTCCAGGTGAGGGTACGACAACGCTTTAGGGGGAGCGTACGTGTGAGGGGCGCGGGTTAGTGTCAGCGTACGGGTTAGGATTAGGGGACGGGTGAGGGTCAGGCTTCGGGGAAGGGTTAGGGTTAGGGTTCGGGCTAGGGTTAGGGTTAGGGGACGGGGACGGTTTAGGGTCCAGGTGAGGGTACGACAACGCTTTAGGGGGAGCGTACGTGTGAGGGCGCGGTTTAGTGTCAGCGTACGGGTTAGGATTAGGGGACGGGTGAGGGTCAGGCTTCGGGGAAGGGTTAGGGTTAGGGTTCGGGCTAGGGTTAGGGTTAGGGGACGGGGACGGTTTAGGGTCCAGGTGAGGGTACGACAACGCTTTAGGGGGAGCGTACGTGTGAGGGCGCGGTTTAGTGTCAGCGTACGGGTTAGGATTAGGGGACGGGTGAGGGTCAGGCTTCGGGGAAGGGTTAGGGTTAGGGTTCGGGCTAGGGTTAGGGTTAGGGGACGGGGACGGTTTAGGGTCCAGGTGAGGGTACGACAACGCTTTAGGGGGAGCGTACGTGTGAGGGCGCGGGTTAGTGTCAGCGTACGGGTTAGGATTAGGGGACGGGTGAGGGTCAGGCTTCGGGGAAGGGTTAGGGTTAGGGTTCGGGCTAGGGTTAGGGTTAGGGGACGGGGACGGTTTAGGGTCCAGGTGAGGGTACGACAACGCTTTAGGGGGAGCGTACGTGTGAGGGCGCGGGTTAGTGTCAGCGTACGCGTTAGAATTAGGGGACGGGTGAGGGTCAGGCTTCGGGGAAGGGTTAGGGTTAGGGTTCGGGCTAGGGTTAGGGTTAGGGGACGGGGACGGTTTAGGGTCCAGGTGAGGGTACGACAACGCTTTAGGGGGAGCGTACGTGTGAGGGCGCGGGTTAGTGTCAGCGTACGGGTTAGGATTAGGGGACGGGTGAGGGTCAGGCTTCGGGGAAGGGTTAGGGTTAGGGTTCGGGCTAGGGTTAGGGTTAGGGGACGGGGACGGTTTAGGGTCCAGGTGAGGGTACGACAACGCTTTAGGGGGAGCGTACGTGTGAGGGCGCGGGTTAGTGTCAGCGTACGGGTTAGGATTAGGGGACGGGTGAGGGTCAGGCTTCGGGGAAGGGTTAGGGTTAGGGTTCGGGCTAGGGTTAGGGTTAGGGGACGGGGACGGTTTAGGGTCCAGGTGAGGGTACGACAACGCTTTAGGGGGAGCGTACGTGTGAGGGCGCGGTTTAGTGTCAGCGTACGGGTTAGGATTAGGGGACGGGTGAGGGTCAGGCTTCGGGGAAGGGTTAGGGTTAGGGTTCGGGCTAGGGTTAGGGTTAGGGGACGGGGACGGTTTAGGGTCCAGGTGAGGGTACGACAAAGCTTTAGGGGGAGCGTACGTGTGAGGGCGCGGTTTAGTGTCAGCGTACGGGTTAGGATTAGGGGACGGGTGAGGGTCAGGCTTCGGGGAAGGGTTAGGGTTAGGGTTCGGGCTAGGGTTAGGGTTAGGGGACGGGGACGGTTTAGGGTCCAGGTGAGGGTACGACAACGCTTTAGGGGGAGCGTACGTGTGAGGGCGCGGGTTAGTGTCAGCGTACGGGTTAGGATTAGGGGACGGGTGAGGGTCAGGCTTCGGGGAAGGGTTAGGGTTAGGGTTCGGGCTAGGGTTAGGGTTAGGGGACGGGGACGGTTTAGGGTCCAGGTGAGGGTACGACAACGCTTTAGGGGGAGCGTACGTGTGAGGGCGCGGGTTAGTGTCAGCGTACGGGTTAGGATTAGGGGACGGGTGAGGGTCAGGCTTCGGGGAAGGGTTAGGGTTAGGGTTCGGGCTAGGGTTAGGGTTAGGGGACGGGGACGGTTTAGGGTCCAGGTGAGGGTACGACAACGCTTTAGGGGGAGCGTACGTGTGAGGGCGCGGGTTAGTGTCAGCGTACGGGTTAGGATTAGGGGACGGGTGAGGGTCAGGCTTCTGGGAAGGGTTAGGGTTAGGGTTCGGGCTAGGGTTAGGGTTAGGGGACGGGGACGGTTTAGGGTCCAGGTGAGGGTACGACAACGCTTTAGGGGGAGCGTACGTGTGAGGGCGCGGGTTAGTGTCAGCGTACGGGTTAGGATTAGGGGACGGGTGAGGGTCAGGCTTCGGGGAAGGGTTAGGGTTAGGGTTCGGGCTAGGGTTAGGGTTAGGGGACGGGGACGGTTTAGGGTCCAGGTGAGGGTACGACAACGCTTTAGGGGGAGCGTACGTGTGAGGGCGCGGGTTAGTGTCAGCGTACGGGTTAGGATTAGGGGACGGGTGAGGGTCAGGCTTCGGGGAAGGGTTAGGGTTAGGGTTCGGGCTAGGGTTAGGGTTAGGGGACGGGGACGGTTTAGGGTCCAGGTGAGGGTACGACAACGCTTTAGGGGGAGCGTACGTGTGAGGGCGCGGTTTAGTGTCAGCGTACGGGTTAGGATTAGGGGACGGGTGAGGGTCAGGCTTCGGGGAAGGGTTAGGGTTAGGGTTCGGGCTAGGGTTAGGGTTAGGGGACGGGGACGGTTTAGGGTCCAGGTGAGGGTACGACAACGCTTTAGGGGGAGCGTACGTGTGAGGGCGCGGTTTAGTGTCAGCGTACGGGTTAGGATTAGGGGACGGGTGAGGGTCAGGCTTCGGGGAAGGGTTAGGGTTAGGGTTCGGGCTAGGGTTAGGGTTAGGGGACGGGGACGGTTTAGGGTCCAGGTGAGGGTACGACAACGCTTTAGGGGGAGCGTACGTGTGAGGGCGCGGGTTAGTGTCAGCGTACGGGTTAGGATTAGGTGACGGGTGAGGGTCAGGCTTCGGGGAAGGGTTAGGGTTAGGGTTCGGGCTAGGGTTAGGGTTAGGGGACGGGGACGGTTTAGGGTCCAGGTGAGGGTACGACAACGCTTTAGGGGGAGCGTACGTGTGAGGGCGCGGGTTAGTGTCAGCGTACGGGTTAGGATTAGGGGACGGGTGAGGGTCAGGCTTCGGGGAAGGGTTAGGGTTAGGGTTCGGGCTAGGGTTAGGGTTAGGGGACGGGGACGGTTTAGGGTCCAGGTGAGGGTACGACAACGCTTTAGGGGGAGCGTACGTGTGAGGGCGCGGGTTAGTGTCAGCGTACGGGTTAGGATTAGGGGACGGGTGAGGGTCAGGCTTCGGGGAAGGGTTAGGGTTAGGGTTCGGGCTAGGGTTAGGGTTAGGGGACGGGGACGGTTTAGGGTCCAGGTGAGGGTACGACAACGCTTTAGGGGGAGCGTACGTGTGAGGGCGCGGGTTAGTGTCAGCGTACGCGTTAGGATTAGGGGACGGGTGAGGGTCAGGCTTCTGGGAAGGGTTAGGGTTAGGGTTCGGTCTAGGGTTAGGGTTAGGGGACGGGGAAGGTTTAGGGTCCAGGTGAGGGTACGACAACGCTTTAGGGGGAGCGTACGTGTGAGGGCGCGGGTTAGTGTCAGCGTACGGGTTAGGATTAGGGGACGGGTGAGGGTCAGGCTTCGGGGAAGGGTTAGGGTTAGGGTTCGGGCTAGGGTTAGGGTTAGGGGACGGGGACGGTTTAGGGTCCAGGTGAGGGTACGACAACGCTTTAGGGGGAGCGTACGTGTGAGGGCGCGGGTTAGTGTCAGCGTACGGGTTAGGATTAGGGGACGGTTGAGGGTCAGGCTTCGGGGAAGGGTTAGGGTTAGGGTTCGGGCTAGGGTTAGGGTTAGGGGACGGGGACGGTTTAGGGTCCAGGTGAGGGTACGACAACGCTTTAGGGGGAGCGTACGTGTGAGGGCGCGGTTTAGTGTCAGCGTACGGGTTAGGGTTAGGGGACGGGTGAGGGTCAGGCTTCGGGGAAGGGTTAGGGTTAGGGTTTGGGCTAGGGTTAGGGTTAGGGGACGGGGACGGTTTAGGGTCCAGGTGAGGGTACGACAACGCTTTAGGGGGAGCGTACGTGTGAGGGCGCGGGTTAGTGTCAGCGTACGGGTTAGGATTAGGGGACGGGTGAGGGTCAGGCTTCGGGGAAGGGTTAGGGTTAGGGTTCGGGCTAGGGTTAGGGTTAGGGGACGGGGACGGTTTAGGGTCCAGGTGAGGGTACGACAACGCTTTAGGGGGAGCGTACGTGTGAGGGCGCGGGTTAGTGTCAGCGTACGGGTTAGGATTAGGGGACGGGTGAGGGTCAGGCTTGGGGAAGGGTTAGGGTTAGGGTTCGGGCTAGGGTTAGGGTTAGGGGACGGGGACGGTTTAGGGTCCAGGTGAGGGTACGACAACGCTTTAGGGGGAGCGTACGTGTGAGGGGGCGGGTTAGTGTCAGCGTACGGGTTAGGATTAGGGGACGGGTGAGGGTCAGGCTTCGGGGAAGGGTTAGGGTTAGGGTTCGGTCTAGGGTTAGGATTAGGGGACGGGGAAGGTTTAGGGTCCAGGTGAGGGTACGACAACGCTTTAGGGGGAGCGTACGTGTGAGGGCGCGGGTTAGTGTCAGCGTACGGGTTAGGATTAGGGGACGGGTGAGGGTCAGGCTTCGGGGAAGGGTTAGGGTTAGGGTTCGGGCTAGGGTTAGGGTTAGGGGACGGGGACGGTTTAGGGTCCAGGTGAGGGTACGACAACGCTTTAGGGGGAGCGTACGTGTGAGGGCGCGGGTTAGTGTCAGCGTACGGGTTAGGATTAGGGGACGGGTGAGGGTCAGGCTTCGGGGAAGGGTTAGGGTTAGGGTTCGGGCTAGGGTTAGGGTTAGGGGACGGGGACGGTTTAGGGTCCAGGTAAGGGTACGACAACGCTTTAGGGGGAGCGTACGTGTGAGGGCGCGGGTTAGTGTCAGCGTACGGGTTAGGATTAGGGGACGGGTGAGGGTCAGGCTTCGGGGAAGGGTTAGGGTTAGGGTTCGGGCTAGGGTTAGGGTTAGGGGACGGGGACGGTTTAGGGTCCAGGTGAGGGTAGGACAACGCTTTAGGGGGAGCTTACGTGTGAGGGCGCGGGTTAGTGTCAGCGTACGGGTTAGGATTAGGGGACGGGTGAGGGTCAGGCTTGGGGAAGGGTTAGGGTTAGGGTTCGGGCTAGGGTTAGGGTTAGGGGACGGGGACGGTTTAGGGTCCAGGTGAGGGTACGACAACGCTTTAGGGGGAGCGTACGTGTGAGGGCGCGGGTTAGTGTCAGCGTACGGGTTAGGATTAGGGGACGGGTGAGGGTCAGGCTTCGGGGAAGGGTTAGGGTTAGGGTTCGGTCTAGGGTTAGGGTTAGGGGACGGGGAAGGTTTAGGGTCCAGGTGAGGGTACGACAACGCTTTAGGGGGAGCGTACGTGTGAGGGCGCGGGTTAGTGTCAGCGTACGGGTTAGGATTAGGGGACGGGTGAGGGTCAGGCTTCGGGGAAGGGTTAGGGTTCGGGTTCGGGCTAGGGTTAGGGTTAGGGGACGGGGACGGTTTAGGGTCCAGGTGAGGGTACGACAACGCTTTAGGGGGAGCGTACGTGTGAGGGCGCGGGTTAGTGTCAGCGTACGGGTTAGGATTAGGGGACGGGTGAGGGTCAGGCTTCGGGGAAGGGTTAGGGTTAGGGTTCGGGCTAGGGTTAGGGTTAGGGGACGGGGACGGTTTAGGGTCCAGGTGAGGGTACGACAACGCGTTAGGGGGAGCGTACGTGTGAGGGCGCGGGTTAGTGTCAGCGTACGGGTTAGGATTAGGGGACGGGTGAGGGTCAGGCTTCGGGGAAGGGTTAGGGTTAGGGTTCGGGCTAGGGTTAGGGTTAGGGGACGGGGACGGTTTAGGGTCCAGGTGAGGGTACGACAACGCTTTAGGGGGAGCGTACGTGTGAGGGCGCGGGTTAGTGTCAGCGTACGGGTTAGGATTAGGGGACGGGTGAGGGTCAGGCTTCGAGGAAGGGTTAGGGTTAGGGTTCGGGCTAGGGTTAGGGTTAGGGGACGGGGACGGTTTAGGGTCCAGGTGAGGGTACGACAACGCTTTAGGGGGAGCGTACGTGTGAGGGCGCGGGTTAGTGTCAGCGTACGGGTTAGGATTAGGGGACGGGTGAGGGTCAGGCTTGGGGAAGGGTTAGGGTTAGGGTTCGGGCTAGGGTTAGGGTTAGGGGACGGGGACGGTTTAGGGTCCAGGTGAGGGTACGACAACGCTTTAGGGGGAGCGTACGTGTGAGGGCGCGGGTTAGTGTCAGCGTACGGGTTAGGATTAGGGGACAGGTGAGAGTCAGGCTTCGGGGAAGGGTTAGGGTTAGGGTTCGGTCTAGGGTTAGGATTAGGGGACGGGGAAGGTTTAGGGTCCAGGTGAGGGTACGACAACGCTTTAGGGGGAGCGTACGTGTGAGGGCGCGGGTTAGTGTCAGCGTATGGGTTAGGATTAGGGGACAGGTGAGAGTCAGGCTTCGGGGAAGGGTTAGGGTTAGGGTTCGGTCTAGGGTTAGGATTAGGGGACGGGGAAGGTTTAGGGTCCAGGTGAGGGTACGACAACGCTTTAGGGGGAGCGTACGTGTGAGGGCGCGGGTTAGTGTCAGCGTACGGGTTAGGATTAGGGGACGGGTGAGGGTCAGGCTTCGGGGAAGGGTTAGGGTTAGGGTTCGGGCTAGGGTTAGGGTTAGGGGACGGGGACGGTTTAGGGTCCAGGTGAGGGTACGACAACGCTTTAGGGGGAGCGTACGTGTGAGGGCGCGGGTTAGTGTCAGCGTACGGGTTAGGATTAGGGGACGGGTGAGGGTCAGGCTTCGGGGAAGGGTTAGGGTTAGGGTTCGGGCTAGGGTTAGCGTTAGGGGACGGGGACGGTTTAGGGTCCAGGTGAGGGTACGACAACGCTTTAGGGGGAGCGTACGTGTGAGGGCGCGGGTTAGTGTCAGCGTACGGGTTAGGATTTGGGGACGGGTGAGGGTCAGGCTTCGGGGAAGGGTTAGGGTTAGGGTTCGGGCTAGGGTTAGCGTTAGGGGACGGGGACGGTTTAGGGTCCAGGTGAGGGTACGACAACGCTTTAGGGGGAGCGTACGTGTGAGGGCGCGGGTTAGTGTCAGCGTACGGGTTAGGATTAGGGGACGGGTGAGGGTCAGGCTTCGGGGAAGGGTTAGGGTTAGGGTTCGGGCTAGGGTTAGGGTTAGGGGACGGGGACGGTTTAGGGTCCAGGTGAGGGTACGACAACGCTTTAGGGGGAGCGTACGTGTGAGGGCGCGGGTTAGTGTCAGCGTACGGGTTAGGATTAGGGGACGGGTGAGGGTCAGGCTTGGGGAAGGGTTAGGGTTAGGGTTCGGGCTAGGGTTAGGGTTAGGGGACGGGGACGGTTTAGGGTCCAGGTGAGGGTACGACAACGCTTTAGGGGGAGCGTACGTGTGAGGGCGCGGGTTAGTGTCAGCGTACGGGTTAGGATTAGGGGACGGGTGAGGGTCAGGCTTCGGGGAAGGGTTAGGGTTAGGGTTCGGTCTAGGGTTAGGGTTAGGGGACGGGGAAGGTTTAGGGTCCAGGTGAGGGTACGACAACGCTTTAGGGGGAGCGTACGTGTGAGGGCGCGGGTTAGTGTCAGCGTACGGGTTAGGATTAGGGGACGGGTGAGGGTCAGGCTTCGGGGAAGGGTTAGGGTTAGGGTTCGGGCTAGGGTTAGGGTTAGGGGACGGGGACGGTTTAGGGTCCAGGTGAGGGTACGACAACGCTTTAGGGGGAGCGTACGTGTGAGGGCGCGGGTTAGTGTCAGCGTACGGGTTAGGATTAGGGGACGGGTGAGGGTCAGGCTTCGGGGAAGGGTTAGGGTTAGGGTTCGGGCTAGGGTTAGGGTTAGGGGACGGGGACGGTTTAGGGTCCAGGTGAGGGTACGACAACGCTTTAGGGGGAGCGTACGTGTGAGGGCGCGGGTTAGTGTCAGCGTACGGGTTAGGATTAGGGGACGGGTGAGGGTCAAGCTTCGGGGAAGGGTTAGGGTTAGGGTTCGGGCTAGGGTTAGGGTTAGGGGACGGGGACGGTTTAGGGTCCAGGTGAGGGTACGACAACGCTTTAGGGGGAGCGTACGTGTGAGGGCGCGGTTTAGTGTCAGCGTACGGGTTAGGATTAGGGGACGGGTGAGGGTCAGGCTTCGGGGAAGGGTTAGGGTTAGGGTTCGGGCTAGGGTTAGGGTTAGGGGACGGGGACGGTTTAGGGTCCAGGTGAGGGTACGACAACGCTTTAGGGGGAGCGTACGTGTGAGGGCGCGGGTTAGTGTCAGCGTACGGGTTAGGATTAGGGGACGGGTGAGGGTCAGGCTTCGGGGAAGGGTTAGGGTTAGGGTTCGGGCTAGGGTTAGGGTTAGGGGACGGGGACGGTTTAGGGTCCAGGTGAGGGTACGACAACACTTTAGGGGGAGCGTACGTGTGAGGGCGCGGGTTAGTGTCAGCGTACGGGTTAGGATTAGGGGACGGGTGAGGGTCAGGCTTCGGGGAAGGGTTAGGGTTAGGGTTCGGGCTAGGGTTAGGGTTAGGGGACGGGGACGGTTTAGGGTCCAGGTGAGGGTACGACAACGCTTTAGGGGGAGCGTACGTGTGAGGGCGCGGGTTAGTGTCAGCGTACGGGTTAGGATTAGGGGACGGGTGAGGGTCAGGCTTCGGGGAAGGGTTAGGGTTAGGGTTCGGGCTAGGGTTAGGGTTAGGGGACGGGGACGGTTTAGGGTCCAGGTGAGGGTACGACAACGCTTTAGGGGGAGCGTACGTGTGAGGTCGCGGGTTAGTGTCAGCGTACGGGTTAGGATTAGGGGACGGGTGAGGGTCAGGCTTCGGGGAAGGGTTAGGGTTAGGGTTCGGGCTAGGGTTAGGGTTAGGGGACGGGGACGGTTTAGGGTCCAGGTGAGGGTACGACAACGCTTTAGGGGGAGCGTACGTGTGAGGGCGCGGGTTAGTGTCAGCGTACGCGTTAGGATTAGGGGACGGGTGAGGGTCAGGCTTCGGGGAAGGGTTAGGGTTAGGGTTCGGGCTAGGGTTAGGGTTAGGGGACGGGGACGGTTTAGGGTCCAGGTGAGGGTACGACAACGCTTTAGGGGGAGCGTACGTGTGAGGGCGCGGGTTAGTGTCAGCGTACGGGTTAGGATTAGGGGACGGGTGAGGGTCAGGCTTCGGGGAAGGGTTAGGGTTAGGGTTCGGGTTAGGGTTAGGGTTAGGGGACGGGGACGGTTTAGGGTCCAGGTGAGGGTACGACAACGCTTTAGGGGGAGCGTACGTGTGAGGGCGCGGGTTAGTGTCAGCGTACGGGTTAGGATTAGGGGACGGGTGAGGGTCAGGCTTCGGGGAAGGGTTAGGGTTAGGGTTCGGGCTAGGGTTAGGGTTAGGGGACGGGGACGGTTTAGGGTCCAGGTGAGGGTACGACAACGCTTTAGGGGGAGCGTACGTGTGAGGGCGCGGGTTAGTGTCAGCGTACGGGTTAGGATTAGGGGACGGGTGAGGGTCAGGCTTCGGGGAAGGGTTAGGGTTAGGGTTCGGGCTAGGGTTAGGGTTAGGGGACGGGGACGGTTTAGGGTCCAGGTGAGGGTACGACAACGCTTTAGGGGGAGCGTACTTGTGAGGGCGCGGGTTAGTGTCAGCGTACGGGTTAGGATTAGGGGACGGGTGAGGGTCAGGCTTCGGGGAAGGGTTAGGGTTAGGGTTCGGGCTAGGGTTAGGGTTAGGGGACGGGGACGGTTTAGGGTCCAGGTGAGGGTACGACAACGCTTTAGGGGGAGCGTACGTGTGAGGGCGCGGGTTAGTGTCAGCGTACGGGTTAGGATTAGGGGACGGGTGAGGGTCAGGCTTCGGGGAAGGGTTAGGGTTAGGGTTCGGGCTAGGGTTAGGGTTAGGGGACGGGGACGGTTTAGGGTCCAGGTGAGGGTACGACAACGCTTTAGGGGGAGCGTACGTGTGAGGGCGCGGGTTAGTGTCAGCGTACGCGTTAGGATTAGGGGACGGGTGAGGGTCAGGCTTCGGGGAAGGGTTAGGGTTAGGGTTCGGGCTAGGGTTAGGGTTAGGGGACGGGGACGGTTTAGGGTCCAGGTGAGGGTACGACAACGCTTTAGGGGGAGCGTACGTGTGAGGGCGCGGGTTAGTGTCAGCGTACGGGTTAGGATTAGGGGACGGGTGAGGGTCAGGCTTCGGGGAAGGGTTAGGGTTAGGGTTCGGGCTAGGGTTAGGGTTAGGGGACGGGGACGGTTTAGGGTCCAGGTGAGGGTACGACAACGCTTTAGGGGGAGCGTACGTGTGAGGGCGCGGGTTAGTGTCAGCGTACGGGTTAGGATTAGGGGACGGGTGAGGGTCAGGCTTCGGGGAAGGGTTAGGGTTAGGGTTCGGGCTAGGGTTAGGGTTAGGGGACGGGGACGGTTTAGGGTCCAGGTGAGGGTACGACAACGCTTTAGGGGGAGCGTACGTGTGAGGGCGCGGTTTAGTGTCAGCGTACGGGTTAGGATTAGGGGACGGGTGAGGGTCAGGCTTCGGGGAAGGGTTAGGGTTAGGGTTCGGGCTAGGGTTAGGGTTAGGGGACGGGGACGGTTTAGGGTCCAGGTGAGGGTACGACAAAGCTTTAGGGGGAGCGTACGTGTGAGGGCGCGGTTTAGTGTCAGCGTACGGGTTAGGATTAGGGGACGGGTGAGGGTCAGGCTTCGGGGAAGGGTTAGGGTTAGGGTTCGGGCTAGGGTTAGGGTTAGGGGACGGGGACGGTTTAGGGTCCAGGTGAGGGTACGACAACGCTTTAGGGGGAGCGTACGTGTGAGGGCGCGGGTTAGTGTCAGCGTACGGGTTAGGATTAGGGGACGGGTGAGGGTCAGGCTTCGGGGAAGGGTTAGGGTTAGGGTTCGGGCTAGGGTTAGGGTTAGGGGACGGGGACGGTTTAGGGTCCAGGTGAGGGTACGACAACGCTTTAGGGGGAGCGTACGTGTGAGGGCGCGGGTTAGTGTCAGCGTACGGGTTAGGATTAGGGGACGGGTGAGGGTCAGGCTTCGGGGAAGGGTTAGGGTTAGGGTTCGGGCTAGGGTTAGGGTTAGGGGACGGGGACGGTTTAGGGTCCAGGTGAGGGTACGACAACGCTTTAGGGGGAGCGTACGTGTGAGGGCGCGGGTTAGTGTCAGCGTACGGGTTAGGATTAGGGGACGGGTGAGGGTCAGGCTTCTGGGAAGGGTTAGGGTTAGGGTTCGGGCTAGGGTTAGGGTTAGGGGACGGGGACGGTTTAGGGTCCAGGTGAGGGTACGACAACGCTTTAGGGGGAGCGTACGTGTGAGGGCGCGGGTTAGTGTCAGCGTACGGGTTAGGATTAGGGGACGGGTGAGGGTCAGGCTTCGGGGAAGGGTTAGGGTTAGGGTTCGGGCTAGGGTTAGGGTTAGGGGACGGGGACGGTTTAGGGTCCAGGTGAGGGTACGACAACGCTTTAGGGGGAGCGTACGTGTGAGGGCGCGGGTTAGTGTCAGCGTACGGGTTAGGATTAGGGGACGGGTGAGGGTCAGGCTTCGGGGAAGGGTTAGGGTTAGGGTTCGGGCTAGGGTTAGGGTTAGGGGACGGGGACGGTTTAGGGTCCAGGTGAGGGTACGACAACGCTTTAGGGGGAGCGTACGTGTGAGGGCGCGGTTTAGTGTCAGCGTACGGGTTAGGATTAGGGGACGGGTGAGGGTCAGGCTTCGGGGAAGGGTTAGGGTTAGGGTTCGGGCTAGGGTTAGGGTTAGGGGACGGGGACGGTTTAGGGTCCAGGTGAGGGTACGACAACGCTTTAGGGGGAGCGTACGTGTGAGGGCGCGGTTTAGTGTCAGCGTACGGGTTAGGATTAGGGGACGGGTGAGGGTCAGGCTTCGGGGAAGGGTTAGGGTTAGGGTTCGGGCTAGGGTTAGGGTTAGGGGACGGGGACGGTTTAGGGTCCAGGTGAGGGTACGACAACGCTTTAGGGGGAGCGTACGTGTGAGGGCGCGGGTTAGTGTCAGCGTACGGGTTAGGATTAGGTGACGGGTGAGGGTCAGGCTTCGGGGAAGGGTTAGGGTTAGGGTTCGGGCTAGGGTTAGGGTTAGGGGACGGGGACGGTTTAGGGTCCAGGTGAGGGTACGACAACGCTTTAGGGGGAGCGTACGTGTGAGGGCGCGGGTTAGTGTCAGCGTACGGGTTAGGATTAGGGGACGGGTGAGGGTCAGGCTTCGGGGAAGGGTTAGGGTTAGGGTTCGGGCTAGGGTTAGGGTTAGGGGACGGGGACGGTTTAGGGTCCAGGTGAGGGTACGACAACGCTTTAGGGGGAGCGTACGTGTGAGGGCGCGGGTTAGTGTCAGCGTACGGGTTAGGATTAGGGGACGGGTGAGGGTCAGGCTTCGGGGAAGGGTTAGGGTTAGGGTTCGGGCTAGGGTTAGGGTTAGGGGACGGGGACGGTTTAGGGTCCAGGTGAGGGTACGACAACGCTTTAGGGGGAGCGTACGTGTGAGGGCGCGGGTTAGTGTCAGCGTACGCGTTAGGATTAGGGGACGGGTGAGGGTCAGGCTTCTGGGAAGGGTTAGGGTTAGGGTTCGGTCTAGGGTTAGGGTTAGGGGACGGGGAAGGTTTAGGGTCCAGGTGAGGGTACGACAACGCTTTAGGGGGAGCGTACGTGTGAGGGCGCGGGTTAGTGTCAGCGTACGGGTTAGGATTAGGGGACGGGTGAGGGTCAGGCTTCGGGGAAGGGTTAGGGTTAGGGTTCGGGCTAGGGTTAGGGTTAGGGGACGGGGATGGTTTAGGGTCCAGGTGAGGGTACGACAACGCTTTAGGGGGAGCGTACGTGTGAGGGCGCGGGTTAGTGTCAGCGTACGGGTTAGGATTAGGGGACGGTTGAGGGTCAGGCTTCGGGGAAGGGTTAGGGTTAGGGTTCGGGCTAGGGTTAGGGTTAGGGGACGGGGACGGTTTAGGGTCCAGGTGAGGGTACGACAACGCTTTAGGGGGAGCGTACGTGTGAGGGCGCGGTTTAGTGTCAGCGTACGGGTTAGGGTTAGGGGACGGGTGAGGGTCAGGCTTCGGGGAAGGGTTAGGGTTAGGGTTTGGGCTAGGGTTAGGGTTAGGGGACGGGGACGGTTTAGGGTCCAGGTGAGGGTACGACAACGCTTTAGGGGGAGCGTACGTGTGAGGGCGCGGGTTAGTGTCAGCGTACGGGTTAGGATTAGGGGACGGGTGAGGGTCAGGCTTCGGGGAAGGGTTAGGGTTAGGGTTCGGGCTAGGGTTAGGGTTAGGGGACGGGGACGGTTTAGGGTCCAGGTGAGGGTACGACAACGCTTTAGGGGGAGCGTACGTGTGAGGGCGCGGGTTAGTGTCAGCGTACGGGTTAGGATTAGGGGACGGGTGAGGGTCAGGCTTGGGGAAGGGTTAGGGTTAGGGTTCGGGCTAGGGTTAGGGTTAGGGGACGGGGACGGTTTAGGGTCCAGGTGAGGGTACGACAACGCTTTAGGGGGAGCGTACGTGTGAGGGGGCGGGTTAGTGTCAGCGTACGGGTTAGGATTAGGGGACGGGTGAGGGTCAGGCTTCGGGGAAGGGTTAGGGTTAGGGTTCGGTCTAGGGTTAGGATTAGGGGACGGGGAAGGTTTAGGGTCCAGGTGAGGGTACGACAACGCTTTAGGGGGAGCGTACGTGTGAGGGCGCGGGTTAGTGTCAGCGTACGGGTTAGGATTAGGGGACGGGTGAGGGTCAGGCTTCGGGGAAGGGTTAGGGTTAGGGTTCGGGCTAGGGTTAGGGTTAGGGGACGGGGACGGTTTAGGGTCCAGGTGAGGGTACGACAACGCTTTAGGGGGAGCGTACGTGTGAGGGCGCGGGTTAGTGTCAGCGTACGGGTTAGGATTAGGGGACGGGTGAGGGTCAGGCTTCGGGGAAGGGTTAGGGTTAGGGTTCGGGCTAGGGTTAGGGTTAGGGGACGGGGACGGTTTAGGGTCCAGGTAAGGGTACGACAACGCTTTAGGGGGAGCGTACGTGTGAGGGCGCGGGTTAGTGTCAGCGTACGGGTTAGGTTTAGGGGACGGGTGAGGGTCAGGCTTCGGGGAAGGGTTAGGGTTAGGGTTCGGGCTAGGGTTAGGGTTAGGGGACGGGGACGGTTTAGGGTCCAGGTGAGGGTAGGACAACGCTTTAGGGGGAGCTTACGTGTGAGGGCGCGGGTTAGTGTCAGCGTACGGGTTAGGATTAGGGGACGGGTGAGGGTCAGGCTTGGGGAAGGGTTAGGGTTAGGGTTTGGGCTAGGGTTAGGGTTAGGGGACGGGGACGGTTTAGGGTCCAGGTGAGGGTACGACAACGCTTTAGGGGGAGCGTACGTGTGAGGGCGCGGGTTAGTGTCAGCGTACGGGTTAGGATTAGGGGACGGGTGAGGGTCAGGCTTCGGGGAAGGGTTAGGGTTAGGGTTCGGTCTAGGGTTAGGGTTAGGGGACGGGGAAGGTTTAGGGTCCAGGTGAGGGTACGACAACGCTTTAGGGGGAGCGTACGTGTGAGGGCGCGGGTTAGTGTCAGCGTACGGGTTAGGATTAGGGGACGGGTGAGGGTCAGGCTTCGGGGAAGGGTTAGGGTTCGGGTTCGGGCTAGGGTTAGGGTTAGGGGACGGGGACGGTTTAGGGTCCAGGTGAGGGTACGACAACGCTTTAGGGGGAGCGTACGTGTGAGGGCGCGGGTTAGTGTCAGCGTACGGGTTAGGATTAGGGGACGGGTGAGGGTCAGGCTTCGGGGAAGGGTTAGGGTTAGGGTTCGGGCTAGGGTTAGGGTTAGGGGACGGGGACGGTTTAGGGTCCAGGTGAGGGTACGACAACGCGTTAGGGGGAGCGTACGTGTGAGGGCGCGGGTTAGTGTCAGCGTACGGGTTAGGATTAGGGGACGGGTGAGGGTCAGGCTTCGGGGAAGGGTTAGGGTTAGGGTTCGGGCTAGGGTTAGGGTTAGGGGACGGGGACGGTTTAGGGTCCAGGTGAGGGTACGACAACGCTTTAGGGGGAGCGTACGTGTGAGGGCGCGGGTTAGTGTCAGCGTACGGGTTAGGATTAGGGGACGGGTGAGGGTCAGGCTTCGAGGAAGGGTTAGGGTTAGGGTTCGGGCTAGGGTTAGGGTTAGGGGACGGGGACGGTTTAGGGTCCAGGTGAGGGTACGACAACGCTTTAGGGGGAGCGTACGTGTGAGGGCGCGGGTTAGTGTCAGCGTACGGGTTAGGATTAGGGGACGGGTGAGGGTCAGGCTTGGGGAAGGGTTAGGGTTAGGGTTCGGGCTAGGGTTAGGGTTAGGGGACGGGGACGGTTTAGGGTCCAGGTGAGGGTACGACAACGCTTTAGGGGGAGCGTACGTGTGAGGGCGCGGGTTAGTGTCAGCGTACGGGTTAGGATTAGGGGACAGGTGAGAGTCAGGCTTCGGGGAAGGGTTAGGGTTAGGGTTCGGTCTAGGGTTAGGATTAGGGGACGGGGAAGGTTTAGGGTCCAGGTGAGGGTACGACAACGCTTTAGGGGGAGCGTACGTGTGAGGGCGCGGGTTAGTGTCAGCGTATGGGTTAGGATTAGGGGACAGGTGAGAGTCAGGCTTCGGGGAAGGGTTAGGGTTAGGGTTCGGTCTAGGGTTAGGATTAGGGGACGGGGAAGGTTTAGGGTCCAGGTGAGGGTACGACAACGCTTTAGGGGGAGCGTACGTGTGAGGGCGCGGGTTAGTGTCAGCGTACGGGTTAGGATTAGGGGACGGGTGAGGGTCAGGCTTCGGGGAAGGGTTAGGGTTAGGGTTCGGGCTAGGGTTAGGGTTAGGGGACGGGGACGGTTTAGGGTCCAGGTGAGGGTACGACAACGCTTTAGGGGGAGCGTACGTGTGAGGGCGCGGGTTAGTGTCAGCGTACGGGTTAGGATTAGGGGACGGGTGAGGGTCAGGCTTCGGGGAAGGGTTAGGGTTAGGGTTCGGGCTAGGGTTAGCGTTAGGGGACGGGGACGGTTTAGGGTCCAGGTGAGGGTACGACAACGCTTTAGGGGGAGCGTACGTGTGAGGGCGCGGGTTAGTGTCAGCGTACGGGTTAGGATTTGGGGACGGGTGAGGGTCAGGCTTCGGGGAAGGGTTAGGGTTAGGGTTCGGGCTAGGGTTAGCGTTAGGGGACGGGGACGGTTTAGGGTCCAGGTGAGGGTACGACAACGCTTTAGGGGGAGCGTACGTGTGAGGGCGCGGGTTAGTGTCAGCGTACGGGTTAGGATTAGGGGACGGGTGAGGGTCAGGCTTCGGGGAAGGGTTAGGGTTAGGGTTCGGGCTAGGGTTAGGGTTAGGGGACGGGGACGGTTTAGGGTCCAGGTGAGGGTACGACAACGCTTTAGGGGGAGCGTACGTGTGAGGGCGCGGGTTAGTGTCAGCGTACGGGTTAGGATTAGGGGACGGGTGAGGGTCAGGCTTGGGGAAGGGTTAGGGTTAGGGTTCGGGCTAGGGTTAGGGTTAGGGGACGGGGACGGTTTAGGGTCCAGGTGAGGGTACGACAACGCTTTAGGGGGAGCGTACGTGTGAGGGCGCGGGTTAGTGTCAGCGTACGGGTTAGGATTAGGGGACGGGTGAGAGTCAGGCTTCGGGGAAGGGTTAGGGTTAGGGTTCGGTCTAGGGTTAGGATTAGGGGACGGGGAAGGTTTAGGGTCCAGGTGAGGGTACGACAACGCTTTAGGGGGAGCGTACGTGTGAGGGCGCGGGTTAGTGTCAGCGTACGGGTTAGGATTAGGGGACGGGTGAGGGTCAGGCTTCGGGGAAGGTTTAGGGTTAGGGTTCGGGCTAGGGTTAGGGTTAGGGGACGGGGACGGTTTAGGGTCCAGGTGAGGGTACGACAACGCTTTAGGGGGAGCGTACGTGTGAGGGCGCGGGTTAGTGTCAGCGTACGGGTTAGGATTAGGGGACGGGTGAGGGTCAGGCTTCGGGGAAGGGTTAGGGTTAGGGTTCGGGCTAGGGTTAGGGTTAGGGGACGGGGACGGTTTAGGGTCCAGGTGAGGGTACGACAACGCTTTAGGGGGAGCGTACGTGTGAGGGCGCGGGTTAGTGTCAGCGTACGGGTTAGGATTAGGGGACGGGTGAGGGTCAGGCTTCGGGGAAGGGTTAGGGTTAGGGTTCGGGCTAGGGTTAGGGTTAGGGGACGGGGACGGTTTAGGGTCCAGGTGAGGGTACGACAACGCTTTAGGGGGAGCGTACGTGTGAGGGCGCGGGTTAGTGTCAGCGTACGTGTTAGGATTAGGGGACGGGTGAGTGTCAGGCTTCGGGGAAGGGTTAGGGTTAGGGTTCGGGCTAGGGTTAGGGTTAGGGGACGGGGACGGTTTAGGGTCCAGGTGAGGGTACGACAACGCTTTAGGGGGAGCGTACGTGTGAGGGCGCGGGTTAGTTTCAGCGTACGGGTTAGGATTAGGGGACGGGTGAGGGTCAGGCTTCGGGGAGGGTTAGGGTTAGGGTTTGGGCTAGGGTTAGGGTTAGGGGACGGGGACGGTTTAGGGTCCAGGTGAGGGTACGACAACGCTTTAGGGGGAGCGTACGTGTGAGGGCGCGGGTTAGTGTCAGCGTACGGGTTAGGATTAGGGGACGGGTGAGGGTCAGGCTTCGGGGAAGGGTTAGGGTTAGGGTTCGGTCTAGGGTTAGGGTTAGGGGACGGGGAAGGTTTAGGGTCCAGGTGAGGGTACGACAACGCTTTAGGGGGAGCGTACGTGTGAGGGCGCGGGTTAGTGTCAGCGTACGGGTTAGGATTAGGGGACGGGTGAGGGTCAGTTTTGGGGAAGGGTTAGGGTTAGGGTTCGGGCTAGGGTTAGGGTTAGGGGACGGGGACGGTTTAGGGTCCAGGTGAGGGTACGACAACGATTTAGGGGGAGCGTACGTGTGAGGGCGCGGGTTAGTGTCAGCGTACGGGTTAGGATTAGGGGACGGGTGAGGGTCAGGCTTCGGGGAAGGGTTAGGGTTAGGGTTTGGTCTAGGGTTAGGGTTAGGGGACGGGGAAGGTTTAGGGTCCAGGTGAGGGTACGACAACGCTTTAGGGGGAGCGTACGTGTGAGGGCGCGGGTTAGTGTCAGCGTACGGGTTAGGATTAGGGGACGGGTGAGGGTCAGGCTTCGGGGAAGGGTTAGGGTTAGGGTTCGGGCTAGGGTTAGGGTTAGGGGACGGGGACGGTTTAGGGTCCAGGTGAGGGTACGACAACGCTTTAGGGGGAGCGTACGTGTGAGGGCGCGGGTTAGTGTCAGCGTACGGGTTAGGATTAGGGGACGGGTGAGGGTCAGGCTTCGGGGAAGGGTTAGGGTTAGGGTTCGGGCTAGGGTTAGGGTTAGGGGACGGGGACGGTTTAGGGTCCAGGTGAGGGTAGGACAACGCTTTAGGGGGAGCGTACGTGTGAGGGCGCGGGTTAGTGTCAGCGTACGGGTTAGGATTAGGGGACGGGTGAGGGTCAGGCTTGGGGAAGGGTTAGGGTTAGGGTTCGGGCTAGGGTTAGGGTTAGGGGACGGGGACGGTTTAGGGTCCAGGTGAGGGTACGACAACGCTTTAGGGGGAGCGTACGTGTGAGGGCGCGGGTTAGTGTCAGCGTACGGGTTAGGATTAGGGGACGGGTGAGGGTCAGGCTTCGGGGAAGGGTTAGGGTTAGGGTTCGGTCTAGGGTTAGGGTTAGGGGACGGGGAAGGTTTAGGGTCCAGGTGAGGGTACGACAACGCTTTAGGGGGAGCGTACGTGTGAGGGCGCGGGTTAGTGTCAGCGTACGGGTTAGGATTAGGGGACGGGTGAGGGTCAGGCTTCGGGGAAGGGTTAGGGTTAGGGTTCGGGCTAGGGTTAGGGTTAGGGGACGGGGACGGTTTAGGGTCCAGGTGAGGGTACGACAACGCTTTAGGGGGAGCGTACGTGTGAGGGCGCGGGTTAGTGTCAGCGTACGGGTTAGGATTAGGGGACGGGTGAGGGTCAGGCTTCGGGGAAGGGTTAGGGTTAGGGTTCGGGCTAGGGTTAGGGTTAGGGGACGGGGACGGTTTAGGTTCCAGGTGAGGGTACGACAACGCTTTAGGGGGAGCGTACGTGTGAGGGCGCGGGTTAGTGTCAGCGTACGGGTTAGGATTAGGGGACGGGTGAGGGTCAGGCTTCGGGGAAGGGTTAGGGTTAGGGTTCGGGCTAGGGTTAGGGTTAGGGGACGGGGACGGTTTAGGGTCCAGGTGAGGGTAGGACAACGCTTTAGGGGGAGCGTACGTGTGAGGGCGCGGGTTAGTGTCAGCGTACGGGTTAGGATTAGGGGACGGGTGAGGGTCAGGCTTCGGGGAAGGGTTAGGGTTAGGGTTCGGGCTAGGGTTAGGGTTAGGGGACGGGGACGGTTTAGGGTCCAGGTGAGGGTACGACAACGCTTTAGGGGGAGCGTACGTGTGAGGGCGCGGGTTAGTGTCAGCGTACGGGTTAGGATTAGGGGACGGATGAGGGTCAGGCTTCGGGGAAGGGTTAGGGTTAGGGTTCGGGCTAGGGTTAGGGTTAGGGGACGGGGACGGTTTAGGGTCCAGGTGAGGGTACGACAACGCTTTAGGGGGAGCGTACGTGTGAGGGCGCGGGTTAGTGTCAGCGTACGGGTTAGGATTAGGGGACGGGTGAGGGTCAGGCTTCGGGGAAGGGTTAGGGTTAGGGTTCGGTCTAGGGTTAGGGTTAGGGGACGGGGAAGGTTTAGGGTCCAGGTGAGGGTACGACAACGCTTTAGGGGGAGCGTACGTGTGAGGGCGCGGGTTAGTGTCAGCGTACGGTTAGGATTAGGGGACGGGTGAGGGTCAGGCTTCGGGGAAGGGTTAGGGTTAGGGTTCGGGCTAGGGTTAGGGTTAGGGGACGGGGACGGTTTAGGGTCCAGGTGAGGGTACGACAACGCTTTAGGGGGAGCGTACGTGTGAGGGCGCGGGTTAGTGTCAGCGTACGGGTTAGGATTAGGGGACGGGTGAGGGTCAGGCTTCGGGGAAGGGTTAGGGTTAGGGTTCGGGCTAGGGTTAGGGTTAGGGGACGGGGACGGTTTAGGGTCCAGGTGAGGGTACGACAACGCTTTAGGGGGAGCGTACGTGTGAGGGCGCGGGTTAGTGTCAGCGTACGGGTTAGGATTAGGGGACGGGTGAGGGTCAGGCTTCGGGGAGGGTTAGGGTTAGGGTTTGGGCTAGGGTTAGGGTTAGGGGACGGGGACGGTTTAGGGTCCAGGTGAGGGTACGACAACGCTTTAGGGGGAGCGTACGTGTGAGGGCGCGGGTTAGTGTCAGCGTACGGGTTAGGATTAGGGGACGGGTGAGGGTCAGGCTTCGGGGAAGGGTTAGGGTTAGGGTTCGGTCTAGGGTTAGGGTTAGGGGACGGGGAAGGTTTAGGGTCCAGGTGAGGGTACGACAAAGCTTTAGGGGGAGCGTACGTGTGAGGGGGCGGGTTAGTGTCAGCGTACGGGTTAGGATTAGGGGACGGGTGAGGGTCAGGCTTCGGGGAAGGGTTAGGGTTAGGGTTCGGGCTAGGGTTAGCGTTAGGGGACGGGGACGGTTTAGGGTCCAGGTGAGGGTACGACAACGCTTTAGGGGGAGCGTACGTGTGAGTGCGCGGGTTAGTGTCAGCGTACGGGTTAGGATTAGGGGACGGGTGAGGGTCAGGCTTCGGGGAAGGGTTAGGGTTAGGGTTCGGGCTAGGGTTAGCGTTAGGGGACGGGGACGGTTTAGGGTCCAGGTGAGGGTACGACAACGCTTTAGGGGGAGCGTACGTGTGAGGGCGCGGGTTAGTGTCAGCGTACGGGTTAGGATTAGGGGACGGGTGAGGGTCAGGCTTGGGGAAGGGTTAGGGTTAGGGTTCGGGCTAGGGTTAGGGTTAGGGGACGGGGACGGTTTAGGGTCCAGGTGAGGGTACGACAACGCTTTAGGGGGAGCGTACGTGTGAGGGCGCGGGTTAGTGTCAGCGTACGGGTTAGGATTAGGGGACGGGTGAGGGTCAGGCTTCGGGGAAGGGTTAGGGTTAGGGTTCGGTCTAGGGTTAGGGTTAGGGGACGGGGAAGGTTTAGGGTCCAGGTGAGGGTACGACAACGCTTTAGGGGGAGCGTACGTGTGAGGGCGCGGGTTAGTGTCAGCGTACGGGTTAGGATTAGGGGACGGGTGAGGGTCAGGCTTCGGGGAAGGGTTAGGGTTAGGGTTCGGGCTAGGGTTAGGGTTAGGGGACGGGGACGGTTTAGGGTCCAGGTGAGGGTACGACAACGCTTTAGGGGGAGCGTACGTGTGAGGGCGCGGGTTAGTGTCAGCGTACGGGTTAGGATTAGGGGACGGGTGAGGGTCAGGCTTCGGGGAAGGGTTAGGGTTAGGGTTCGGGCTAGGGTTAGGGTTAGGGGACGGGGACGGTTTAGGTTCCAGGTGAGTGTACGACAACGCTTTAGGGGGAGCGTACGTGTGAGGGCGCGGGTTAGTGTCAGCGTACGGGTTAGGATTAGGGGACGGGTGAGGGTCAGGCTTCGGGGAAGGGTTAGGGTTAGGGTTCGGGCTAGGGTTAGGGTTAGGGGACGGGGACGGTTTAGGGTCCAGGTGGGGGTACGACAACGCTTTAGGGGGAGCGTACGTGTGAGGGCGCGGGTTAGTGTCAGCGTACGGGTTAGGATTAGGGGACGGATGAGGGTCAGGCTTCGGGGAAGGGTTAGGGTTAGGGTTCGGGCTAGGGTTAGGGTTAGGGGACGGGGACGGTTTAGGGTCCAGGTGAGGGTACGACAACGCTTTAGGGGGAGCGTACGTGTGAGGGCGCGGGTTAGTGTCAGCGTACGGGTTAGGATTAGGGGACGGGTGAGGGTCAGGCTTCGGGGAAGGGTTAGGGTTAGGGTTCGGTCTAGGGTTAGGGTTAGGGGACGGGGAAGGTTTAGGGTCCAGGTGAGGGTACGACAACGCTTTAGGGGGAGCGTACGTGTGAGGGCGCGGGTTAGTGTCAGCGTACGGGTTAGGATTAGGGGACGGGTGAGGGTCAGGCTTCGGGGAAGGGTTAGGGTTAGGGTTCGGGCTAGGGTTAGGGTTAGGGGACGGGGACGGTTTAGGGTCCAGGTGAGGGTACGACAACGCTTTAGGGGGAGCGTACGTGTGAGGGCGCGGGTTAGTGTCAGCGTACGGGTTAGGATTAGGGGACGGGTGAGGGTCAGGCTTCGGGGAAGGGTTAGGGTTAGGGTTCGGGCTAGGGTTAGGGTTAGGGGACGGGGACGGTTTAGGGTCCAGGTGAGGGTACGACAACGCTTTAGGGGGAGCGTACGTGTGAGGGCGCGGGTTAGTGTCAGCGTACGGGTTAGGATTAGGGGACGGGTGAGGGTCAGGCTTCGGGGAGGGTTAGGGTTAGGGTTCGGGCTAGGGTTAGGGTTAGGGGACGGGGACGGTTTAGGGTCCAGGTGAGGGTACGACAACGCTTTAGGGGGAGCGTACGTGTGAGGGCGCGGGTTAGTGTCAGCGTACGGGTTAGGATTAGGGGACGGGTGAGGGTCAGGCTTCGGGGAAGGGTTAGGGTTAGGGTTCGGTCTAGGGTTAGGGTTAGGGGACGGGGAAGGTTTAGGGTCCAGGTGAGGGTACGACAAAGCTTTAGGGGGAGCGTACGTGTGAGGGGGCGGGTTAGTGTCAGCGTACGGGTTAGGATTAGGGGACGGGTGAGGGTCAGGCTTCGGGGAAGGGTTAGGGTTAGGGTTCGGGCTAGGGTTAGCGTTAGGGGACGGGGACGGTTTAGGGTCCAGGTGAGGGTACGACAACGCTTTAGGGGGAGCGTACGTGTGAGGGCGCGGGTTAGTGTAAGCGTACGGGTTAGGATTAGGGGACGGGTGAGGGTCAGGCTTCGGGGAAGGGTTAGGGTTATGGTTCGGGCTAGGGTTAGGGTTAGGGGACGGGGACGGTTTAGGGTCCAGGTGAGGGTACGACAACGCTTTAGGGGGAGCGTACGTGTGAGGGCGCGGGTTAGTGTCAGCGTACGGGTTAGGGTTAGGGGACGGGTGAGGGTCAGGCTTCGGGGAAGGGTTAGGGTTAGGGTTCGGGCTAGGGTTAGGGTTATGGGACGGGGACGGTTTAGGGTCCAGGTGAGGGTAGGACAACGCTTTAGGGGGAGCGTACGTGTGAGGGCGCGGGTTAGTGTCAGCGTACGGGTTAGGATTAGGGGACGGGTGAGGGTCAGGCTTGGGGAAGGGTTAGGGTTAGGGTTCGGGCTAGGGTTAGGGTTAGGGGACGGGGACGGTTTAGGGTCCAGGTGAGGGTACGACAACGCTTTAGGGGGAGCGTACGTGTGAGGGCGCGGGTTAGTGTCAGCGTACGGGTTAGGATTAGGGGACGGGTGAGGGTCAGGCTTCGGGGAAGGGTTAGGGTTAGGGTTCGGGCTAGGGTTAGGGTTAGGGGACGGGGACGGTTTAGGGTCCAGGTGAGGGTACGACAACGCTTTAGGGGGAGCGTACGTGTGAGGGCGCGGGTTAGTGTCAGCGTACGGGTTAGGATTAGGGGACGGGTGAGGGTCAGGCTTCGGGGAAGGGTTAGGGTTAGGGTTCGGGCTAGGGTTAGGGTTAGGGGACGGGGACGGTTTAGGGTCCAGGTGAGGGTAGGACAACGCTTTAGGGGGAGCGTACGTGTGAGGGCGCGGGTTAGTGTCAGCGTACGGGTTAGGATTAGGGGACGGGTGAGGGTCAGGCTTGGGGAAGGGTTAGGGTTAGGGTTCGGGCTAGGGTTAGGGTTAGGGGACGGGGACGGTTTAGGGTCCAGGTGAGGGTACGACAACGCTTTAGGGGGAGCGTACGTGTGAGGGCGCGGGTTAGTGTCAGCGTACGGGTTAGGATTAGGGGACGGGTGAGGGTCAGGCTTCGGGGAAGGGTTAGGGTTAGGGTTCGGGCTAGGGTTAGGGTTAGGGGACGGGGAAGGTTTAGGGTCCAGGTGAGGGTACGACAACGCTTTAGGGGGAGCGTACGTGTGAGGGCGCGGGTTAGTGTCAGCGTACGGGTTAGGATTAGGGGACGGGTGAGGGTCAGGCTTCGGGGAAGGGTTAGGGTTAGGGTTCGGGCTAGGGTTAGGGTTAGGGGACGGGGACGGTTTAGGGTCCAGGTGAGGGTACGACAACGCTTTAGGGGGAGCGTACGTGTGAGGGCGCGGGTTAGTGTCAGCGTACGGGTTAGGATTAGGGGACGGGTGAGGGTCAGGCTTCGGGGAAGGGTTAGGGTTAGGGTTCGGGCTAGGGTTAGGGTTAGGGGACGGGGACGGTTTAGGGTCCAGGTGAGGGTACGACAACGCTTTAGGGGGAGCGTACGTGTGAGGGCGCGGGTTAGTGTCAGCGTACGGGTTAGGATTAGGGGACGGGTGAGGGTCAGGCTTCGGGGAAGGGTTAGGGTTAGGGTTCGGGCTAGGGTTAGGGTTAGGGGACGGGGACGGTTTAGGGTCCAGGTGAGGGTACGACAACGCTTTAGGGGGAGAGTACGTGTGAGGGCGCGGTTTAGTGTCAGCGTACGGGTTAGGATTAGGGGACGGGTGAGGGTCAGGCTTCGGGGAAGGGTTAGGGTTAGGGTTCGGGCTAGGGTTAGGGTTAGGGGACGGGGACGGTTTAGGGTCCAGGTGAGGGTACGACAACGCTTTAGGGGGAGCGTACGTGTGAGGGCGCGGTTTAGTGTCAGCGTACGGGTTAGGATTAGGGGACGGGTGAGGGTCAGGCTTCGGGGAAGGGTTAGGGTTAGGGTTCGGGCTAGGGTTAGGGTTAGGGGACGGGGACGGTTTAGGGTCCAGGTGAGGGTACGACAACGCTTTAGGGGGAGCGTACGTGTGAGGGCGCGGGTTAGTGTCAGCGTACGGGTTAGGATTAGGGGACGGGTGAGGGTCAGGCTTCGGGGAAGGGTTAGGGTTAGGGTTCGGGCTAGGGTTAGGGTTAGGGGACGGGGACGGTTTAGGGTCCAGGTGAGGGTACGACAACGCTTTAGGGGGAGCGTACGTGTGAGGGCGCGGGTTAGTGTCAGCGTACGGGTTAGGATTAGGGGACGGGTGAGGGTCAGGCTTCGGGGAAGGGTTAGGGTTAGGGTTCGGGCTAGGGTTAGGGTTAGGGGACGGGGACGGTTTAGGGTCCAGGTGAGGGTACGACAACGCTTTAGGGGGAGCGTACGTGTGAGGGCGCGGGTTAGTGTCAGCGTACGGGTTAGGATTAGGGGACGGGTGAGGGTCAGGCTTCGGGGAAGGGTTAGGGTTAGGGTTCGGGCTAGGGTTAGGGTTAGGGGACGGGGACGGTTTAGGGTCCAGGTGAGGGTACGACAACGCTTTAGGGGGAGCGTACGTGTGAGGGCGCGGGTTAGTGTCAGCGTACGGGTTAGGATTAGGGGACGGGTGAGGGTCAGGCTTCGGGGAAGGGTTAGGGTTAGGGTTCGGGCTAGGGTTAGGGTTAGGGGACGGGGACGGTTTAGGGTCCAGGTGAGGGTACGACAACGCTTTAGGGGGAGCGTACGTGTGAGGGCGCGGGTTAGTGTCAGCGTACGGGTTAGGATTAGGGGACGGGTGAGGGTCAGGCTTCGGGGAAGGGTTAGGGTTAGGGTTCGGGCTAGGGTTAGGGTTAGGGGACGGGGACGGTTTAGGGTCCAGGTGAGGGTACGACAACGCTTTAGGGGGAGCGTACGTGTGAGGGCGCGGTTTAGTGTCAGCGTACGGGTTAGGATTAGGGGACGGGTGAGGGTCAGGCTTCGGGGAAGGGTTAGGGTTAGGGTTCGGGCTAGGGTTAGGGTTAGGGGACGGGGACGGTTTAGGGTCCAGGTGAGGGTACGACAACGCTTTAGGGGGAGCGTACGTGTGAGGGCGCGGTTTAGTGTCAGCGTACGGGTTAGGATTAGGGGACGGGTGAGGGTCAGGCTTCGGGGAAGGGTTAGGGTTAGGGTTCGGGCTAGGGTTAGGGTTAGGGGACGGGGACGGTTTAGGGTCCAGGTGAGGGTACGACAACGCTTTAGGGGGAGCGTACGTGTGAGGGCGCGGTTTAGTGTCAGCGTACGGGTTAGGATTAGGGGACGGGTGAGGGTCAGGCTTCGGGGAAGGGTTAGGGTTAGGGTTCGGGCTAGGGTTAGGGTTAGGGGACGGGGACGGTTTAGGGTCCAGGTGAGGGTACGACAACGCTTTAGGGGGAGCGTACGTGTGAGGGCGCGGTTTAGTGTCAGCGTACGGGTTAGGATTAGGGGACGGGTGAGGGTCAGGCTTCGGGGAAGGGTTAGGGTTAGGGTTCGGGCTAGGGTTAGGGTTAGGGGACGGGGACGGTTTAGGGTCCAGGTGAGGGTACGACAACGCTTTAGGGGGAGCGTACGTGTGAGGGCGCGGTTTAGTGTCAGCGTACGGGTTAGGATTAGGGGACGGGTGAGGGTCAGGCTTGGGGAAGGTTTAGGGTTAGGGTTCGGGCTAGGGTTAGGGTTAGGGGACGGGGACGGTTTAGGGTCCAGGTGAGGGTACGACAACGCTTTAGGGGGAGCGTACGTGAGAGGGCGCGGGTTAGTGTCAGCGTACGGGTTAGGATTAGGGGACGGGTGAGAGTCAGGCTTCGGGGAAGGGTTAGGGTTAAGGTTCGGTCTAGGGTTAGGGTTAGGGGACGGGGAAGGTTTAGGGTCCAGGTGAGGGTACGACAACGCTTTAGGGGGAGCGTACGTGTGAGGGCGCGGGTTAGTGTCAGCGTACGGGTTAGGATTAGGGGACGGGTGAGGGTCAGGCTTCGGGGAAGTGTTACGGTTACGGTTCGGGCTAGGGTTAGGGTTAGGGGACGGGGACGGTTTAGGGTCCAGGTGAGGGTACGACAACGCTTTAGGGGGAGCGTACGTGTGAGGGCGCGGATTAGTGTCAGCGTACGGGTTAGGATTAGGGGACGGGTGAGGGTCAGGCTTCGGGGAAGGTTTAGGGTTAGGTTTCGGGCTAGGGTTAGGGTTAGGGGACGGGGATGGTTTAGGGTCCAGGTGAGGGTACGACAACGCTTTAGGGGGAGCGTACGTGTGAGGGCGTGGGTTAGTGTCAGCGTACGGGTTAGGATTAGGGGACGGGTGAGGGTCAGGCTTCGGGGAAGGGTTAGGGTTAGGGTTCGGGCTAGGGTTAGGTTTAGGGGACGGGGACGGTTTAGGGTCCAGGTGAGGGTACGACAACGCTTTAGGGGGAGCGTACGTGTGAGGGCGTGGGTTAGTGTCAGCGTACGGGTTAGGATTAGGGGACGGGTGAGGGTCAGGCTTCAGGGAAGGTTTAGGGTTAAGGTTCGGGCTAGGGTTAGGGTTAGGGGACGGGGACGGTTTAGGGTCCAGGTGAGGGTAGGACAACGCTTTCGTGGGAGCGTACGTGTGAGGGCGCGGGTTAGTGTCAGCGTACGGGTTAGGATTAGGGGACGGGTGAGGGTCAGGCTTCGGGGAAGGGTTAGGGTTAGGGTTCGGGCTAGGGTTAGGGTTAGGGGACGGGGACGGTTTAGGGTCCAGGTGAGGGTACGACAACGCTTTAGGGGGAGCGTACGTGTGAGGGCGCGGGTTAGTGTCAGCGTACGTGTTAGGATTAGGGGACGGGTGAGGGTCAGGCTTGGGGAAGGGTTAGGGTTAGGGTTCGGGCTAGGGTTAGGGTTAGGGGACGGGGACGGTTTAGGGTCCAGGTGAGGGTACGACAACGCTTTAGGGGGAGCGTACGTGTGAGGGCACGGGTTAGTGTCAGCGTACGGGTTAGGATTAGGGGACGGGTGAGGGTCAGGCTTCGGGGAAGGGTTAGGGTTAGGGTTCGGTCTAGGGTTAGGGTTAGGGGACGGGGAAGGTTTAGGGTCCAGGTGAGGGTACGACAACGCTTTAGGGGGAGCGTACGTGTGAGGGCGCGGGTTAGTGTCAGCGTACGGTTTAGGATTAGGGGACGGGTGAGGGTCAGGCTTCGGGGAAGGGTTAGGGTTAGGGTTCGGGCTAGGGTTAGGGTTAGGGGACGGGGACGGTTTAGGGTCCAGGTGAGGGTACGACAACGCTTTAGGGGGAGCGTACGTGTGAGGGCGCGGGTTAGTGTCAGCGTACGGGTTAGGATAAGGGGAAGGGTGAGGGTCAGGCTTCGGGGAAGGGTTAGGGTTAGGGTTCGGGCTAGGGTTAGGGTTAGGGGACGGGGACGGTTTAGGGTCCAGGTGAGGGTACGACAACGCTTTAGGGGGAGCGTACGTGTGAGGGCGCGGGTTAGTGTCAGCGTACGGGTTAGGATTAGGGGACGGGTGAGGGTCAGGCTTCGGGGAAGGGTTAGGGTTAGGGTTCGGGCTAGGGTTAGGGTTAGGGGACGGGGACGGTTTAGGGTCCAGGTGAGGGTACGACAACGCTTTAGGGGGAGCGTACGTGTGAGGGCGCGGGTTAGTGTCAGCGTACGGGTTAGGATTAGGGGACGGGTGAGGGTCAGGCTTGGGGAAGGGTTAGGGTTAGGGTTCGGGCTAGGGTTAGGGTTAGGGGACGGGGACGGTTTAGGGTCCAGGTGAGGGTACGACAACGCTTTAGGGGGAGCGTACATGTGAGGGCGCGGGTTAGTGTCAGCGTACGGGTTAGGATTAGGGGACGGGTGAGGGTCAGGCTTCGGGGAAGGGTTAGGGTTAGGGTTCGGTCTAGGGTTAGGGTTAGGGGACGGGGAAGGTTTAGGGTCCAGGTGAGGGTACGACAACGCTTTAGGGGGAGCGTACGTGTGAGGGCGCGGGTTAGTGTCAGCGTACGGGTTAGGATTAGGGGACGGGTGAGGGTCAGGCTTCGGGGAAGGGTTAGGGTTCGGGTTCGGGCTAGGGTTAGGGTTAGGGGACGGGGACGGTTTAGGGTCCAGGTGAGGGTACGACAACGCTTTAGGGGGAGCGTACGTGTGAGGGCGCGGGTTAGTGTCAGCGTACGGGTTAGGATTAGGGGACGGGTGAGGGTCAGGCTTCGGGGAAGGGTTAGGGTTAGGGTTCGGGCTAGGGTTAGGGTTAGGGGACGGGGACGGTTTAGGGTCCAGGTGAGGGTACGACAACGCGTTAGGGGGAGCGTACGTGTGAGGGCGCGGGTTAGTGTCAGCGTACGGGTTAGGATTAGGGGACGGGTGAGGGTCAGGCTTCGGGGAAGGGTTAGGGTTAGGGTTCGGGCTAGGGTTAGGGTTAGGGGACGGGGACGGTTTAGGGTCCAGGTGAGGGTACGACAACGCTTTAGGGGGAGCGTACGTGTGAGGGCGCGGGTTAGTGTCAGCGTACGGGTTAGGATTAGGGGACGGGTGAGGGTCAGGCTTCGAGGAAGGGTTAGGGTTAGGGTTCGGGCTAGGGTTAGGGTTAGGGGACGGGGACGGTTTAGGGTCCAGGTGAGGGTACGACAACGCTTTAGGGGGAGCGTACGTGTGAGGGCGCGGGTTAGTGTCAGCGTACGGGTTAGGATTAGGGGACGGGTGAGGGTCAGGCTTGGGGAAGGGTTAGGGTTAGGGTTCGGGCTAGGGTTAGGGTTAGGGGACGGGGACGGTTTAGGGTCCAGGTGAGGGTACGACAACGCTTTAGGGGGAGCGTACGTGTGAGGGCGCGGGTTAGTGTCAGCGTACGGGTTAGGATTAGGGGACAGGTGAGAGTCAGGCTTCGGGGAAGGGTTAGGGTTAGGGTTCGGTCTAGGGTTAGGATTAGGGGACGGGGAAGGTTTAGGGTCCAGGTGAGGGTACGACAACGCTTTAGGGGGAGCGTACGTGTGAGGGCGCGGGTTAGTGTCAGCGTACGGGTTAGGATTAGGGGACAGGTGAGAGTCAGGCTTCGGGGAAGGGTTAGGGTTAGGGTTCGGTCTAGGGTTAGGATTAGGGGACGGGGAAGGTTTAGGGTCCAGGTGAGGGTACGACAACGCTTTAGGGGGAGCGTACGTGTGAGGGCGCGGGTTAGTGTCAGCGTACGGGTTAGGATTAGGGGACGGGTGAGAGTCAGGCTTCGGGGAAGGGTTAGGGTTAGGGTTCGGTCTAGGGTTAGGATTAGGGGACGGGGAAGGTTTAGGGTCCAGGTGAGGGTACGACAACGCTTTAGGGGGAGCGTACGTGTGAGGGCGCGGGTTAGTGTCAGCGTACGGGTTAGGATTAGGGGACGGGTGAGTGTCAGGCTTCAGGGAAGGGTTAGGGTTAGGGTTCGGGCTAGGGTTAGGGTTAGGGGACGGGGACGGTTTAGGGTCCAGGTGAGGGTACGACAACGCTTTAGGGGGAGCGTACGTGTGAGGGCGCGGGTTAGTGTCAGCGTACGGGTTAGGATTAGGGGACGGGTGAGGGTCAGGCTTCGGGGAAGGGTTAGGGTTAGGGTTCGGGCTAGGGTTAGGGTTAGGGGACGGGGACGGTTTAGGGTCCAGGTGAGGGTACGACAACGCTTTAGGGGGAGCGTACGTGTGAGGGCGCGGGTTAGTGTCAGCGTACGTGTTAGGATTAGGGGACGGGTGAGTGTCAGGCTTCGGGGAAGGGTTAGGGTTAGGGTTCGGGCTAGGGTTAGGGTTAGGGGACGGGGACGGTTTAGGGTCCAGGTGAGGGTACGACAACGCTTTAGGGGGAGCGTACGTGTGAGGGCGCGGGTTAGTTTCAGCGTACGGGTTAGGATTAGGGGACGGGTGAGGGTCAGGCTTCGGGGAGGGTTAGGGTTAGGGTTTGGGCTAGGGTTAGGGTTAGGGGACGGGGACGGTTTAGGGTCCAGGTGAGGGTACGACAACGCTTTAGGGGGAGCGTACGTGTGAGGGCGCGGGTTAGTGTCAGCGTACGGGTTAGGATTAGGGGACGGGTGAGGGTCAGGCTTCGGGGAAGGGTTAGGGTTAGGGTTCGGTCTAGGGTTAGGGTTAGGGGACGGGGAAGGTTTAGGGTCCAGGTGAGGGTACGACAACGCTTTAGGGGGAGCGTACGTGTGAGGGCGCGGGTTAGTGTCAGCGTACGGGTTAGGATTAGGGGACGGGTGAGGGTCAGTTTTGGGGAAGGGTTAGGGTTAGGGTTCGGGCTAGGGTTAGGGTTAGGGGACGGGGACGGTTTAGGGTCCAGGTGAGGGTACGACAACGATTTAGGGGGAGCGTACGTGTGAGGGCGCGGGTTAGTGTCAGCGTACGGGTTAGGATTAGGGGACGGGTGAGGGTCAGGCTTCGGGGAAGGTTTAGGGTTAGGGTTTGGTCTAGGGTTAGGGTTAGGGGACGGGGAAGGTTTAGGGTCCAGGTGAGGGTACGACAACGCTTTAGGGGGAGCGTACGTGTGAGGGCGCGGGTTAGTGTCAGCGTACGGGTTAGGATTAGGGGACGGGTGAGTGTCAGGCTTCGGGGAAGGGTTAGGGTTAGGGTTCGGGCTAGGGTTAGGGTTAGGGGACGGGGACGGTTTAGGGTCCAGGTGAGGGTACGACAACGCTTTAGGGGGAGCGTACGTGTGAGGGCGCGGGTTAGTGTCAGCGTACGGGTTAGGATTAGGGGACGGGTGAGGGTCAGGCTTCGGGGAAGGGTTAGGGTTAGGGTTCGGGCTAGGGTTAGGGTTAGGGGACGGGGACGGTTTAGGGTCCAGGTGAGGGTAGGACAACGCTTTAGGGGGAGCGTACGTGTGAGGGCGCGGGTTAGTGTCAGCGTACGGGTTAGGATTAGGGGACGGGTGAGGGTCAGGCTTGGGGAAGGGTTAGGGTTAGGGTTCGGGCTAGGGTTAGGGTTAGGGGACGGGGACGGTTTAGGGTCCAGGTGAGGGTACGACAACGCTTTAGGGGGAGCGTACGTGTGAGGGCGCGGGTTAGTGTCAGCGTACGGGTTAGGATTAGGGGACGGGTGAGGGTCAGGCTTCGGGGAAGGGTTAGGGTTAGGGTTCGGGCTAGGGTTAGGGTTAGGGGACGGGGAAGGTTTAGGGTCCAGGTGAGGGTACGACAACGCTTTAGGGGGAGCGTACGTGTGAGGGCGCGGGTTAGTGTCAGCGTACGGGTTAGGATTAGGGGACGGGTGAGGGTCAGGCTTCGGGGAAGGGTTAGGGTTAGGGTTCGGGCTAGGGTTAGGGTTAGGGGACGGGGACGGTTTAGGGTCCAGGTGAGGGTACGACAACGCTTTAGGGGGAGCGTACGTGTGAGGGCGCGGGTTAGTGTCAGCGTACGGGTTAGGATTAGGGGACGGGTGAGGGTCAGGCTTCGGGGAAGGGTTAGGGTTAGGGTTCGGGCTAGGGTTAGGGTTAGGGGACGGGGACGGTTTAGGGTCCAGGTGAGGGTACGACAACGCTTTAGGGGGAGCGTACGTGTGAGGGCGCGGGTTAGTGTCAGCGTACGGGTTAGGATTAGGGGACGGGTGAGGGTCAGGCTTCGGGGAAGGGTTAGGGTTAGGGTTCGGGCTAGGGTTAGGGTTAGGGGACGGGGACGGTTTAGGGTCCAGGTGAGGGTACGACAACGCTTTAGGGGGAGAGTACGTGTGAGGGCGCGGTTTAGTGTCAGCGTACGGGTTAGGATTAGGGGACGGGTGAGGGTCAGGCTTCGGGGAAGGGTTAGGGTTAGGGTTCGGGCTAGGGTTAGGGTTAGGGGACGGGGACGGTTTAGGGTCCAGGTGAGGGTACGACAACGCTTTAGGGGGAGCGTACGTGTGAGGGCGCGGTTTAGTGTCAGCGTACGGGTTAGGATTAGGGGACGGGTGAGGGTCAGGCTTCGGGGAAGGGTTAGGGTTAGGGTTCGGGCTAGGGTTAGGGTTAGGGGACGGGGACGGTTTAGGGTCCAGGTGAGGGTACGACAACGCTTTAGGGGGAGCGTACGTGTGAGGGCGCGGGTTAGTGTCAGCGTACGGGTTAGGATTAGGGGACGGGTGAGGGTCAGGCTTCGGGGAAGGGTTAGGGTTAGGGTTCGGGCTAGGGTTAGGGTTAGGGGACGGGGACGGTTTAGGGTCCAGGTGAGGGTACGACAACGCTTTAGGGGGAGCGTACGTGTGAGGGCGCGGGTTAGTGTCAGCGTACGGGTTAGGATTAGGGGACGGGTGAGGGTCAGGCTTCGGGGAAGGGTTAGGGTTAGGGTTCGGGCTAGGGTTAGGGTTAGGGGACGGGGACGGTTTAGGGTCCAGGTGAGGGTACGACAACGCTTTAGGGGGAGCGTACGTGTGAGGGCGCGGGTTAGTGTCAGCGTACGGGTTAGGATTAGGGGACGGGTGAGGGTCAGGCTTCGGGGAAGGGTTAGGGTTAGGGTTCGGGCTAGGGTTAGGGTTAGGGGACGGGGACGGTTTAGGGTCCAGGTGAGGGTACGACAACGCTTTAGGGGGAGCGTACGTGTGAGGGCGCGGGTTAGTGTCAGCGTACGGGTTAGGATTAGGGGACGGGTGAGGGTCAGGCTTCGGGGAAGGGTTAGGGTTAGGGTTCGGGCTAGGGTTAGGGTTAGGGGACGGGGACGGTTTAGGGTCCAGGTGAGGGTACGACAACGCTTTAGGGGGAGCGTACGTGTGAGGGCGCGGGTTAGTGTCAGCGTACGGGTTAGGATTAGGGGACGGGTGAGGGTCAGGCTTCGGGGAAGGGTTAGGGTTAGGGTTCGGGCTAGGGTTAGGGTTAGGGGACGGGGACGGTTTAGGGTCCAGGTGAGGGTACGACAACGCTTTAGGGGGAGCGTACGTGTGAGGGCGCGGTTTAGTGTCAGCGTACGGGTTAGGATTAGGGGACGGGTGAGGGTCAGGCTTCGGGGAAGGGTTAGGGTTAGGGTTCGGGCTAGGGTTAGGGTTAGGGGACGGGGACGGTTTAGGGTCCAGGTGAGGGTACGACAACGCTTTAGGGGGAGCGTACGTGTGAGGGCGCGGTTTAGTGTCAGCGTACGGGTTAGGATTAGGGGACGGGTGAGGGTCAGGCTTCGGGGAAGGGTTAGGGTTAGGGTTCGGGCTAGGGTTAGGGTTAGGGGACGGGGACGGTTTAGGGTCCAGGTGAGGGTACGACAACGCTTTAGGGGGAGCGTACGTGTGAGGGCGCGGTTTAGTGTCAGCGTACGGGTTAGGATTAGGGGACGGGTGAGGGTCAGGCTTCGGGGAAGGGTTAGGGTTAGGGTTCGGGCTAGGGTTAGGGTTAGGGGACGGGGACGGTTTAGGGTCCAGGTGAGGGTACGACAACGCTTTAGGGGGAGCGTACGTGTGAGGGCGCGGTTTAGTGTCAGCGTACGGGTTAGGATTAGGGGACGGGTGAGGGTCAGGCTTCGGGGAAGGGTTAGGGTTAGGGTTCGGGCTAGGGTTAGGGTTAGGGGACGGGGACGGTTTAGGGTCCAGGTGAGGGTACGACAACGCTTTAGGGGGAGCGTACGTGTGAGGGCGCGGTTTAGTGTCAGCGTACGGGTTAGGATTAGGGGACGGGTGAGGGTCAGGCTTGGGGAAGGTTTAGGGTTAGGGTTCGGGCTAGGGTTAGGGTTAGGGGACGGGGACGGTTTAGGGTCCAGGTGAGGGTACGACAACGCTTTAGGGGGAGCGTACGTGAGAGGGCGCGGGTTAGTGTCAGCGTACGGGTTAGGATTAGGGGACGGGTGAGAGTCAGGCTTCGGGGAAGGGTTAGGGTTAAGGTTCGGTCTAGGGTTAGGGTTAGGGGACGGGGAAGGTTTAGGGTCCAGGTGAGGGTACGACAACGCTTTAGGGGGAGCGTACGTGTGAGGGCGCGGGTTAGTGTCAGCGTACGGGTTAGGATTAGGGGACGGTTGAGGGTCAGGCTTCGGGGAAGTGTTACGGTTACGGTTCGGGCTAGGGTTAGGGTTAGGGGACGGGGACGGTTTAGGGTCCAGGTGAGGGTACGACAACGCTTTAGGGGGAGCGTACGTGTGAGGGCGCGGATTAGTGTCAGCGTACGGGTTAGGATTAGGGGACGGGTGAGGGTCAGGCTTCGGGGAAGGTTTAGGGTTAGGTTTCGGGCTAGGGTTAGGGTTAGGGGACGGGGATGGTTTAGGGTCCAGGTGAGGGTACGACAACGCTTTAGGGGGAGCGTACGTGTGAGGGCGTGGGTTAGTGTCAGCGTACGGGTTAGGATTAGGGGACGGGTGAGGGTCAGGCTTCGGGGAAGGGTTAGGGTTAGGGTTCGGGCTAGGGTTAGGTTTAGGGGACGGGGACGGTTTAGGGTCCAGGTGAGGGTACGACAACGCTTTAGGGGGAGCGTACGTGTGAGGGCGTGGGTTAGTGTCAGCGTACGGGTTAGGATTAGGGGACGGGTGAGGGTCAGGCTTCAGGGAAGGTTTAGGGTTAAGGTTCGGGCTAGGGTTAGGGTTAGGGGACGGGGACGGTTTAGGGTCCAGGTGAGGGTAGGACAACGCTTTCGTGGGAGCGTACGTGTGAGCGCGCGGGTTAGTGTCAGCGTACGGGTTAGGATTAGGGGACGGGTGAGGGTCAGGCTTCGGGGAAGGGTTAGGGTTAGGGTTCGGGCTAGGGTTAGGGTTAGGGGACGGGGACGGTTTAGGGTCCAGGTGAGGGTACGACAACGCTTTAGGGGGAGCGTACGTGTGAGGGCGCGGGTTAGTGTCAGCGTACGTGTTAGGATTAGGGGACGGGTGAGGGTCAGGCTTGGGGAAGGGTTAGGGTTAGGGTTCGGGCTAGGGTTAGGGTTAGGGGACGGGGACGGTTTAGGGTCCAGGTGAGGGTACGACAACGCTTTAGGGGGAGCGTACGTGTGAGGGCACGGGTTAGTGTCAGCGTACGGGTTAGGATTAGGGGACGGGTGAGGGTCAGGCTTCGGGGAAGGGTTAGGGTTAGGGTTCGGTCTAGGGTTAGGGTTAGGGGACGGGGAAGGTTTAGGGTCCAGGTGAGGGTACGACAACGCTTTAGGGGGAGCGTACGTGTGAGGGCGCGGGTTAGTGTCAGCGTACGGTTTAGGATTAGGGGACGGGTGAGGGTCAGGCTTCGGGGAAGGGTTAGGGTTAGGGTTCGGGCTAGGGTTAGGGTTAGGGGACGGGGACGGTTTAGGGTCCAGGTGAGGGTACGACAACGCTTTAGGGGGAGCGTACGTGTGAGGGCGCGGGTTAGTGTCAGCGTACGGGTTAGGATAAGGGGAAGGGTGAGGGTCAGGCTTCGGGGAAGGGTTAGGGTTAGGGTTCGGGCTAGGGTTAGGGTTAGGGGACGGGGACGGTTTAGGGTCCAGGTGAGGGTACGACAACGCTTTAGGGGGAGCGTACGTGTGAGGGCGCGGGTTAGTGTCAGCGTACGGGTTAGGATTAGGGGACGGGTGAGGGTCAGGCTTCGGGGAAGGGTTAGGGTTAGGGTTCGGGCTAGGGTTAGGGTTAGGGGACGGGGACGGTTTAGGGTCCAGGTGAGGGTACGACAACGCTTTAGGGGGAGCGTACGTGTGAGGGCGCGGGTTAGTGTCAGCGTACGGGTTAGGATTAGGGGACGGGTGAGGGTCAGGCTTGGGGAAGGGTTAGGGTTAGGGTTCGGGGTAGGGTTAGGGTTAGGGGACGGGGACGGTTTAGGGTCCAGGTGAGGGTACGACAACGCTTTAGGGGGAGCGTACATGTGAGGGCGCGGGTTAGTGTCAGCGTACGGGTTAGGATTAGGGGACGGGTGAGGGTCAGGCTTCGGGGAAGGGTTAGGGTTAGGGTTCGGTCTAGGGTTAGGGTTAGGGGACGGGGAAGGTTTAGGGTCCAGGTGAGGGTACGACAACGCTTTAGGGGGAGCGTACGTGTGAGGGCGCGGGTTAGTGTCAGCGTACGGGTTAGGATTAGGGGACGGGTGAGGGTCAGGCTTCGGGGAAGGGTTAGGGTTCGGGTTCGGGCTAGGGTTAGGGTTAGGGGACGGGGACGGTTTAGGGTCCAGGTGAGGGTACGACAACGCTTTAGGGGGAGCGTACGTGTGAGGGCGCGGGTTAGTGTCAGCGTACGGGTTAGGATTAGGGGACGGGTGAGGGTCAGGCTTCGGGGAAGGGTTAGGGTTAGGGTTCGGGCTAGGGTTAGGGTTAGGGGACGGGGACGGTTTAGGGTCCAGGTGAGGGTACGACAACGCGTTAGGGGGAGCGTACGTGTGAGGGCGCGGGTTAGTGTCAGCGTACGGGTTAGGATTAGGGGACGGGTGAGGGTCAGGCTTCGGGGAAGGGTTAGGGTTAGGGTTCGGGCTAGGGTTAGGGTTAGGGGACGGGGACGGTTTAGGGTCCAGGTGAGGGTACGACAACGCTTTAGGGGGAGCGTACGTGTGAGGGCGCGGGTTAGTGTCAGCGTACGGGTTAGGATTAGGGGACGGGTGAGGGTCAGGCTTCGAGGAAGGGTTAGGGTTAGGGTTCGGGCTAGGGTTAGGGTTAGGGGACGGGGACGGTTTAGGGTCCAGGTGAGGGTACGACAACGCTTTAGGGGGAGCGTACGTGTGAGGGCGCGGGTTAGTGTCAGCGTACGGGTTAGGATTAGGGGACGGGTGAGGGTCAGGCTTGGGGAAGGGTTAGGGTTAGGGTTCGGGCTAGGGTTAGGGTTAGGGGACGGGGACGGTTTAGGGTCCAGGTGAGGGTACGACAACGCTTTAGGGGGAGCGTACGTGTGAGGGCGCGGGTTAGTGTCAGCGTACGGGTTAGGATTAGGGGACAGGTGAGAGTCAGGCTTCGGGGAAGGGTTAGGGTTAGGGTTCGGTCTAGGGTTAGGATTAGGGGACGGGGAAGGTTTAGGGTCCAGGTGAGGGTACGACAACGCTTTAGGGGGAGCGTACGTGTGAGGGCGCGGGTTAGTGTCAGCGTACGGGTTAGGATTAGGGGACAGGTGAGAGTCAGGCTTCGGGGAAGGGTTAGGGTTAGGGTTCGGTCTAGGGTTAGGATTAGGGGACGGGGAAGGTTTAGGGTCCAGGTGAGGGTACGACAACGCTTTAGGGGGAGCGTACGTGTGAGGGCGCGGGTTAGTGTCAGCGTACGGGTTAGGATTAGGGGACGGGTGAGAGTCAGGCTTCGGGGAAGGGTTAGGGTTAGGGTTCGGTCTAGGGTTAGGATTAGGGGACGGGGAAGGTTTAGGGTCCAGGTGAGGGTACGACAACGCTTTAGGGGGAGCGTACGTGTGAGGGCGCGGGTTAGTGTCAGCGTACGGGTTAGGATTAGGGGACGGGTGAGTGTCAGGCTTCAGGGAAGGGTTAGGGTTAGGGTTCGGGCTAGGGTTAGGGTTAGGGGACGGGGACGGTTTAGGGTCCAGGTGAGGGTACGACAACGCTTTAGGGGGAGCGTACGTGTGAGGGCGCGGGTTAGTGTCAGCGTACGGGTTAGGATTAGGGGACGGGTGAGGGTCAGGCTTCGGGGAAGGGTTAGGGTTAGGGTTCGGGCTAGGGTTAGGGTTAGGGGACGGGGACGGTTTAGGGTCCAGGTGAGGGTACGACAACGCTTTAGGGGGAGCGTACGTGTGAGGGCGCGGGTTAGTGTCAGCGTACGTGTTAGGATTAGGGGACGGGTGAGTGTCAGGCTTCGGGGAAGGGTTAGGGTTAGGGTTCGGGCTAGGGTTAGGGTTAGGGGACGGGGACGGTTTAGGGTCCAGGTGAGGGTACGACAACGCTTTAGGGGGAGCGTACGTGTGAGGGCGCGGGTTAGTTTCAGCGTACGGGTTAGGATTAGGGGACGGGTGAGGGTCAGGCTTCGGGGAGGGTTAGGGTTAGGGTTTGGGCTAGGGTTAGGGTTAGGGGACGGGGACGGTTTAGGGTCCAGGTGAGGGTACGACAACGCTTTAGGGGGAGCGTACGTGTGAGGGCGCGGGTTAGTGTCAGCGTACGGGTTAGGATTAGGGGACGGGTGAGGGTCAGGCTTCGGGGAAGGGTTAGGGTTAGGGTTCGGTCTAGGGTTAGGGTTAGGGGACGGGGAAGGTTTAGGGTCCAGGTGAGGGTACGACAACGCTTTAGGGGGAGCGTACGTGTGAGGGCGCGGGTTAGTGTCAGCGTACGGGTTAGGATTAGGGGACGGGTGAGGGTCAGTTTTGGGGAAGGGTTAGGGTTAGGGTTCGGGCTAGGGTTAGGGTTAGGGGACGGGGACGGTTTAGGGTCCAGGTGAGGGTACGACAACGATTTAGGGGGAGCGTACGTGTGAGGGCGCGGGTTAGTGTCAGCGTACGGGTTAGGATTAGGGGACGGGTGAGGGTCAGGCTTCGGGGAAGGTTTAGGGTTAGGGTTTGGTCTAGGGTTAGGGTTAGGGGACGGGGAAGGTTTAGGGTCCAGGTGAGGGTACGACAACGCTTTAGGGGGAGCGTACGTGTGAGGGCGCGGGTTAGTGTCAGCGTACGGGTTAGGATTAGGGGACGGGTGAGTGTCAGGCTTCGGGGAAGGGTTAGGGTTAGGGTTCGGGCTAGGGTTAGGGTTAGGGGACGGGGACGGTTTAGGGTCCAGGTGAGGGTACGACAACGCTTTAGGGGGAGCGTACGTGTGAGGGCGCGGGTTAGTGTCAGCGTACGGGTTAGGATTAGGGGACGGGTGAGGGTCAGGCTTCGGGGAAGGGTTAGGGTTAGGGTTCGGGCTAGGGTTAGGGTTAGGGGACGGGGACGGTTTAGGGTCCAGGTGAGGGTAGGACAACGCTTTAGGGGGAGCGTACGTGTGAGGGCGCGGGTTAGTGTCAGCGTACGGGTTAGGATTAGGGGACGGGTGAGGGTCAGGCTTGGGGAAGGGTTAGGGTTAGGGTTCGGGCTAGGGTTAGGGTTAGGGGACGGGGACGGTTTAGGGTCCAGGTGAGGGTACGACAACGCTTTAGGGGGAGCGTACGTGTGAGGGCGCGGGTTAGTGTCAGCGTACGGGTTAGGATTAGGGGACGGGTGAGGGTCAGGCTTCGGGGAAGGGTTAGGGTTAGGGTTCGGTCTAGGGTTAGGGTTAGGGGACGGGGAAGGTTTAGGGTCCAGGTGAGGGTACGACAACGCTTTAGGGGGAGCGTACGTGTGAGGGCGCGGGTTAGTGTCAGCGTACGGGTTAGGATTAGGGGACGGGTGAGGGTCAGGCTTCGGGGAAGGGTTAGGGTTAGGGTTCGGGCTAGGGTTAGGGTTAGGGGACGGGGACGGTTTAGGGTCCAGGTGAGGGTACGACAACGCTTTAGGGGGAGCGTACGTGTGAGGGCGCGGGTTAGTGTCAGCGTACGGGTTAGGATTAGGGGACGGGTGAGGGTCAGGCTTCGGGGAAGGGTTAGGGTTAGGGTTCGGGCTAGGGTTAGGGTTAGGGGACGGGGACGGTTTAGGTTCCAGGTGAGGGTACGACAACGCTTTAGGGGGAGCGTACGTGTGAGGGCGCGGGTTAGTGTCAGCGTACGGGTTAGGATTAGGGGACGGGTGAGGGTCAGGCTTCGGGGAAGGGTTAGGGTTAGGGTTCGGGCTAGGGTTAGGGTTAGGGGACGGGGACGGTTTAGGGTCCAGGTGAGGGTAGGACAACGCTTTAGGGGGAGCGTACGTGTGAGGGCGCGGGTTAGTGTCAGCGTACGGGTTAGGATTAGGGGACGGGTGAGGGTCAGGCTTCGGGGAAGGGTTAGGGTTAGGGTTCGGGCTAGGGTTAGGGTTAGGGGACGGGGACGGTTTAGGGTCCAGGTGAGGGTACGACAACGCTTTAGGGGGAGCGTACGTGTGAGGGCGCGGGTTAGTGTCAGCGTACGGGTTAGGATTAGGGGACGGATGAGGGTCAGGCTTCGGGGAAGGGTTAGGGTTAGGGTTCGGGCTAGGGTTAGGGTTAGGGGACGGGGACGGTTTAGGGTCCAGGTGAGGGTACGACAACGCTTTAGGGGGAGCGTACGTGTGAGGGCGCGGGTTAGTGTCAGCGTACGGGTTAGGATTAGGGGACGGGTGAGGGTCAGGCTTCGGGGAAGGGTTAGGGTTAGGGTTCGGTCTAGGGTTAGGGTTAGGGGACGGGGAAGGTTTAGGGTCCAGGTGAGGGTACGACAACGCTTTAGGGGGAGCGTACGTGTGAGGGCGCGGGTTAGTGTCAGCGTACGGTTAGGATTAGGGGACGGGTGAGGGTCAGGCTTCGGGGAAGGGTTAGGGTTAGGGTTCGGGCTAGGGTTAGGGTTAGGGGACGGGGACGGTTTAGGGTCCAGGTGAGGGTACGACAACGCTTTAGGGGGAGCGTACGTGTGAGGGCGCGGGTTAGTGTCAGCGTACGGGTTAGGATTAGGGGACGGGTGAGGGTCAGGCTTCGGGGAAGGGTTAGGGTTAGGGTTCGGGCTAGGGTTAGGGTTAGGGGACGGGGACGGTTTAGGGTCCAGGTGAGGGTACGACAACGCTTTAGGGGGAGCGTACGTGTGAGGGCGCGGGTTAGTGTCAGCGTACGGGTTAGGATTAGGGGACGGGTGAGGGTCAGGCTTCGGGGAGGGTTAGGGTTAGGGTTTGGGCTAGGGTTAGGGTTAGGGGACGGGGACGGTTTAGGGTCCAGGTGAGGGTACGACAACGCTTTAGGGGGAGCGTACGTGTGAGGGCGCGGGTTAGTGTCAGCGTACGGGTTAGGATTAGGGGACGGGTGAGGGTCAGGCTTCGGGGAAGGGTTAGGGTTAGGGTTCGGTCTAGGGTTAGGGTTAGGGGACGGGGAAGGTTTAGGGTCCAGGTGAGGGTACGACAAAGCTTTAGGGGGAGCGTACGTGTGAGGGGGCGGGTTAGTGTCAGCGTACGGGTTAGGATTAGGGGACGGGTGAGGGTCAGGCTTCGGGGAAGGGTTAGGGTTAGGGTTCGGGCTAGGGTTAGCGTTAGGGGACGGGGACGGTTTAGGGTCCAGGTGAGGGTACGACAACGCTTTAGGGGGAGCGTACGTGTGAGGGCGCGGGTTAGTGTCAGCGTACGGGTTAGGATTAGGGGACGGGTGAGGGTCAGGCTTCGGGGAAGGGTTAGGGTTAGGGTTCGGGCTAGGGTTAGCGTTAGGGGACGGGGACGGTTTAGGGTCCAGGTGAGGGTACGACAACGCTTTAGGGGGAGCGTACGTGTGAGGGCGCGGGTTAGTGTCAGCGTACGGGTTAGGATTAGGGGACGGGTGAGGGTCAGGCTTGGGGAAGGGTTAGGGTTAGGGTTCGGGCTAGGGTTAGGGTTAGGGGACGGGGACGGTTTAGGGTCCAGGTGAGGGTACGACAACGCTTTAGGGGGAGCGTACGTGTGAGGGCGCGGGTTAGTGTCAGCGTACGGGTTAGGATTAGGGGACGGGTGAGGGTCAGGCTTCGGGGAAGGGTTAGGGTTAGGGTTCGGTCTAGGGTTAGGGTTAGGGGACGGGGAAGGTTTAGGGTCCAGGTGAGGGTACGACAACGCTTTAGGGGGAGCGTACGTGTGAGGGCGCGGGTTAGTGTCAGCGTACGGTTTAGGATTAGGGGACGGGTGAGGGTCAGGCTTCGGGGAAGGGTTAGGGTTAGGGTTCGGGCTAGGGTTAGGGTTAGGGGACGGGGACGGTTTAGGGTCCAGGTGAGGGTACGACAACGCTTTAGGGGGAGCGTACGTGTGAGGGCGCGGGTTAGTGTCAGCGTACGGGTTAGGATTAGGGGACGGGTGAGGGTCAGGCTTCGGGGAAGGGTTAGGGTTAGGGTTCGGGCTAGGGTTAGGGTTAGGGGACGGGGACGGTTTAGGTTCCAGGTGAGGGTACGACAACGCTTTAGGGGGAGCGTACGTGTGAGGGCGCGGGTTAGTGTCAGCGTACGGGTTAGGATTAGGGGACGGGTGAGGGTCAGGCTTCGGGGAAGGGTTAGGGTTAGGGTTCGGGCTAGGGTTAGGGTTAGGGGACGGGGACGGTTTAGGGTCCAGGTGGGGGTACGACAACGCTTTAGGGGGAGCGTACGTGTGAGGGCGCGGGTTAGTGTCAGCGTACGGGTTAGGATTAGGGGACGGATGAGGGTCAGGCTTCGGGGAAGGGTTAGGGTTAGGGTTCGGGCTAGGGTTAGGGTTAGGGGACGGGGACGGTTTAGGGTCCAGGTGAGGGTACGACAACGCTTTAGGGGGAGCGTACGTGTGAGGGCGCGGGTTAGTGTCAGCGTACGGGTTAGGATTAGGGGACGGGTGAGGGTCAGGCTTCGGGGAAGGGTTAGGGTTAGGGTTCGGTCTAGGGTTAGGGTTAGGGGACGGGGAAGGTTTAGGGTCCAGGTGAGGGTACGACAACGCTTTAGGGGGAGCGTACGTGTGAGGGCGCGGGTTAGTGTCAGCGTACGGGTTAGGATTAGGGGACGGGTGAGGGTCAGGCTTCGGGGAAGGGTTAGGGTTAGGGTTCGGGCTAGGGTTAGGGTTAGGGGACGGGGACGGTTTAGGGTCCAGGTGAGGGTACGACAACGCTTTAGGGGGAGCGTACGTGTGAGGGCGCGGGTTAGTGTCAGCGTACGGGTTAGGATTAGGGGACGGGTGAGGGTCAGGCTTCGGGGAAGGGTTAGGGTTAGGGTTCGGGCTAGGGTTAGGGTTAGGGGACGGGGACGGTTTAGGGTCCAGGTGAGGGTACGACAACGCTTTAGGGGGAGCGTACGTGTGAGGGCGCAGGTTAGTGTCAGCGTACGGGTTAGGATTAGGGGACGGGTGAGGGTCAGGCTTCGGGGAGGGTTAGGGTTAGGGTTTGGGCTAGGGTTAGGGTTAGGGGACGGGGACGGTTTAGGGTCCAGGTGAGGGTACGACAACGCTTTAGGGGGAGCGTACGTGTGAGGGCGCGGGTTAGTGTCAGCGTACGGGTTAGGATTAGGGGACGGGTGAGGGTCAGGCTTCGGGGAAGGGTTAGGGTTAGGGTTCGGTCTAGGGTTAGGGTTAGGGGACGGGGAAGGTTTAGGGTCCAGGTGAGGGTACGACAAAGCTTTAGGGGGAGCGTACGTGTGAGGGGGCGGGTTAGTGTCAGCGTACGGGTTAGGATTAGGGGACGGGTGAGGGTCAGGCTTCGGGGAAGGGTTAGGGTTAGGGTTCGGGCTAGGGTTAGCGTTAGGGGACGGGGACGGTTTAGGGTCCAGGTGAGGGTACGACAACGCTTTAGGGGGAGCGTACGTGTGAGGGCGCGGGTTAGTGTCAGCGTACGGGTTAGGGTTAGGGGACGGGTGAGGGTCAGGCTTCGGGGAAGGGTTAGGGTTAGGGTTCGGGCTAGGGTTAGGGTTATGGGACGGGGACGGTTTAGGGTCCAGGTGAGGGTAGGACAACGCTTTAGGGGGAGCGTACGTGTGAGGGCGCGGGTTAGTGTCAGCGTACGGGTTAGGATTAGGGGACGGGTGAGGGTCAGGCTTGGGGAAGGGTTAGGGTTAGGGTTCGGGCTAGGGTTAGGGTTAGGGGACGGGGACGGTTTAGGGTCCAGGTGAGGGTACGACAACGCTTTAGGGGGAGCGTACGTGTGAGGGCGCGGGTTAGTGTCAGCGTACGGGTTAGGATTAGGGGACGGGTGAGGGTCAGGCTTCGGGGAAGGGTTAGGGTTAGGGTTCGGGCTAGGGTTAGGGTTAGGGGACGGGGACGGTTTAGGGTCCAGGTGAGGGTACGACAACGCTTTAGGGGGAGCGTACGTGTGAGGGCGCGGGTTAGTGTCAGCGTACGGGTTAGGATTAGGGGACGGGTGAGGGTCAGGCTTGGGGAAGGGTTAGGGTTAGGGTTCGGGCTAGGGTTAGGGTTAGGGGACGGGGACGGTTTAGGGTCCAGGTGAGGGTAGGACAACGCTTTAGGGGGAGCGTACGTGTGAGGGCGCGGGTTAGTGTCAGCGTACGGGTTAGGATTAGGGGACGGGTGAGGGTCAGGCTTGGGGAAGGGTTAGGGTTAGGGTTCGGGCTAGGGTTAGGGTTAGGGGACGGGGACGGTTTAGGGTCCAGGTGAGGGTACGACAACGCTTTAGGGGGAGCGTACGTGTGAGGGCGCGGGTTAGTGTCAGCGTACGGGTTAGGATTAGGGGACGGGTGAGGGTCAGGCTTCGGGGAAGGGTTAGGGTTAGGGTTCGGGCTAGGGTTAGGGTTAGGGGACGGGGAAGGTTTAGGGTCCAGGTGAGGGTACGACAACGCTTTAGGGGGAGCGTACGTGTGAGGGCGCGGGTTAGTGTCAGCGTACGGGTTAGGATTAGGGGACGGGTGAGGGTCAGGCTTCGGGGAAGGGTTAGGGTTAGGGTTCGGGCTAGGGTTAGGGTTAGGGGACGGGGACGGTTTAGGGTCCAGGTGAGGGTACGACAACGCTTTAGGGGGAGCGTACGTGTGAGGGCGCGGGTTAGTGTCAGCGTACGGGTTAGGATTAGGGGACGGGTGAGGGTCAGGCTTCGGGGAAGGGTTAGGGTTAGGGTTCGGGCTAGGGTTAGGGTTAGGGGACGGGGACGGTTTAGGGTCCAGGTGAGGGTACGACAACGCTTTAGGGGGAGCGTACGTGTGAGGGCGCGGGTTAGTGTCAGCGTACGGGTTAGGATTAGGGGACGGGTGAGGGTCAGGCTTCGGGGAAGGGTTAGGGTTAGGGTTCGGGCTAGGGTTAGGGTTAGGGGACGGGGACGGTTTAGGGTCCAGGTGAGGGTACGACAACGCTTTAGGGGGAGAGTACGTGTGAGGGCGCGGTTTAGTGTCAGCGTACGGGTTAGGATTAGGGGACGGGTGAGGGTCAGGCTTCGGGGAAGGGTTAGGGTTAGGGTTCGGGCTAGGGTTAGGGTTAGGGGACGGGGACGGTTTAGGGTCCAGGTGAGGGTACGACAACGCTTTAGGGGGAGCGTACGTGTGAGGGCGCGGTTTAGTGTCAGCGTACGGGTTAGGATTAGGGGACGGGTGAGGGTCAGGCTTCGGGGAAGGGTTAGGGTTAGGGTTCGGGCTAGGGTTAGGGTTAGGGGACGGGGACGGTTTAGGGTCCAGGTGAGGGTACGACAACGCTTTAGGGGGAGCGTACGTGTGAGGGCGCGGGTTAGTGTCAGCGTACGGGTTAGGATTAGGGGACGGGTGAGGGTCAGGCTTCGGGGAAGGGTTAGGGTTAGGGTTCGGGCTAGGGTTAGGGTTAGGGGACGGGGACGGTTTAGGGTCCAGGTGAGGGTACGACAACGCTTTAGGGGGAGCGTACGTGTGAGGGCGCGGGTTAGTGTCAGCGTACGGGTTAGGATTAGGGGACGGGTGAGGGTCAGGCTTCGGGGAAGGGTTAGGGTTAGGGTTCGGGCTAGGGTTAGGGTTAGGGGACGGGGACGGTTTAGGGTCCAGGTGAGGGTACGACAACGCTTTAGGGGGAGCGTACGTGTGAGGGCGCGGGTTAGTGTCAGCGTACGGGTTAGGATTAGGGGACGGGTGAGGGTCAGGCTTCGGGGAAGGGTTAGGGTTAGGGTTCGGGCTAGGGTTAGGGTTAGGGGACGGGGACGGTTTAGGGTCCAGGTGAGGGTACGACAACGCTTTAGGGGGAGCGTACGTGTGAGGGCGCGGGTTAGTGTCAGCGTACGGGTTAGGATTAGGGGACGGGTGAGGGTCAGGCTTCGGGGAAGGGTTAGGGTTAGGGTTCGGGCTAGGGTTAGGGTTAGGGGACGGGGACGGTTTAGGGTCCAGGTGAGGGTACGACAACGCTTTAGGGGGAGCGTACGTGTGAGGGCGCGGGTTAGTGTCAGCGTACGGGTTAGGATTAGGGGACGGGTGAGGGTCAGGCTTCGGGGAAGGGTTAGGGTTAGGGTTCGGGCTAGGGTTAGGGTTAGGGGACGGGGACGGTTTAGGGTCCAGGTGAGGGTACGACAACGCTTTAGGGGGAGCGTACGTGTGAGGGCGCGGTTTAGTGTCAGCGTACGGGTTAGGATTAGGGGACGGGTGAGGGTCAGGCTTCGGGGAAGGGTTAGGGTTAGGGTTCGGGCTAGGGTTAGGGTTAGGGGACGGGGACGGTTTAGGGTCCAGGTGAGGGTACGACAACGCTTTAGGGGGAGCGTACGTGTGAGGGCGCGGTTTAGTGTCAGCGTACGGGTTAGGATTAGGGGACGGGTGAGGGTCAGGCTTCGGGGAAGGGTTAGGGTTAGGGTTCGGGCTAGGGTTAGGGTTAGGGGACGGGGACGGTTTAGGGTCCAGGTGAGGGTACGACAACGCTTTAGGGGGAGCGTACGTGTGAGGGCGCGGTTTAGTGTCAGCGTACGGGTTAGGATTAGGGGACGGGTGAGGGTCAGGCTTCGGGGAAGGGTTAGGGTTAGGGTTCGGGCTAGGGTTAGGGTTAGGGGACGGGGACGGTTTAGGGTCCAGGTGAGGGTACGACAACGCTTTAGGGGGAGCGTACGTGTGAGGGCGCGGTTTAGTGTCAGCGTACGGGTTAGGATTAGGGGACGGGTGAGGGTCAGGCTTGGGGAAGGTTTAGGGTTAGGGTTCGGGCTAGGGTTAGGGTTAGGGGACGGGGACGGTTTAGGGTCCAGGTGAGGGTACGACAACGCTTTAGGGGGAGCGTACGTGAGAGGGCGCGGGTTAGTGTCAGCGTACGGGTTAGGATTAGGGGACGGGTGAGAGTCAGGCTTCGGGGAAGGGTTAGGGTTAAGGTTCGGTCTAGGGTTAGGGTTAGGGGACGGGGAAGGTTTAGGGTCCAGGTGAGGGTACGACAACGCTTTAGGGGGAGCGTACGTGTGAGGGCGCGGGTTAGTGTCAGCGTACGGGTTAGGATTAGGGGACGGGTGAGGGTCAGGCTTCGGGGAAGTGTTACGGTTACGGTTCGGGCTAGGGTTAGGGTTAGGGGACGGGGACGGTTTAGGGTCCAGGTGAGGGTACGACAACGCTTTAGGGGGAGCGTACGTGTGAGGGCGCGGGTTAGTGTCAGCGTACGGGTTAGGATTAGGGGACGGGTGAGGGTCAGGCTTCGGGGAAGGTTTAGGGTTAGGTTTCGGGCTAGGGTTAGGGTTAGGGGACGGGGATGGTTTAGGGTCCAGGTGAGGGTACGACAACGCTTTAGGGGGAGCGTACGTGTGAGGGCGTGGGTTAGTGTCAGCGTACGGGTTAGGATTAGGGGACGGGTGAGGGTCAGGCTTCGGGGAAGGGTTAGGGTTAGGGTTCGGGCTAGGGTTAGGTTTAGGGGACGGGGACGGTTTAGGGTCCAGGTGAGGGTACGACAACGCTTTAGGGGGAGCGTACGTGTGAGGGCGTGGGTTAGTGTCAGCGTACGGGTTAGGATTAGGGGACGGGTGAGGGTCAGGCTTCAGGGAAGGTTTAGGGTTAAGGTTCGGGCTAGGGTTAGGGTTAGGGGACGGGGACGGTTTAGGGTCCAGGTGAGGGTAGGACAACGCTTTAGTGGGAGCGTACGTGTGAGGGCGCGGGTTAGTGTCAGCGTACGGGTTAGGATTAGGGGACGGGTGAGGGTCAGGCTTTGGGGAAGGGTTAGGGTTAGGGTTCGGGCTAGGGTTAGGGTTAGGGGACGGGGACGGTTTAGGGTCCAGGTGAGGGTACGACAACGCTTTAGGGGGAGCGTACGTGTGAGGGCGCGGGTTAGTGTCAGCGTACGTGTTAGGATTAGGGGACGGGTGAGGGTCAGGCTTGGGGAAGGGTTAGGGTTAGGGTTCGGGCTAGGGTTAGGGTTAGGGGACGGGGACGGTTTAGGGTCCAGGTGAGGGTACGACAACGCTTTAGGGGGAGCGTACGTGTGAGGGCACGGGTTAGTGTCAGCGTACGGGTTAGGATTAGGGGACGGGTGAGGGTCAGGCTTCGGGGAAGGGTTAGGGTTAGGGTTCGGTCTAGGGTTAGGGTTAGGGGACGGGGAAGGTTTAGGGTCCAGGTGAGGGTACGACAACGCTTTAGGGGGAGCGTACGTGTGAGGGCGCGGGTTAGTGTCAGCGTACGGTTTAGGATTAGGGGACGGGTGAGGGTCAGGCTTCGGGGAAGGGTTAGGGTTAGGGTTCGGGCTAGGGTTAGGGTTAGGGGACGGGGACGGTTTAGGGTCCAGGTGAGGGTACGACAACGCTTTAGGGGGAGCGTACGTGTGAGGGCGCGGGTTAGTGTCAGCGTACGGGTTAGGATAAGGGGAAGGGTGAGGGTCAGGCTTCGGGGAAGGGTTAGGGTTAGGGTTCGGGCTAGGGTTAGGGTTAGGGGACGGGGACGGTTTAGGGTCCAGGTGAGGGTACGACAACGCTTTAGGGGGAGCGTACGTGTGAGGGCGCGGGTTAGTGTCAGCGTACGGGTTAGGATTAGGGGACGGGTGAGGGTCAGGCTTCGGGGAAGGGTTAGGGTTAGGGTTCGGGCTAGGGTTAGGGTTAGGGGACGGGGACGGTTTAGGGTCCAGGTGAGGGTACGACAACGCTTTAGGGGGAGCGTACGTGTGAGGGCGCGGGTTAGTGTCAGCGTACGGGTTAGGATTAGGGGACGGGTGAGGGTCAGGCTTGGGGAAGGGTTAGGGTTAGGGTTCGGGCTAGGGTTAGGGTTAGGGGACGGGGACGGTTTAGGGTCCAGGTGAGGGTACGACAACGCTTTAGGGGGAGCGTACGTGTGAGGGCGCGGGTTAGTGTCAGCGTACGGGTTAGGATTAGGGGACGGGTGAGGGTCAGGCTTCGGGGAAGGGTTAGGGTTAGGGTTCGGGCTAGGGTTAGGGTTAGGGGACGGGGAAGGTTTAGGGTCCAGGTGAGGGTACGACAACGCTTTAGGGGGAGCGTACGTGTGAGGGCGCGGGTTAGTGTCAGCGTACAGGTTAGGATTAGGGGACGGGTGAGGGTCAGGCTTCGGGGAAGGGTTAGGGTTAGGGTTCGGGCTAGGGTTAGGGTTAGGGGACGGGGACGGTTTAGGGTCCAGGTGAGGGTACGACAACGCTTTAGGGGGAGCGTACGTGTGAGGGCGCGGGTTAGTGTCAGCGTACGGGTTAGGATTAGGGGACAGGTGAGGGTCAGGCTTCGGGGAAGGGTTAGGGTTAGGGTTCGGGCTAGGGTAAGGGTTAGGGGACGGGGACGGTTTAGGGTCCAGGTGAGGGTACGACAACGCTTTAGGGGGAGCGTACGTGTGAGGGCGCGGGTTAGTGTCAGCGTACGGGTTAGGATTAGGGGACGGGTGAGGGTCAGGCTTCGGGGAAGGGTTAGGGTTAGGGTTCGGTCTAGGGTTAGGGTTAGGGGACGGGGAAGGTTTAGGGTCCAGGTGAGGGTACGACAACGCTTTAGGGGGAGCGTACGTGTGAGGGCGCAGGTTAGTGTCAGCGTACGGGTTAGGATTAGGGGACGGGTGAGGGTCAGGCTTGGGGAAGGGTTAGGGTTAGGGTTCGGGCTAGGGTTAGGGTTAGGGGACGGGGACGGTTTAGGGTCCAGGTGAGGGTACGACAACGCTTTAGGGGGAGCGTACGTGTGAGGGCGCGGGTTAGTGTCAGCGTACGGGTTAGGATTAGGGGACGGGTGAGGGTCAGGCTTCGGGGAAGGGTTAGGGTTAGGGTTCGGTCTAGGGTTAGGGTTAGGGGACGGGGAAGGTTTAGGGTCCAGGTGACGGTACGACAACGCTTTAGGGGGAGCGTACGTGTGAGGGCGCGGGTTAGTGTCAGCGTACGGGTTAGGATTAGGGGACGGGTGAGGGTCAGGCTTCGGGGAAGGGTTAGGGTTAGGGTTCGGGCTAGGGTTAGGGTTAGGGGACGGGGACGGTTTAGGGTCCAGGTGAGGGTACGACAACGCTTTAGGGGGAGCGTACGTGTGAGGGCGCGGGTTAGTGTCAGCGTACGGGTTAGGATTAGGGGACGGGTGAGGGTCAGGCTTCGGGGAAGGGTTAGGGTTAGGGTTCGGGCTAGGGTTAGGGTTAGGGGACGGGGACGGTTTAGGGTCCAGGTGAGTGTAGGACAACGCTTTAGGGGGAGCGTACGTGTGAGGGCGCGGGTTAGTGTCAGCGTACGGGTTAGGATTAGGGGACGGGTGAGGGTCAGGCTTGGGGAAGGGTTAGGGTTAGGGTTCGGGCTAGGGTTAGGGTTAGGGGACGGGGACGGTTTAGGGTCCAGGTGAGGGTACGACAACGCTTTAGGGGGAGCGTACGTGTGAGGGCGCGGGTTAGTGTCAGCGTACGGGTTAGGATTAGGGGACGGGTGAGGGTCAGGCTTCGGGGAAGGGTTAGGGTTAGGGTTCGGTCTAGGGTTAGGGTTAGGGGACGGGGAAGGTTTAGGGTCCAGGTGAGGGTACGACAACGCTTTAGGGGGAGCGTACGTGTGAGGGCGCGGGTTAGTGTCAGCGTACGGGTTAGGATTAGGGGACGGGTGAGGGTCAGGCTTCGGGGAAGGGTTAGGGTTAGGGTTCGGGCTAGGGTTAGGGTTAGGGGACGGGGACGGTTTAGGGTCCAGGTGAGGGTACGACAACGCTTTAGGGGGAGCGTACGTGTGAGGGCGCGGGTTAGTGTCAGCGTACGGGTTAGGATTAGGGGACGGGTGAGGGTCAGGCTTCGGGGAAGGGTTAGGGTTAGGGTTCGGGCTAGGGTTAGGGTTAGGGGACGGGGACGGTTTAGGTTCCAGGTGAGGGTACGACAACGCTTTAGGGGGAGCGTACGTGTGAGGGCGCGGGTTAGTATCAGCGTACGGGTTAGGATTAGGGGACGGGTGAGGGTCAGGCTTCGGGGAAGGGTTAGGGTTAGGGTTCGGGCTAGGGTTAGGGTTAGGGGACGGGGACGGTTTAGGGTCCAGGTGAGGGTACGACAACGCTTTAGGGGGAGCGTACGTGTGAGGGCGCGGGTTAGTGTCAGCGTACGGGTTAGGATTAGGGGACGGATGAGGGTCAGGCTTCGGGGAAGGGTTAGGGTTAGGGTTCGGGCTAGGGTTAGGGTTAGGGGACGGGGACGGTTTAGGGTCCAGGTGAGGGTACGACAACGCTTTAGGGGGAGCGTACGTGTGAGGGCGCGGGTTAGTGTCAGCGTACGGGTTAGGATTAGGGGACGGGTGAGGGTCAGGCTTCGGGGAAGGGTTAGGGTTAGGGTTCGGTCTAGGGTTAGGGTTAGGGGACGGGGAAGGTTTAGGGTCCAGGTGAGGGTACGACAACGCTTTAGGGGGAGCGTACGTGTGAGGGCGCGGGTTAGTGTCAGCGTACGGGTTAGGATTAGGGGACGGGTGAGGGTCAGGCTTCGGGGAAGGGTTAGGGTTAGGGTTCGGGCTAGGGTTAGGGTTAGGGGACGGGGACGGTTTAGGGTCCAGGTGAGGGTACGACAACGCTTTAGGGGGAGCGTACGTGTGAGGGCGCGGGTTAGTGTCAGCGTACGGGTTAGGATTAGGGGACGGGTGAGGGTCAGGCTTCGGGGAAGGGTTAGGGTTAGGGTTCGGGCTAGGGTTAGGGTTAGGGGACGGGGACGGTTTAGGGTCCAGGTGAGGGTACGACAACGCTTTAGGGGGAGCGTACGTGTGAGGGCGCGGGTTAGTGTCAGCGTACGGGTTAGGATTAGGGGACGGGTGAGGGTCAGGCTTCGGGGAAGGGTTAGGGTTAGGGTTCGGGCTAGGGTTAGGGTTAGGGGACGGGGACGGTTTAGGGTCCAGGTGAGGGTACGACAACGCTTTAGGGGGAGCGTACGTGTGAGGGCGCGGGTTAGTGTCAGCGTACGGGTTAGGATTAGGGGACGGGTGAGGGTCAGGCTTCGGGGAAGGGTTAGGGTTAGGGTTCGGGCTAGGGTTAGGGTTAGGGGACGGGGACGGTTTAGGGTCCAGGTGAGGGTACGACAACGCTTTAGGGGGAGCGTACGTGTGAGGGCGCGGGTTAGTGTCAGCGTACGGGTTAGGATTAGGGGACGGGTGAGGGTCAGGCTTCGGGGAAGGGTTAGGGTTAGGGTTCGGTCTAGGGTTAGGGTTAGGGGACGGGGAAGGTTTAGGGTCCAGGTGAGGGTACGACAACGCTTTAGGGGGAGCGTACGTGTGAGGGCGCGGGTTAGTGTCAGCGTACGGGTTAGGATTAGGGGACGGGTGAGGGTCAGGCTTGGGGAAGGGTTAGGGTTAGGGTTCGGGCTAGGGTTAGGGTTAGGGGACGGGGACGGTTTAGGGTCCAGGTGAGGGTACGACAACGCTTTAGGGGGAGCGTACGTGTGAGGGCGCGGGTTAGTGTCAGCGTACGGGTTAGGATTAGGGGACGGGTGAGGGTCAGGCTTCGGGGAAGGGTTAGGGTTAGGGTTCGGTCTAGGGTTAGGGTTAGGGGACGGGGAAGGTTTAGGGTCCAGGTGAGGGTACGACAACGCTTTAGGGGGAGCGTACGTGTGAGGGCGCGGGTTAGTGTCAGCGTACGGGTTAGGATTAGGGGACGGGTGAGGGTCAGGCTTCGGGGAAGGGTTAGGGTTAGGGTTCGGGCTAGGGTTAGGGTTAGGGGACGGGGACGGTATAGGGTCCAGGTGAGGGTACGACAACGCTTTAGGGGGAGCGTACGTGTGAGGGCGCGGGTTAGTGTCAGCGTACGGGTTAGAATTAGGGGCCGGGTGAGGGTCAGGCTTCGGGGAAGGGTTAGGGTTAGGGTTCGGGCTAGGGTTAGGGTTAGGGGACGGGGACGGTTTAGGGTCCAGGTGAGGGTACGACAACGCTTTAGGGGGAGCGTACGTGTGAGGGCGCGGGTTAGTGTCAGCGTACGGGTTAGGATTAGGGGACGGGTGAGGGTCAGGCTTCGGGGAAGGGTTAGGGTTAGGTTTCGGGCTAGGGTTAGGGTTAGGGGACGGGGACGGTTTAGGGTCCAGGTGAGGGTAGGACAACGCTTTAGGGGGAGCGTACGTGTGAGGGCGCGGGTTAGTGTCAGCGTACGGGTTAGGATTAGGGGACGGGTGAGGGTCAGGCTTGGGGAAGGGTTAGGGTTAGGGTTCGGGCTAGGGTTAGGGTTAGGGGACGGGGACGGTTTAGGGTCCAGGTGAGGGTACGACAACGATTTAGGGGGAGCGTACGTGTGAGGGCGCGGGTTACTGTCAGCGTACGGGTTAGGATTAGGGGACGGGTGAGGGTCAGGCTTCGGGGAAGGGTTAGGGTTAGGGTTCGGGCTAGGGTTAGGGTTAGGGGACGGGGACGGTTTAGGGTCCAGGTGAGGGTACGACAACGCTTTAGGGGGAGCGTACGTGTGAGGGCGCGGGTTAGTGTCAGCGTACGGGTTAGGATTAGGGGACGGGTGAGGGTCAGGCTTCGGGGAAGGGTTAGGGTTAGGGTTCGGTCTAGGGTTAGGGTTAGGGGACGGGGAAGGTTTAGGGTCCAGGTGAGGGTACGACAACGCTTTAGGGGAAGCGTACGTGTGAGGGCGCGGGTTAGTGTCAGCGTACGGGTTAGGATTAGGGGACGGGTGAGGGTCAGGCTTCGGGGAAGGGTTAGGGTTAGGGTTCGGGCTAGGGTTAGGGTTAGGGGACGGGGACGGTTTAGGGTCCAGGTGAGGGTAGGACAACGCTTTAGGGGGAGCGTACGTGTGAGGGCGCGGGTTAGTGTCAGCGTACGGGTTAGGATTAGGGGACGGGTGAGGGTCAGGCTTGGGGAAGGGTTAGGGTTAGGGTTCGGGCTAGGGTTAGGGTTAGGGGACGGGGACGGTTTAGGGTCCAGGTGAGGGTACGACAACGCTTTAGGGGGAGCGTACGTGTGAGGGCGCGGGTTAGTGTCAGCGTACGGGTTAGGATTAGGGGACGGGTGAGGGTCAGGCTTCGGGGAAGGGTTAGGGTTAGGGTTCGGTCTAGGGTTAGGGTTAGGGGACGGGGAAGGTTTAGGGTCCAGGTGAGGGTACGACAACGCTTTAGGGGGAGCGTACGTGTGAGGGCGCGGGTTAGTGTCAGCGTACGGGTTAGGATTAGGGGACGGGTGAGGGTCAGGCTTCGGGGAAGGGTTAGGGTTAGGGTTCGGGCTAGGGTTAGGGTTAGGGGACGGGGACGGTTTAGGGTCCAGGTGAGGGTACGACAACGCTTTAGGGGGAGCGTACGTGTGAGGGCGCGGGTTAGTGTCAGCGTACGGGTTAGGATTAGGGGACGGGTGAGGGTCAGGCTTCGGGGAAGGGTTAGGGTTAGGGTTCGGGCTAGGGTTAGGGTTAGGGGACGGGGACGGTTTAGGTTCCAGGTGAGGGTACGACAACGCTTTAGGGGGAGCGTACGTGTGAGGGCGCGGGTTAGTGTCAGCGTACGGGTTAGGATTAGGGGACGGGTGAGGGTCAGGCTTCGGGGAAGGGTTAGGGTTAGGGTTCGGGCTAGGGTTAGGGTTAGGGGACGGGGACGGTTTAGGGTCCAGGTGAGGGTACGACAACGCTTTAGGGGGAGCGTACGTGTGAGGGCGCGGGTTAGTGTCAGCGTACGGGTTAGGATTAGGGGACGGGTGAGGGTCAGGCTTCGGGGAAGGGTTAGGGTTAGGGTTCGGTCTAGGGTTAGGGTTAGGGGACGGGGAAGGTTTAGGGTCCAGGTGAGGGTACGACAACGCTTTAGGGGGAGCGTAAGTGTGAGGGCGCGGGTTAGTGTCAGCGTACGGTTAGGATTAGGGGACGGGTGAGGGTCAGGCTTCGGGGAAGGGTTAGGGTTAGGATTCGGGCTAGGGTTAGGGTTAGGGGACGGGGACGGTTTAGGGTCCAGGTGAGGGTACGACAACGCTTTAGGGGGAGTGTACGTGTGAGGGCGCGGGTTAGTGTCAGCGTACGGGTTAGGATTAGGGGACGGGTGAGGGTCAGGCTTCGGGGAAGGGTTAGGGTTAGGGTTCGGGCTAGGGTTAGGGTTAGGGGACGGGGACGGTTTAGGGTCCAGGTGAGGGTACGACAACGCTTTAGGGGGAGCGTACGTGTGAGGGCGCGGGTTAGTGTCAGCGTACGGGTTAGGATTAGGGGACGGGTGAGGGTCAGGCTTCGGGGAGGGTTAGGGTTAGGGTTTGGGCTAGGGTTAGGGTTAGGGGACGGGGACGGTTTAGGGTCCAGGTGAGGGTACGACAACGCTTTAGGGGGAGCGTACGTGTGAGGGCGCGGGTTAGTGTCAGCGTACGGGTTAGGATTACGGGACGGGTGAGGGTCAGGCTTCGGGGAAGGGTTAGGGTTAGGGTTCGGTCTAGGGTTAGGGTTAGGGGACGGGGAAGGTTTAGGGTCCAGGTGAGGGTACGACAAAGCTTTAGGGGGAGCGTACGTGTGAGGGGGCGGGTTAGTGTCAGCGTACGGGTTAGGATTAGGGGACGGGTGAGGGTCAGGCTTCGGGGAAGGGTTAGGGTTAGGGTTCGGGCTAGGGTTAGCGTTAGGGGACGGGGACGGTTTAGGGTCCAGGTGAGGGTACGACAACGCTTTAGGGGGAGCGTACGTGTGAGGGCGCGGGTTAGTGTAAGCGTACGGGTTAGGATTAGGGGACGGGTGAGGGTCAGGCTTCGGGGAAGGGTTAGGGTTAGGGTTCGGGCTAGGGTTAGGGTTAGGGGACGGGGACGGTTTAGGGTCCAGGTGAGGGTACGACAACGCTTTAGGGGGAGCGTACGTGTGAGGGCGCGGGTTAGTGTCAGCGTACGGGTTAGGATTAGGGGACGGGTGAGGGTCAGGCTTCGGGGAAGGGTTAGGGTTAGGGTTCGGGCTAGGGTTAGGGTTAGGGGACGGGGACGGTTTAGGTTCCAGGTGAGGGTACGACAACGCTTTAGGGGGAGCGTACGTGTGAGGGCGCGGGTTAGTGTCAGCGTACGGGTTAGGATTAGGGGACGGGTGAGGGTCAGGCTTCGGGGAAGGGTTAGGGTTAGGGTTCGGGCTAGGGTTAGGGTTAGGGGACGGGGACGGTTTAGGGTCCAGGTGAGGGTACGACAACGCTTTAGGGGGAGCGTACGTGTGAGGGCGCGGGTTAGTGTCAGCGTACGGGTTAGGATTAGGGGACGGATGAGGGTCAGGCTTCGGGGAAGGGTTAGGGTTAGGGTTCGGGCTAGGGTTAGGGTTAGGGGACGGGGACGGTTTAGGGTCCAGGTGAGGGTACGACAACGCTTTAGGGGGAGCGTACGTGTGAGGGCGCGGGTTAGTGTCAGCGTACGGGTTAGGATTAGGGGACGGGTGAGGGTCAGACTTCGGGGAAGGGTTAGGGTTAGGGTTCGGTCTAGGGTTAGGGTTAGGGGACGGGGAAGGTTTAGGGTCCAGGTGAGGGTACGACAACGCTTTAGGGGGAGCGTACGTGTGAGGGCGCGGGTTAGTGTCAGCGTACGGGTTAGGATTAGGGGACGGGTGAGGGTCAGGCTTCGGGGAAGGGTTAGGGTTAGGGTTCGGGCTAGGGTTAGGGTTAGGGGACGGGGACGGTTTAGGGTCCAGGTGAGGGTACGACAACGCTTTAGGGGGAGCGTACGTGTGAGGGCGCGGGTTAGTGTCAGCGTACGGGTTAGGATTAGGGGACGGGTGAGGGTCAGGCTTCGGGGAAGGGTTAGGGTTAGGGTTCGGGCTAGGGTTAGGGTTAGGGGACGGGGACGGTTTAGGGTCCAGGTGAGGGTACGACAACGCTTTAGGGGGAGCGTACGTGTGAGGGCGCGGGTTAGTGTCAGCGTACGGGTTAGGATTAGGGGACGGGTGAGGGTCAGGCTTCGGGGAAGGGTTAGGGTTAGGGTTCGGGCTAGGGTTAGGGTTAGGGGACGGGGACGGTTTAGGGTCCAGGTGAGGGTACGACAACGCTTTAGGGGGAGCGTACGTGTGAGGGCGCGGGTTAGTGTCAGCGTACGGGTTAGGATTAGGGGACGGGTGAGGGTCAGGCTTCGGGGAAGGGTTAGGGTTAGGGTTCGGGCTAGGGTTAGGGTTAGGGGACGGGGACGGTTTAGGGTCCAGGTGAGGGTACGACAACGCTTTAGGGGGAGCGTACGTGTGAGGGCGCGGGTTAGTGTCAGCGTACGGGTTAGGATTAGGGGACGGGTGAGGGTCAGGCTTCGGGGAAGGGTTAGGGTTAGGGTTCGGGCTAGGGTTAGGGTTAGGGGACGGGGACGGTTTAGGGTCCAGGTGAGGGTAGGACAACGCTTTAGGGGGAGCGTACGTGTGAGGGCGCGGGTTAGTGTCAGCGTACGGGTTAGGATTAGGGGACGGGTGAGGGTCAGGCTTGGGGAAGGGTTAGGGTTAGGGTTCGGGCTAGGGTTAGGGTTAGGGGATGGGGACGGTTTAGGGTCCAGGTGAGGGTACGACAACGATTTAGGGGGAGCGTACGTGTGAGGGCGCGGGTTAGTGTCAGCGTACGGGTTAGGATTAGGGGACGGGTGAGGGTCAGGCTTCGGGGAAGGGTTAGGGTTAGGGTTTGGTCTAGGGTTAGGGTTAGGGGACGGGGAAGGTTTAGGGTCCAGGTGAGGGTACGACAACGCTTTAGGGGGAGCGTACGTGTGAGGGCGCGGGTTAGTGTCAGCGTACGGGTTAGGATTAGGGGACGGGTGAGGGTCAGGCTTCGGGGAAGGGTTAGGGTTAGGGTTCGGGCTAGGGTTAGGGTTAGGGGACGGGGACGGTTTAGGGTCCAGGTGAGGGTACGACAACGCTTTAGGGGGAGCGTACGTGTGAGGGCGCGGGTTACTGTCAGCGTACGGGTTAGGATTAGGGGACGGGTGAGGGTCAGGCTTCGGGGAAGGGTTAGGGTTAGGGTTCGGGCTAGGGTTAGGGTTAGGGAACGGGGACGGTTTAGGGTCCAGGTGAGGGTACGACAACGCTTTAGGGGGAGCGTACGTGTGAGGGCGCGGGTTAGTGTCAGCGTACGGGTTAGGATTAGGGGACGGGTGAGGGTCAGGCTTCGGGGAAGGGTTAGGGTTAGGGTTCGGTCTAGTGTTAGGGTTAGGGGACGGGGAAGGTTTAGGGTCCAGGTGAGGGTACGACAACACTTTAGGGGGAGCGTACGTGTGAGGGCGCGGGTTAGTGTCAGCGTACGGGTTAGGATTAGGGGACGGGTGAGGGTCAGGCTTCGGGGAAGGGTTAGGGTTAGGGTTCGGGCTAGGGTTAGGGTTAGGGGACGGGGACGGTTTAGGGTCCAGGTGAGGGTAGGACAACGCTTTAGGGGGAGCGTACGTGTGAGGGCGCGGGTTAGTGTCAGCGTACGGGTTAGGATTAGGGGACGGGTGAGGGTCAGGCTTGGGGAAGGGTTAGGGTTAGGGTTCGGGCTAGGGTTAGGGTTAGGGGACGGGGACGGTTTAGGGTCCAGGTGAGGGTACGACAACGCTTTAGGGGGAGCGTACGTGTGAGGGCGCGGGTTAGTGTCAGCGTACGGGTTAGGATTAGGGGACGGGTGAGGGTCAGGCTTCGGGGAAGGGTTAGGGTTAGGGTTCGGTCTAGGGTTAGGGTTAGGGGACGGGGAAGGTTTAGGGTCCAGGTGAGGGTACGACAACGCTTTAGGGGGAGCGTACGTGTGAGGGCGCGGGTTAGTGTCAGCGTACGGGTTAGGATTAGGGGACGGGTGAGGGTCAGGCTTCGGGGAAGGGTTAGGGTTAGGGTTCGGGCTAGGGTTAGGGTTAGGGGACGGGGACGGTTTAGGGTCCAGGTGAGGGTACGACAACGCTTTAGGGGGAGCGTACGTGTGAGGGCGCGGGTTAGTGTCAGCGTACGGGTTAGGATTAGGGGACGGGTGAGGGTCAGGCTTCGGGGAAGGGTTAGGGTTAGGGTTCGGGCTAGGGTTAGGGTTAGGGGACGGGGACGGTTTAGGTTCCAGGTGAGGGTACGACAACGCTTTAGGGGGAGCGTACGTGTGAGGGCGCGGGTTAGTGTCAGCGTACGGGTTAGGATTAGGGGACGGGTGAGGGTCAGGCTTCGGGGAAGGGTTAGGGTTAGGGTTCGGGCTAGGGTTAGGGTTAGGGGACGGGGACGGTTTAGGGTCCAGGTGAGGGTACGACAACGCTTTAGGGGGAGCGTACGTGTGAGGGCGCGGGTTAGTGTCAGCGTACGGGTTAGGATTAGGGGACGGATGAGGGTCAGGCTTCGGGGAAGGGTTAGGGTTAGGGTTCGGGCTAGGGTTAGGGTTAGGGGACGGGGACGGTTTAGGGTCCAGGTGAGGGTACGACAACGCTTTAGGGGGAGCGTACGTGTGAGGGCGCGGGTTAGTGTCAGCGTACGGGTTAGGATTAGGGGACGGGTGAGGGTCAGGCTTCGGGGAAGGGTTAGGGTTAGGGTTCGGTCTAGGGTTAGGGTTAGGGGACGGGGAAGGTTTAGGGTCCAGGTGAGGGTACGACAACGCTTTAGGGGGAGCGTACGTGTGAGGGCGCGGGTTAGTGTCAGCGTACGGTTAGGATTAGGGGACGGGTGAGGGTCAGGCTTCGGGGAAGGGTTAGGGTTAGGGTTCGGGCTAGGGTTAGGGTTAGGGGACGGGGACGGTTTAGGGTCCAGGTGAGGGTACGACAACGCTTTAGGGGGAGTGTACGTGTGAGGGCGCGGGTTAGTGTCAGCGTACGGGTTAGGATTAGGGGACGGGTGAGGGTCAGGCTTCGGGGAAGGGTTAGGGTTAGGGTTCGGGCTAGGGTTAGGGTTAGGGGACGGGGACGGTTTAGGGTCCAGGTGAGGGTACGACAACGCTTTAGGGGGAGCGTACGTGTGAGGGCGCGGGTTAGTGTCAGCGTACGGGTTAGGATTAGGGGACGGGTGAGGGTCAGGCTTGGGGAAGGGTTAGGGTTAGGGTTCGGGCTAGGGTTAGGGTTAGGGGACGGGGACGGTTTAGGGTCCAGGTGAGGGTACGACAACGCTTTAGGGGGAGCGTACGTGTGAGGGCGCGGGTTAGTGTCAGCGTACGGGTTAGGATTAGGGGACGGGTGAGGGTCAGGCTTCGGGGAAGGGTTAGGGTTAGGGTTCGGGCTAGGGTTAGGGTTAGGGGACGGGGACGGTTTAGGGTCCAGGTGAGGGTAGGACAACGCTTTAGGGGGAGCGTACGTGTGAGGGCGCGGGTTAGTGTCAGCGTACGGGTTAGGATTAGGGGACGGGTGAGGGTCAGGCTTGGGGAAGGGTTAGGGTTAGGGTTCGGGCTAGGGTTAGGGTTAGGGGACGGGGACGGTTTAGGGTCCAGGTGAGGGTACGACAACGCTTTAGGGGGAGCGTACGTGTGAGGGCGCGGGTTAGTGTCAGCGTACGGGTTAGGATTAGGGGACGGGTGAGGGTCAGGCTTCGGGGAAGGGTTAGGGTTAGGGTTCGGTCTAGGGTTAGGGTTAGGGGACGGGGAAGGTTTAGGGTCCAGGTGAGGGTACGACAAAGCTTTAGGGGGAGCGTACGTGTGAGGGGGCGGGTTAGTGTCAGCGTACGGGTTAGGATTAGGGGACGGGTGAGGGTCAGGCTTCGGGGAAGGGTTAGGGTTAGGGTTCGGGCTAGGGTTAGCGTTAGGGGACGGGGACGGTTTAGGGTCCAGGTGAGGGTACGACAACGCTTTAGGGGGAGCGTACGTGTGAGGGCGCGGGTTAGTGTCAGCGTACGGGTTAGGATTAGGGGACGGGTGAGGGTCAGGCTTCGGGGAAGGGTTAGGGTTAGGGTTCGGGCTAGGGTTAGCGTTAGGGGACGGGGACGGTTTAGGGTCCAGGTGAGGGTACGACAACGCTTTAGGGGGAGCGTACGTGTGAGGGCGCGGGTTAGTGTCAGCGTACGGGTTAGGATTAGGGGACGGGTGAGGGTCAGGCTTGGGGAAGGGTTAGGGTTAGGGTTCGGGCTAGGGTTAGGGTTAGGGGACGGGGACGGTTTAGGGTCCAGGTGAGGGTACGACAACGCTTTAGGGGGAGCGTACGTGTGAGGGCGCGGGTTAGTGTCAGCGTACGGGTTAGGATTAGGGGACGGGTGAGGGTCAGGCTTCGGGGAAGGGTTAGGGTTAGGGTTCGGTCTAGGGTTAGGGTTAGGGGACGGGGAAGGTTTAGGGTCCAGGTGAGGGTACGACAACGCTTTAGGGGGAGCGTACGTGTGAGGGCGCGGGTTAGTGTCAGCGTACGGGTTAGGATTAGGGGACGGGTGAGGGTCAGGCTTCGGGGAAGGGTTAGGGTTAGGGTTCGGGCTAGGGTTAGGGTTAGGGGACGGGGACGGTTTAGGGTCCAGGTGAGGGTACGACAACGCTTTAGGGGGAGCGTACGTGTGAGGGCGCGGGTTAGTGTCAGCGTACGGGTTAGGATTAGGGGACGGGTGAGGGTCAGGCTTCGGGGAAGGGTTAGGGTTAGGGTTCGGGCTAGGGTTAGGGTTAGGGGACGGGGACGGTTTAGGTTCCAGGTGAGGGTACGACAACGCTTTAGGGGGAGCGTACGTGTGAGGGCGCGGGTTAGTGTCAGCGTACGGGTTAGGATTAGGGGACGGGTGAGGGTCAGGCTTCAGGGAAGGGTTAGGGTTAGGGTTCGGGCTAGGGTTAGGGTTAGGGGACGGGGACGGTTTAGGGTCCAGGTGGGGGTACGACAACGCTTTAGGGGGAGCGTACGTGTGAGGGCGCGGGTTAGTGTCAGCGTACGGGTTAGGATTAGGGGACGGATGAGGGTCAGGCTTCGGGGAAGGGTTAGGGTTAGGGTTCGGGCTAGGGTTAGGGTTAGGGGACGGGGACGGTTTAGGGTCCAGGTGAGGGTACGACAACGCTTTAGGGGGAGCGTACGTGTGAGGGCGCGGGTTAGTGTCAGCGTACGGGTTAGGATTAGGGGACGGGTGAGGGTCAGGCTTCGGGGAAGGGTTAGGGTTAGGGTTCGGTCTAGGGTTAGGGTTAGGGGACGGGGAAGGTTTAGGGTCCAGGTGAGGGTACGACAACGCTTTAGGGGGAGCGTACGTGTGAGGGCGCGGGTTAGTGTCAGCGTACGGGTTAGGATTAGGGGACGGGTGAGGGTCAGGCTTCGGGGAAGGGTTAGGGTTAGGGTTCGGGCTAGGGTTAGGGTTAGGGGACGGGGACGGTTTAGGGTCCAGGTGAGGGTACGACAACGCTTTAGGGGGAGCGTACGTGTGAGGGCGCGGGTTAGTGTCAGCGTACGGGTTAGGATTAGGGGACGGGTGAGGGTCAGGCTTCGGGGAAGGGTTAGGGTTAGGGTTCGGGCTAGGGTTAGGGTTAGGGGACGGGGACGGTTTAGGGTCCAGGTGAGGGTACGACAACGCTTTAGGGGGAGCGTACGTGTGAGGGCGCGGGTTAGTGTCAGCGTACGGGTTAGGATTAGGGGACGGGTGAGGGTCAGGCTTCGGGGAGGGTTAGGGTTAGGGTTTGGGCTAGGGTTAGGGTTAGGGGACGGGGACGGTTTAGGGTCCAGGTGAGGGTACGACAACGCTTTAGGGGGAGCGTACGTGTGAGGGCGCGGGTTAGTGTCAGCGTACGGGTTAGGATTAGGGGACGGGTGAGGGTCAGGCTTCGGGGAAGGGTTAGGGTTAGGGTTCGGTCTAGGGTTAGGGTTAGGGGACGGGGACGGTTTAGGGTCCAGGTGAGGGTACGACAAAGCTTTAGGGGGAGCGTACGTGTGAGGGGGCGGGTTAGTGTCAGCGTACGGGTTAGGATTAGGGGACGGGTGAGGGTCAGGCTTCGGGGAAGGGTTAGGGTTAGGGTTCGGGCTAGGGTTAGCGTTAGGGGACGGGGACGGTTTAGGGTCCAGGTGAGGGTACGACAACGCTTTAGGGGGAGCGTACGTGTGAGGGCGCGGTTTAGTGTCAGCGTACGGGTTAGGATTAGGGGACGGGTGAGGGTCAGGCTTCGGGGAAGGGTTAGGGTTAGGGTTCGGGCTAGGGTTAGGGTTAGGGGACGGGGACGGTTTAGGGTCCAGGTGAGGGTACGACAACGCTTTAGGGGGAGCGTACGTGTGAGGGCGCGGGTTAGTGTCAGCGTACGGGTTAGGATTAGGGGACGGGTGAGGGTCAGGCTTCGGGGAAGGGTTAGGGTTAGGGTTCGGGCTAGGGTTAGGGTTAGGGGACGGGGACGGTTTAGGGTCCAGGTGAGGGTACGACAACGCTTTAGGGGGAGCGTACGTGTGAGGGCGCGGGTTAGTGTCAGCGTACGGGTTAGGATTAGGGGACGGGTGAGGGTCAGGCTTCGGGGAAGGGTTAGGGTTAGGGTTCGGGCTAGGGTTAGGGTTAGGGGACGGGGACGGTTTAGGGTCCAGGTGAGGGTACGACAACGCTTTAGGGGGAGCGTACGTGTGAGGGCGCGGTTTAGTGTCAGCGTACGGGTTAGGATTAGGGGACGGGTGAGGGTCAGGCTTCGGGGAAGGGTTAGGGTTAGGGTTCGGGCTAGGGTTAGGGTTAGGGGACGGGGACGGTTTAGGGTCCAGGTGAGGGTACGACAACGCTTTAGGGGGAGCGTACGTGTGAGGGCGCGGTTTAGTGTCAGCGTACGGGTTAGGATTAGGGGACGGGTGAGGGTCAGGCTTCGGGGAAGGGTTAGGGTTAGGGTTCGGGCTAGGGTTAGGGTTAGGGGACGGGGACGGTTTAGGGTCCAGGTGAGGGTACGACAACGCTTTAGGGGGAGCGTACGTGTGAGGGCGCGGTTTAGTGTCAGCGTACGGGTTAGGATTAGGGGACGGGTGAGGGTCAGGCTTCGGGGAAGGGTTAGGGTTAGGGTTCGGGCTAGGGTTAGGGTTAGGGGACGGGGACGGTTTAGGGTCCAGGTGAGGGTACGACAACGCTTTAGGGGGAGCGTACGTGTGAGGGCGCGGTTTAGTGTCAGCGTACGGGTTAGGATTAGGGGACGGGTGAGGGTCAGGCTTGGGGAAGGTTTAGGGTTAGGGTTCGGGCTAGGGTTAGGGTTAGGGGACGGGGACGGTTTAGGGTCCAGGTGAGGGTACGACAACGCTTTAGGGGGAGCGTACGTGAGAGGGCGCGGGTTAGTGTCAGCGTACGGGTTAGGATTAGGGGACGGGTGAGAGTCAGGCTTCGGGGAAGGGTTAGGGTTAAGGTTCGGTCTAGGGTTAGGGTTAGGGGACGGGGAAGGTTTAGGGTCCAGGTGAGGGTACGACAACGCTTTAGGGGGAGCGTACGTGTGAGGGCGCGGGTTAGTGTCAGCGTACGGGTTAGGATTAGGGGACGGGTGAGGGTCAGGCTTCGGGGAAGTGTTACGGTTACGGTTCGGGCTAGGGTTAGGGTTAGGGGACGGGGACGGTTTAGGGTCCAGGTGAGGGTACGACAACGCTTTAGGGGGAGCGTACGTGTGAGGGCGCGGGTTAGTGTCAGCGTACGGGTTAGGATTAGGGGACGGGTGAGGGTCAGGCTTCGGGGAAGGTTTAGGGTTAGGTTTCGGGCTAGGGTTAGGGTTAGGGGACGGGGATGGTTTAGGGTCCAGGTGAGGGTACGACAACGCTTTAGGGGGAGCGTACGTGTGAGGGCGTGGGTTAGTGTCAGCGTACGGGTTAGGATTAGGGGACGGGTGAGGGTCAGGCTTCGGGGAAGGGTTAGGGTTAGGGTTCGGGCTAGGGTTAGGTTTAGGGGACGGGGACGGTTTAGGGTCCAGGTGAGGGTACGACAACGCTTTAGGGGGAGCGTACGTGTGAGGGCGTGGGTTAGTGTCAGCGTACGGGTTAGGATTAGGGGACGGGTGAGGGTCAGGCTTCAGGGAAGGTTTAGGTTTAAGGTTCGGGCTAGGGTTAGGGTTAGGGGACGGGGACGGTTTAGGGTCCAGGTGAGGGTAGGACAACGCTTTAGTGGGAGCGTACGTGTGAGGGCGCGGGTTAGTGTCAGCGTACGGGTTAGGATTAGGGGACGGGTGAGGGTCAGGCTTCGGGGAAGGGTTAGGGTTAGGGTTCGGGCTAGGGTTAGGGTTAGGGGACGGGGACGGTTTAGGGTCCAGGTGAGGGTACGACAACGCTTTAGGGGGAGCGTACGTGTGAGGGCGCGGGTTAGTGTCAGCGTACGTGTTAGGATTAGGGGACGGGTGAGGGTCAGGCTTGGGGAAGGGTTAGGGTTAGGGTTCGGGCTAGGGTTAGGGTTAGGGGACGGGGACGGTTTAGGGTCCAGGTGAGGGTACGACAACGCTTTAGGGGGAGCGTACGTGTGAGGGCACGGGTTAGTGTCAGCGTACGGGTTAGGATTAGGGGACGGGTGAGGGTCAGGCTTCGGGGAAGGGTTAGGGTTAGGGTTCGGTCTAGGGTTAGGGTTAGGGGACGGGGAAGGTTTAGGGTCCAGGTGAGGGTACGACAACGCTTTAGGGGGAGCGTACGTGTGAGGGCGCGGGTTAGTGTCAGCGTACGGTTTAGGATTAGGGGACGGGTGAGGGTCAGGCTTCGGGGAAGGGTTAGGGTTAGGGTTCGGGCTAGGGTTAGGGTTAGGGGACGGGGACGGTTTAGGGTCCAGGTGAGGGTACGACAACGCTTTAGGGGGAGCGTACGTGTGAGGGCGCGGGTTAGTGTCAGCGTACGGGTTAGGATAAGGGGAAGGGTGAGGGTCAGGCTTCGGGGAAGGGTTAGGGTTAGGGTTCGGGCTAGGGTTAGGGGACGGGGACGGGGACGGTTTAGGGTCCAGGTGAGGGTACGACAACGGTTTAGGGGGAGCGTACGTGTGAGGGCGCGGGTTAGTGTCAGCGTACGGGTTAGGATTAGGGGACGGGTGAGGGTCAGGCTTCGGGGAAGGGTTAGGGTTAGGGTTCGGGCTAGGGTTAGGGTTAGGGGACGGGGAAGGTTTAGGGTCCAGGTGAGGGTACGACAACGCTTTAGGGGGAGCGTACGTGTGAGGGCGCGGGTTAGTGTCAGCGTACAGGTTAGGATTAGGGGACGGGTGAGGGTCAGGCTTCGGGGAAGGGTTAGGGTTAGGGTTCGGGCTAGGGTTAGGGTTAGGGGACGGGGACGGTTTAGGGTCCAGGTGAGGGTACGACAACGCTTTAGGGGGAGCGTACGTGTGAGGGCGCGGGTTAGTGTCAGCGTACGGGTTAGGATTAGGGGACAGGTGAGGGTCAGGCTTCGGGGAAGGGTTAGGGTTAGGGTTCGGGCTAGGGTAAGGGTTAGGGGACGGGGACGGTTTAGGGTCCAGGTGAGGGTACGACAACGCTTTAGGGGGAGCGTACGTGTGAGGGCGCGGGTTAGTGTCAGCGTACGGGTTAGGATTAGGGGACGGGTGAGGGTCAGGCTTCGGGGAAGGGTTAGGGTTAGGGTTCGGTCTAGGGTTAGGGTTAGGGGACGGGGAAGGTTTAGGGTCCAGGTGAGGGTACGACAACGCTTTAGGGGGAGCGTACGTGTGAGGGCGCAGGTTAGTGTCAGCGTACGGGTTAGGATTAGGGGACGGGTGAGGGTCAGGCTTGGGGAAGGGTTAGGGTTAGGGTTCGGGCTAGGGTTAGGGTTAGGGGACGGGGACGGTTTAGGGTCCAGGTGAGGGTACGACAACGCTTTAGGGGGAGCGTACGTGTGAGGGCGCGGGTTAGTGTCAGCGTACGGGTTAGGATTAGGGGACGGGTGAGGGTCAGGCTTCGGGGAAGGGTTAGGGTTAGGGTTCGGTCTAGGGTTAGGGTTAGGGGACGGGGAAGGTTTAGGGTCCAGGTGAGGGTACGACAACGCTTTAGGGGGAGCGTACGTGTGAGGGCGCGGGTTAGTGTCAGCGTACGGGTTAGGATTAGGGGACGGGTGAGGGTCAGGCTTCGGGGAAGGGTTAGGGTTAGGGTTCGGGCTAGGGTTAGGGTTAGGGGACGGGGACGGTTTAGGGTCCAGGTGAGGGTACGACAACGCTTTAGGGGGAGCGTACGTGTGAGGGCGCGGGTTAGTGTCAGCGTACGGGTTAGAATTAGGGGACGGGTGAGGGTCAGGCTTCGGGGAAGGGTTAGGGTTAGGGTTCGGGCTAGGGTTAGGGTTAGGGGACGGGGACGGTTTAGGGTCCAGGTGAGGGTACGACAACGCTTTAGGGGGAGCGTACGTGTGAGGGCGCGGGTTAGTGTCAGCGTACGGGTTAGGATTAGGGGACGGGTGAGGGTCAGGCTTCGGGGAAGGGTTAGGGTTAGGGTTCGGGCTAGGGTTAGGGTTAGGGGACGGGGACGGTTTAGGGTCCAGGTGAGTGTAGGACAACGCTTTAGGGGGAGCGTACGTGTGAGGGCGCGGGTTAGTGTCAGCGTACGGGTTAGGATTAGGGGACGGGTGAGGGTCAGGCTTGGGGAAGGGTTAGGGTTAGGGTTCGGGCTAGGGTTAGGGTTAGGGGACGGGGACGGTTTAGGGTCCAGGTGAGGGTACGACAACGCTTTAGGGGGAGCGTACGTGTGAGGGCGCGGGTTAGTGTCAGCGTACGGGTTAGGATTAGGGGACGGGTGAGGGTCAGGCTTCGGGGAAGGGTTAGGGTTAGGGTTCGGTCTAGGGTTAGGGTTAGGGGACGGGGAAGGTTTAGGGTCCAGGTGAGGGTACGACAACGCTTTAGGGGGAGCGTACGTGTGAGGGCGCGGGTTAGTGTCAGCGTACGGGTTAGGATTAGGGGACGGGTGAGGGTCAGGCTTCGGGGAAGGGTTAGGGTTAGGGTTCGGGCTAGGGTTAGGGTTAGGGGACGGGGACGGTTTAGGGTCCAGGTGAGGGTACGACAACGCTTTAGGGGGAGCGTACGTGTGAGGGCGCGGGTTAGTGTCAGCGTACGGGTTAGGATTAGGGGACGGGTGAGGGTCAGGCTTCGGGGAAGGGTTAGGGTTAGGGTTCGGGCTAGGGTTAGGGTTAGGGGACGGGGACGGTTTAGGTTCCAGGTGAGGGTACGACAACGCTTTAGGGGGAGCGTACGTGTGAGGGCGCGGGTTAGTGTCAGCGTACGGGTTAGGATTAGGGGACGGGTGAGGGTCAGGCTTCGGGGAAGGGTTAGGGTTAGGGTTCGGGCTAGGGTTAGGGTTAGGGGACGGGGACGGTTTAGGGTCCAGGTGAGGGTACGACAACGCTTTAGGGGGAGCGTACGTGTGAGGGCGCGGGTTAGTGTCAGCGTACGGGTTAGGATTAGGGGACGGATGAGGGTCAGGCTTCGGGGAAGGGTTAGGGTTAGGGTTCGGGCTAGGGTTAGGGTTAGGGGACGGAGACGGTTTAGGGTCCAGGTGAGGGTACGACAACGCTTTAGGGGGAGCGTACGTGTGAGGGCGCGGGTTAGTGTCAGCGTACGGGTTAGGATTAGGGGACGGGTGAGGGTCAGGCTTCGGGGAAGGGTTAGGGTTAGGGTTCGGTCTAGGGTTAGGGTTAGGGGACGGGGAAGGTTTAGGGTCCAGGTGAGGGTACGACAACGCTTTAGGGGGAGCGTACGTGTGAGGGCGCGGGTTAGTGTCAGCGTACGGGTTAGGATTAGGGGACGGGTGAGGGTCAGGCTTCGGGGAAGGGTTAGGGTTAGGGTTCGGGCTAGGGTTAGGGTTAGGGGACGGGGACGGTTTAGGGTCCAGGTGAGGGTACGACAACGCTTTAGGGGGAGCGTACGTGTGAGGGCGCGGGTTAGTGTCAGCGTACGGGTTAGGATTAGGGGACGGGTGAGGGTCAGGCTTCGGGGAAGGGTTAGGGTTAGGGTTCGGGCTAGGGTTAGGGTTAGGGGACGGGGACGGTTTAGGGTCCAGGTGAGGGTACGACAACGCTTTAGGGGGAGCGTACGTGTGAGGGCGCGGGTTAGTGTCAGCGTACGGGTTAGGATTAGGGGACGGGTGAGGGTCAGGCTTCGGGGAAGGGTTAGGGTTAGGGTTCGGGCTAGGGTTAGGGTTAGGGGACGGGGACGGTTTAGGGTCCAGGTGAGGGTACGACAACGCTTTAGGGGGAGCGTACGTGTGAGGGCGCGGGTTAGTGTCAGCGTACGGGTTAGGATTAGGGGACGGGTGAGGGTCAGGCTTCGGGGAAGGGTTAGGGTTAGGGTTCGGGCTAGGGTTAGGGTTAGGGGACGGGGACGGTTTAGGGTCCAGGTGAGGGTACGACAACGCTTTAGGGGGAGCGTACGTGTGAGGGCGCGGGTTAGTGTCAGCGTACGGGTTAGGATTAGGGGACGGGTGAGGGTCAGGCTTCGGGGAAGGGTTAGGGTTAGGGTTCGGTCTAGGGTTAGGGTTAGGGGACGGGGAAGGTTTAGGGTCCAGGTGAGGGTACGACAACGCTTTAGGGGGAGCGTACGTGTGAGGGCGCGGGTTAGTGTCAGCGTACGGGTTAGGATTAGGGGACGGGTGAGGGTCAGGCTTGGGGAAGGGTTAGGGTTAGGGTTCGGGCTAGGGTTAGGGTTAGGGGACGGGGACGGTTTAGGGTCCAGGTGAGGGTACGACAACGCTTTAGGGGGAGCGTACGTGTGAGGGCGCGGGTTAGTGTCAGCGTACGGGTTAGGATTAGGGGACGGGTGAGGGTCAGGCTTCGGGGAAGGGTTAGGGTTAGGGTTCGGGCTAGGGTTAGGGTTAGGGGACGGGGACGGTTTAGGGTCCAGGTGAGTGTACGACAACGCTTTAGGGGGAGCGTACGTGTGAGGGCGCGGGTTAGTGTCAGCGTACGGGTTAGGATTAGGGGACGGGTGAGGGTCAGGCTTCGGGGAAGGGTTAGGGTTAGGGTTCGGTCTAGGGTTAGGGTTAGGGGACGGGGAAGGTTTAGGGTCCAGGTGAGGGTACGACAACGCTTTAGGGGGAGCGTACGTGTGAGGGCGCGGGTTAGTGTCAGCGTACGGGTTAGGATTAGGGGACGGGTGAGGGTCAGGCTTGGGGAAGGGTTAGGGTTAGGGTTCGGGCTAGGGTTAGGGTTAGGGGACGGGGACGGTTTAGGGTCCAGGTGAGGGTACGACAACGCTTTAGGGGGAGCGTACGTGTGAGGGCGCGGGTTAGTGTCAGCGTACGGGTTAGGATTAGGGGACGGGTGAGGGTCAGGCTTCGGGGAAGGGTTAGGGTTAGGGTTCGGTCTAGGGTTAGGGTTAGGGGACGGGGAAGGTTTAGGGTCCAGGTGAGGGTACGACAACGCTTTAGGGGGAGCGTACGTGTGAGGGCGCGGGTTAGTGTCAGCGTACGGGTTAGGATTAGGGGACGGGTGAGGGTCAGGCTTCGGGGAAGGGTTAGGGTTAGGGTTCGGGCTAGGGTTAGGGTTAGGGGACGGGGACGGTATAGGGTCCAGGTGAGGGTACGACAACGCTTTAGGGGGAGCGTACGTGTGAGGGCGCGGGTTAGTGTCAGCGTACGGGTTAGAATTAGGGGACGGGTGAGGGTCAGGCTTCGGGGAAGGGTTAGGGTTAGGGTTCGGGCTAGGGTTAGGGTTAGGGGACGGGGACGGTTTAGGGTCCAGTTGAGGGTACGACAACGCTTTAGGGGGAGCGTACGTGTGAGGGCGCGGGTTAGTGTCAGCGTACGGGTTAGGATTAGGGGACGGGTGAGGGTCAGGCTTCGGGGAAGGGTTAGGGTTAGGGTTCGGGCTAGGGTTAGGGTTAGGGGACGGGGACGGTTTAGGGTCAAGGTGAGGGTAGGACAACGCTTTAGGGGGAGCGTACGTGTGAGGGCGCGGGTTAGTGTCAGCGTACGGGTTAGGATTAGGGGACGGGTGAGGGTCAGGCTTCGGGGAAGGGTTAGGGTTAGGGTTTGGTCTAGGGTTAGGGTTAGGGGACGGGGAAGGTTTAGGGTCCAGGTGAGGGTACGACAACGCTTTAGGGGGAGCGTACGTGTGAGGGCGCGGGTTAGTGTCAGCGTACGGGTTAGGATTAGGGGACGGGTGAGGGTCAGGCTTCGGGGAAGGGTTAGGGTTAGGGTTCGGGCTAGGGTTAGGGTTAGGGGACGGGGACGGTTTAGGGTCCAGGTGAGGGTACGACAACGCTTTAGGGGGAGCGTACGTGTGAGGGCGCGGGTTACTGTCAGCGTACGGGTTAGGATTAGGGGACGGGTGAGGGTCAGGCTTCGGGGAAGGGTTAGGGTTAGGGTTCGGGCTAGGGTTAGGGTTAGGGGACGGGGACGGTTTAGGGTCCAGGTGAGGGTACGACAACGCTTTAGGGGGAGCGTACGTGTGAGGGCGCGGGTTAGTGTCAGCGTACGGGTTAGGATTAGGGGACGGGTGAGGGTCAGGCTTCGGGGAAGGGTTAGGGTTAGGGTTCGGTCTAGGGTTAGGGTTAGGGGACGGGGAAGGTTTAGGGTCCAGGTGAGGGTACGACAACGCTTTAGGGGGAGCGTACGTGTGAGGGCGCGGGTTAGTGTCAGCGTACGGGTTAGGATTAGGGGACGGGTGAGGGTCAGGCTTCGGGGAAGGGTTAGGGTTAGGGTTCGGGCTAGGGTTAGGGTTAGGGGACGGGGACGGTTTAGGGTCCAGGTGAGGGTAGGACAACGCTTTAGGGGGAGCGTACGTGTGAGGGCGCGGGTTAGTGTCAGCGTACGGGTTAGGATTAGGGGACGGGTGAGGGTCAGGCTTCGGGGAAGGGTTAGGGTTAGGGTTCGGGCTAGGGTTAGGGTTAGGGGACGGGGACGGTTTAGGTTCCAGGTGAGGGTACGACAACGCTTTAGGGGGAGCGTACGTGTGAGGGCGCGGGTTAGTGTCAGCGTACGGGTTAGGATTAGGGGACGGGTGAGGGTCAGGCTTCGGGGAAGGGTTAGGGTTAGGGTTCGGGCTAGGGTTAGGGTTAGGGGACGGGGACGGTTTAGGGTCCAGGTGAGGGTACGACAACGCTTTAGGGGGAGCGTACGTGTGAGGGCGCGGGTTAGTGTCAGCGTACGGGTTAGGATTAGGGGACGGATGAGGGTCAGGCTTCGGGGAAGGGTTAGGGTTAGGGTTCGGGCTAGGGTTAGGGTTAGGGGACGGGGACGGTTTAGGGTCCAGGTGAGGGTACGACAACGCTTTAGGGGGAGCGTACGTGTGAGGGCGCGGGTTAGTGTCAGCGTACGGGTTAGGATTAGGGGACGGGTGAGGGTCAGGCTTCGGGGAAGGGTTAGGGTTAGGGTTCGGTCTAGGGTTAGGGTTAGGGGACGGGGAAGGTTTAGGGTCCAGGTGAGGGTACGACAACGCTTTAGGGGGAGCGTACGTGTGAGGGCGCGGGTTAGTGTCAGCGTACGGTTAGGATTAGGGGACGGGTGAGGGTCAGGCTTCGGGGAAGGGTTAGGGTTAGGGTTCGGGCTAGGGTTAGGGTTAGGGGACGGGGACGGTTTAGGGTCCAGGTGAGGGTACGACAACGCTTTAGGGGGAGTGTACGTGTGAGGACGCGGGTTAGTGTCAGCGTACGGGTTAGGATTAGGGGACGGGTGAGGGTCAGGCTTCGGGGAAGGGTTAGGGTTAGGGTTCGGGCTAGGGTTAGGGTTAGGGGACGGGGACGGTTTAGGGTCCAGGTGAGGGTACGACAACGCTTTAGGGGGAGCGTACGTGTGAGGGCGCGGGTTAGTGTCAGCGTACGGGTTAGGATTAGGGGACGGGTGAGGGTCAGGCTTCGGGGAGGGTTAGGGTTAGGGTTTGGGCTAGGGTTAGGGTTAGGGGACGGGGACGGTTTAGGGTCCAGGTGAGGGTACGACAACGCTTTAGGGGGAGCGTACGTGTGAGGGCGCGGGTTAGTGTCAGCGTACGGGTTAGGATTACGGGACGGGTGAGGGTCAGGCTTCGGGGAAGGGTTAGGGTTAGGGTTCGGTCTAGGGTTAGGGTTAGGGGACGGGGAAGGTTTAGGGTCCAGGTGAGGGTACGACAAAGCTTTAGGGGGAGCGTACGTGTGAGGGGGCGGGTTAGTGTCAGCGTACGGGTTAGGATTAGGGGACGGGTGAGGGTCAGGCTTCGGGGAAGGGTTAGGGTTAGGGTTCGGGCTAGGGTTAGCGTTAGGGGACGGGGACGGTTTAGGGTGCAGGTGAGGGTACGACAACGCTTTAGGGGGAGCGTACGTGTGAGGGCGCGGGTTAGTGTAAGCGTACGGGTTAGGATTAGGGGACGGGTGAGGGTCAGGCTTCGGGGAAGGGTTAGGGTTAGGGTTCGGGCTAGGGTTAGGGTTAGGGGACGGGGACGGTTTAGGGTCCAGGTGAGGGTACGACAACGCTTTAGGGGGAGCGTACGTGTGAGGGCGCGGGTTAGTGTCAGCGTACGGGTTAGGATTAGGGGACGGGTGAGGGTCAGGCTTCGGGGAAGGGTTAGGGTTAGGGTTCGGGCTAGGGTTAGGGTTAGGGGACGGGGACGGTTTAGGTTCCAGGTGAGGGTACGACAACGCTTTAGGGGGAGCGTACGTGTGAGGGCGCGGGTTAGTGTCAGCGTACGGGTTAGGATTAGGGGACGGGTGAGGGTCAGGCTTCGGGGAAGGGTTAGGGTTAGGGTTCGGGCTAGGGTTAGGGTTAGGGGACGGGGACGGTTTAGGGTCCAGGTGAGGGTACGACAACGCTTTAGGGGGAGCGTACGTGTGAGGGCGCGGGTTAGTGTCAGCGTACGGGTTAGGATTAGGGGACGGATGAGGGTCAGGCTTCGGGGAAGGGTTAGGGTTAGGGTTCGGGCTAGGGTTAGGGTTAGGGGACGGGGACGGTTTAGGGTCCAGGTGAGGGTACGACAACGCTTTAGGGGGAGCGTACGTGTGAGGGCGCGGGTTAGTGTCAGCGTACGGGTTAGGATTAGGGGACGGGTGAGGGTCAGGCTTCGGGGAAGGGTTAGGGTTAGGGTTCGGTCTAGGGTTAGGGTTAGGGGACGGGGAAGGTTTAGGGTCCAGGTGAGGGTACGACAACGCTTTAGGGGGAGCGTACGTGTGAGGGCGCGGGTTAGTGTCAGCGTACGGGTTAGGATTAGGGGACGGGTGAGGGTCAGGCTTCGGGGAAGGGTTAGGGTTAGGGTTCGGGCTAGGGTTAGGGTTAGGGGACGGGGACGGTTTAGGGTCCAGGTGAGGGTACGACAACGCTTTAGGGGGAGCGTACGTGTGAGGGCGCGGGTTAGTGTCAGCGTACGGGTTAGGATTAGGGGACGGGTGAGGGTCAGGCTTCGGGGAAGGGTTAGGGTTAGGGTTCGGGCTAGGGTTAGGGTTAGGGGACGGGGACGGTTTAGGGTCCAGGTGAGGGTACGACAACGCTTTAGGGGGAGCGTACGTGTGAGGGCGCGGGTTAGTGTCAGCGTACGGGTTAGGATTAGGGGACGGGTGAGGGTCAGGCTTCGGGGAAGGGTTAGGGTTAGGGTTCGGGCTAGGGTTAGGGTTAGGGGACGGGGACGGTTTAGGGTCCAGGTGAGGGTACGACAACGCTTTAGGGGGAGCGTACGTGTGAGGGCGCGGGTTAGTGTCAGCGTACGGGTTAGGATTAGGGGACGGGTGAGGGTCAGGCTTCGGGGAAGGGTTAGGGTTAGGGTTCGGGCTAGGGTTAGGGTTAGGGGACGGGGACGGTTTAGGGTCCAGGTGAGGGTACGACAACGCTTTAGGGGGAGCGTACGTGTGAGGGCGCGGGTTAGTGTCAGCGTACGGGTTAGGATTAGGGGACGGGTGAGGGTCAGGCTTCGGGGAAGGGTTAGGGTTAGGGTTCGGTCTAGGGTTAGGGTTAGGGGACGGGGAAGGTTTAGGGTCCAGGTGAGGGTACGACAACGCTTTAGGGGGAGCGTACGTGTGAGGGCGCGGGTTAGTGTCAGCGTACGGGTTAGGATTAGGGGACGGGTGAGGGTCAGGCTTGGGGAAGGGTTAGGGTTAGGGTTCGGGCTAGGGTTAGGGTTAGGGGACGGGGACGGTTTAGGGTCCAGGTGAGGGTACGACAACGCTTTAGGGGGAGCGTACGTGTGAGGGCGCGGGTTAGTGTCAGCGTACGGGTTAGGATTAGGGGACGGGTGAGGGTCAGGCTTCGGGGAAGGGTTAGGGTTAGGGTTCGGTCTAGGGTTAGGGTTAGGGGACGGGGAAGGTTTAGGGTCCAGGTGAGGGTACGACAACGCTTTAGGGGGAGCGTACGTGTGAGGGCGCGGGTTAGTGTCAGCGTACGGGTTAGGATTAGGGGACGGGTGAGGGTCAGGCTTCGGGGAAGGGTTAGGGTTAGGGTTCGGGCTAGGGTTAGGGTTAGGGGACGGGGACGGTATAGGGTCCAGGTGAGGGTACGACAACGCTTTAGGGGGAGCGTACGTGTGAGGGCGCGGGTTAGTGTCAGCGTACGGGTTAGAATTAGGGGACGGGTGAGGGTCAGGCTTCGGGGAAGGGTTAGGGTTAGGGTTCGGGCTAGGGTTAGGGTTAGGGGACGGGGACGGTTTAGGGTCCAGGTGAGGGTACGACAACGCTTTAGGGGGAGCGTACGTGTGAGGGCGCGGGTTAGTGTCAGCGTACGGGTTAGGATTAGGGGACGGGTGAGGGTCAGGCTTCGGGGAAGGGTTAGGGTTAGGGTTCGGGCTAGGGTTAGGGTTAGGGGACGGGGACGGTTTAGGGTCCAGGTGAGGGTAGGACAACGCTTTAGGGGGAGCGTACGTGTGAGGGCGCGGGTTAGTGTCAGCGTACGGGTTAGGATTAGGGGACGGGTGAGGGTCAGGCTTGGGGAAGGGTTAGGGTTAGGGTTCGGGCTAGGGTTAGGGTTAGGGGACGGGGACGGTTTAGGGTCCAGGTGAGGGTACGACAACGATTTAGGGGGAGCGTACGTGTGAGGGCGCGGGTTAGTGTCAGCGTACGGGTTAGGATTAGGGGACGGGTGAGGGTCAGGCTTCGGGGAAGGGTTAGGGTTAGGGTTTGGTCTAGGGTTAGGGTTAGGGGACGGGGAAGGTTTAGGGTCCAGGTGAGGGTACGACAACGCTTTAGGGGGAGCGTACGTGTGAGGGCGCGGGTTAGTGTCAGCGTACGGGTTAGGATTAGGGGACGGGTGAGGGTCAGGCTTCGGGGAAGGGTTAGGGTTAGGGTTCGGGCTAGGGTTAGGGTTAGGGGACGGGGACGGTTTAGGGTCCAGGTGAGGGTACGACAACGCTTTAGGGGGAGCGTACGTGTGAGGGCGCGGGTTACTGTCAGCGTACGGGTTAGGATTAGGGGACGGGTGAGGGTCAGGCTTCGGGGAAGGGTTAGGGTTAGGGTTCGGGCTAGGGTTAGGGTTAGGGGACGGGGACGGTTTAGGGTCCAGGTGAGGGTACGACAACGCTTTAGGGGGAGCGTACGTGTGAGGGCGCGGGTTAGTGTCAGCGTACGGGTTAGGATTAGGGGACGGGTGAGGGTCAGGCTTCGGGGAAGGGTTAGGGTTAGGGTTCGGTCTAGGGTTAGGGTTAGGGGACGGGGAAGGTTTAGGGTCCAGGTGAGGGTACGACAACGCTTTAGGGGGAGCGTACGTGTGAGGGCGCGGGTTAGTGTCAGCGTACGGGTTAGGATTAGGGGACGGGTGAGGGTCAGGCTTCGGGGAAGGGTTAGGGTTAGGGTTCGGGCTAGGGTTAGGGTTAGGGGACGGGGACGGTTTAGGGTCCAGGTGAGGGTAGGACAACGCTTTAGGGGGAGCGTACGTGTGAGGGCGCGGGTTAGTGTCAGCGTACGGGTTAGGATTAGGGGACGGGTGAGGGTCAGGCTTGGGGAAGGGTTAGGGTTAGGGTTCGGGCTAGGGTTAGGGTTAGGGGACGGGGACGGTTTAGGGTCCAGGTGAGGGTACGACAACGCTTTAGGGGGAGCGTACGTGTGAGGGCGCGGGTTAGTGTCAGCGTACGGGTTAGGATTAGGGGACGGGTGAGGGTCAGGCTTCGGGGAAGGGTTAGGGTTAGGGTTCGGTCTAGGGTTAGGGTTAGGGGACGGGGAAGGTTTAGGGTCCAGGTGAGGGTACGACAACGCTTTAGGGGGAGCGTACGTGTGAGGGCGCGGGTTAGTGTCAGCGTACGGGTTAGGATTAGGGGACGGGTGAGGGTCAGGCTTCGGGGAAGGGTTAGGGTTAGGGTTCGGGCTAGGGTTAGGGTTAGGGGACGGGGACGGTTTAGGGTCCAGGTGAGGGTACGACAACGCTTTAGGGGGAGCGTACGTGTGAGGGCGCGGGTTAGTGTCAGCGTACGGGTTAGGATTAGGGGACGGGTGAGGGTCAGGCTTCGGGGAAGGGTTAGGGTTAGGGTTCGGGCTAGGGTTAGGGTTAGGGGACGGGGACGGTTTAGGTTCCAGGTGAGGGTACGACAACGCTTTAGGGGGAGCGTACGTGTGAGGGCGCGGGTTAGTGTCAGCGTACGGGTTAGGATTAGGGGACGGGTGAGGGTCAGGCTTCGGGGAAGGGTTAGGGTTAGGGTTCGGGCTAGGGTTAGGGTTAGGGGACGGGGACGGTTTAGGGTCCAGGTGAGGGTACGACAACGCTTTAGGGGGAGCGTACGTGTGAGGGCGCGGGTTAGTGTCAGCGTACGGGTTAGGATTAGGGGACGGATGAGGGTCAGGCTTCGGGGAAGGGTTAGGGTTAGGGTTCGGGCTAGGGTTAGGGTTAGGGGACGGGGACGGTTTAGGGTCCAGGTGAGGGTACGACAACGCTTTAGGGGGAGCGTACGTGTGAGGGCGCGGGTTAGTGTCAGCGTACGGGTTAGGATTAGGGGACGGGTGAGGGTCAGGCTTCGGGGAAGCGTTAGGGTTAGGGTTCGGTCTAGGGTTAGGGTTAGGGGACGGGGAAGGTTTAGGGTCCAGGTGAGGGTACGACAACGCTTTAGGGGGAGCGTACGTGTGAGGGCGCGGGTTAGTGTCAGCGTACGGTTAGGATTAGGGGACGGGTGAGGGTCAGGCTTCGGGGAAGGGTTAGGGTTAGGGTTCGGGCTAGGGTTAGGGTTAGGGGACGGGGACGGTTTAGGGTCCAGGTGAGGGTACGACAACGCTTTAGGGGGAGTGTACGTGTGAGGGCGCGGGTTAGTGTCAGCGTACGGGTTAGGATTAGGGGACGGGTGAGGGTCAGGCTTCGGGGAAGGGTTAGGGTTAGGGTTCGGGCTAGGGTTAGGGTTAGGGGACGGGGACGGTTTAGGGTCCAGGTGAGGGTACGACAACGCTTTAGGGGGAGCGTACGTGTGAGGGCGCGGGTTAGTGTCAGCGTACGGGTTAGGATTAGGGGACGGGTGAGGGTCAGGCTTCGGGGAGGGTTAGGGTTAGGGTTTGGGCTAGGGTTAGGGTTAGGGGACGGGGACGGTTTAGGGTCCAGGTGAGGGTACGACAACGCTTTAGGGGGAGCGTACGTGTGAGGGCGCGGGTTAGTGTCAGCGTACGGGTTAGGATTACGGGACGGGTGAGGGTCAGGCTTCGGGGAAGGGTTAGGGTTAGGGTTCGGTCTAGGGTTAGGGTTAGGGGACGGGGAAGGTTTAGGGTCCAGGTGAGGGTACGACAAAGCTTTAGGGGGAGCGTACGTGTGAGGGGGCGGGTTAGTGTCAGCGTACGGGTTAGGATTAGGGGACGGGTGAGGGTCAGGCTTCGGGGAAGGGTTAGGGTTAGGGTTCGGGCTAGGGTTAGCGTTAGGGGACGGGGACGGTTTAGGGTCCAGGTGAGGGTACGACAACGCTTTAGGGGGAGCGTACATGTGAGGGCGCGGGTTAGTGTAAGCGTACGGGTTAGGATTAGGGGACGGGTGAGGGTCAGGCTTCGGGGAAGGGTTAGGGTTATGGTTCGGGCTAGGGTTAGGGTTAGGGGACGGGGACGGTTTAGGGTCCAGGTGAGGGTACGACAACGCTTTAGGGGGAGCGTACGTGTGAGGGCGCGGGTTAGTGTCAGCGTACGGGTTAGGGTTAGGGGACGGGTGAGGGTCAGGCTTCGGGGAAGGGTTAGGGTTAGGGTTCGGGCTAGGGTTAGGGTTATGGGACGGGGACGGTTTAGGGTCCAGGTGAGGGTAGGACAACGCTTTAGGGGGAGCGTACGTGTGAGGGCGCGGGTTAGTGTCAGCGTACGGGTTAGGATTAGGGGACGGGTGAGGGTCAGGCTTGGGGAAGGGTTAGGGTTAGGGTTCGGGCTAGGGTTAGGGTTAGGGGACGGGGACGGTTTAGGGTCCAGGTGAGGGTACGACAACGCTTTAGGGGGAGCGTACGTGTGAGGGCGCGGGTTAGTGTCAGCGTACGGGTTAGGATTAGGGGACGGGTGAGGGTCAGGCTTCGGGGAAGGGTTAGGGTTAGGGTTCGGGCTAGGGTTAGGGTTAGGGGACGGGGACGGTTTAGGGTCCAGGTGAGGGTAGGACAACGCTTTAGGGGGAGCGTACGTGTGAGGGCGCGGGTTAGTGTCAGCGTACGGGTTAGGATTAGGGGACGGGTGAGGGTCAGGCTTGGGGAAGGGTTAGGGTTAGGGTTCGGGCTAGGGTTAGGGTTAGGGGACGGGGACGGATTAGGGTCCAGGTGAGGGTACGACAACGCTTTAGGGGGAGCGTACGTGTGAGGGCGCGGGTTAGTGTCAGCGTACGGGTTAGGATTAGGGGACGGGTGAGGGTCAGGCTTCGGGGAAGGGTTAGGGTTAGGGTTCGGTCTAGGGTTAGGGTTAGGGGACGGGGAAGGTTTAGGGTCCAGGTGAGGGTACGACAACGCTTTAGGGGGAGCGTACGTGTGAGGGCGCGGGTTAGTGTCAGCGTACGGGTTAGGATTAGGGGACGGGTGAGGGTCAGGCTTCGGGGAAGGGTTAGGGTTAGGGTTCGGGCTAGGGTTAGGGTTAGGGGACGGGGACGGTTTAGGGTCCAGGTGAGGGTACGACAACGCTTTAGGGGGAGCGTACGTGTGAGGGCGCGGGTTAGTGTCAGCGTACGGGTTAGGATTAGGGGACGGGTGAGGGTCAGGCTTCGGGGAAGGGTTAGGGTTAGGGTTCGGGCTAGGGTTAGGGTTAGGGGACGGGGACGGTTTAGGTTCCAGGTGAGGGTACGACAACGCTTTAGGGGGAGCGTACGTGTGAGGGCGCGGGTTAGTGTCAGCGTACGGGTTAGGATTAGGGGACGGGTGAGGGTCAGGCTTCGGGGAAGGGTTAGGGTTAGGGTTCGGGCTAGGGTTAGGGTTAGGGGACGGGGACGGTTTAGGGTCCAGGTGAGGGTACGACAACGCTTTAGGGGGAGCGTACGTGTGAGGGCGCGGGTTAGTGTCAGCGTACGGGTTAGGATTAGGGGACGGATGAGGGTCAGGCTTCGGGGAAGGGTTAGGGTTAGGGTTCGGGCTAGGGTTAGGGTTAGGGGACGGGTACGGTTTAGGGTCCAGGTGAGGGTACGACAACGCTTTAGGGGGAGCGTACGTGTGAGGGCGCGGGTTAGTGTCAGCGTACGGGTTAGGATTAGGGGACGGGTGAGGGTCAGGCTTCGGGGAAGGGTTAGGGTTAGGGTTCGGTCTAGGGTTAGGGTTAGGGGACGGGGAAGGTTTAGGGTCCAGGTGAGGGTACGACAACGCTTTAGGGGGAGCGTACGTGTGAGGGCGCGGGTTAGTGTCAGCGTACGGGTTAGGATTAGGGGACGGGTGAGGGTCAGGCTTCGGGGAAGGGTTAGGGTTAGGGTTCGGGCTAGGGTTAGGGTTAGGGGACGGGGACGGTTTAGGGTCCAGGTGAGGGTACGACAACGCTTTAGGGGGAGCGTACGTGTGAGGGCGCGGGTTAGTGTCAGCGTACGGGTTAGGATTAGGGGACGGGTGAGGGTCAGGCTTCGGGGAAGGGTTAGGGTTAGGGTTCGGGCTAGGGTTAGGGTTAGGGGACGGGGACGGTTTAGGGTCCAGGTGAGGGTACGACAACGCTTTAGGGGGAGCGTACGTGTGAGGGCGCGGGTTAGTGTCAGCGTACGGGTTAGGATTAGGGGACGGGTGAGGGTCAGGCTTCGGGGAGGGTTAGGGTTAGGGTTTGGGCTAGGGTTAGGGTTAGGGGACGGGGACGGTTTAGGGTCCAGGTGAGGGTACGACAACGCTTTAGGGGGAGCGTACGTGTGAGGACGCGGGTTAGTGTCAGCGTACGGGTTAGGATTAGGGGACGGGTGAGGGTCAGGCTTCGGGGAAGGGTTAGGGTTAGGGTTCGGTCTAGGGTTAGGGTTAGGGGACGGGGAAGGTTTAGGGTCCAGGTGAGGGTACGACAAAGCTTTAGGGGGAGCGTACGTGTGAGGGGGCGGGTTAGTGTCAGCGTACGGGTTAGGATTAGGGGACGGGTGAGGGTCAGGCTTCGGGGAAGGGTTAGGGTTAGGGTTCGGGCTAGGGTTAGCGTTAGGGGACGGGGACGGTTTAGGGTCCAGGTGAGGGTACGACAACGCTTTAGGGGGAGCGTACGTGTGAGGGCGCGGGTTAGTGTAAGCGTACGGGTTAGGATTAGGGGACGGGTGAGGGTCAGGCTTCGGGGAAGGGTTAGGGTTATGGTTCGGGCTAGGGTTAGGGTTAGGGGACGGGGAAGGTTTAGGGTCCAGGTGAGGGTACGACAACGCTTTAGGGGGAGCGTACGTGTGAGGGCGCGGGTTAGTGTCAGCGTACGGGTTAGGGTTAGGGGACGGGTGAGGGTCAGGCTTCGGGGAAGGGTTAGGGTTAGGGTTCGGGCTAGGGTTAGGGTTATGGGACGGGGACGGTTTAGGGTCCAGGTGAGGGTAGGACAACGCTTTAGGGGGAGCGTACGTGTGAGGGCGCGGGTTAGTGTCAGCGTACGGGTTAGGATTAGGGGACGGGTGAGGGTCAGGCTTGGGGAAGGGTTAGGGTTAGGGTTCGGGCTAGGGTTAGGGTTAGGGGACGGGGACGGTTTAGGGTCCAGGTGAGGGTACGACAACGCTTTAGGGGGAGCGTACGTGTGAGGGCGCGGGTTAGTGTCAGCGTACGGGTTAGGATTAGGGGACGGGTGAGGGTCAGGCTTCGGGGAAGGGTTAGGGTTAGGGTTCGGGCTAGGGTTAGGGTTAGGGGACGGGGACGGTTTAGGGTCCAGGTGAGGGTACGACAACGCTTTAGGGGGAGCGTACGTGTGAGGGCGCGGGTTAGTGTCAGCGTACGGGTTAGGATTAGGGGACGGGTGAGGGTCAGGCTTCGGGGAAGGGTTAGGGTTAGGGTTCGGGCTAGGGTTAGGGTTAGGGTACGGGGACGGTTTAGGGTCCAGGTGAGGGTAGGACAACGCTTTAGGGGGAGCGTACGTGTGAGGGCGCGGGTTAGTGTCAGCGTACGGGTTAGGATTAGGGGACGGGTGAGGGTCAGGCTTGGGGAAGGGTTAGGGTTAGGGTTCGGGCTAGGGTTAGGGTTAGGGGACGGGGACGGTTTAGGGTCCAGGTGAGGGTACGACAACGCTTTAGGGGGAGCGTACGTGTGAGGGCGCGGGTTAGTGTCAGCGTACGGGTTAGGATTAGGGGACGGGTGAGGGTCAGGCTTCGGGGAAGGGTTAGGGTTAGGGTTCGGTCTAGGGTTAGGGTTAGGGGACGGGGAAGGTTTAGGGTCCAGGTGAGGGTACGACAACGCTTTAGGGGGAGCGTACGTGTGAGGGCGCGGGTTAGTGTCAGCGTACGGGTTAGGATTAGGGGACGGGTGAGGGTCAGGCTTCGGGGAAGGGTTAGGGTTAGGGTTCGGGCTAGGGTTAGGGTTAGGGGACGGGGACGGTTTAGGGTCCAGGTGAGGGTACGACAACGCTTTAGGGGGAGCGTACGTGTGAGGGCGCGGGTTAGTGTCAGCGTACGGGTTAGGATTAGGGGACGGGTGAGGGTCAGGCTTCGGGGAAGGGTTAGGGTTACGGTTCGGGCTAGGGTTAGGGTTAGGGGACGGGGACGGTTTAGGGTCCAGGTGAGGGTACGACAACGCTTTAGGGGGAGCGTACGTGTGAGGGCGCGGGTTAGTGTCAGCGTACGGGTTAGGATTAGGGGACGGATGAGGGTCAGGCTTCGGGGAAGGGTTAGGGTTAGGGTTCGGGCTAGGGTTAGGGTTAGGGGACGGGGACGGTTTAGGGTCCAGGTGAGGGTACGACAACGCTTTAGGGGGAGCGTACGTGTGAGGGCGCGGGTTAGTGTCAACGTACGGGTTAGGATTAGGGGACGGGTGAGGGTCAGGCTTCGGGGAAGGGTTAGGGTTAGGGTTCGGTCTAGGGTTAGGGTTAGGGGACGGGGAAGGTTTAGGGTCCAGGTGAGGGTACGACAACGCTTTAGGGGGAGCGTACGTGTGAGGGCGCGGGTTAGTGTCAGCGTACGGGTTAGGATTAGGGGACGGGTGAGGGTCAGGCTTCGGGGAAGGGTTAGGGTTAGGGTTCGGGCTAGGGTTAGGGTTAGGGGACGGGGACGGTTTAGGGTCCAGGTGAGGGTACGACAACGCTTTAGGGGGAGCGTACGTGTGAGGGCGCGGGTTAGTGTCAGCGTACGGGTTAGGATTAGGGGACGGGTGAGGGTCAGGCTTGGGGAAGGGTTAGGGTTAGGGTTCGGGCTAGGGTTAGGGTTAGGGGACGGGGACGGTTTAGGGTCCAGGTGAGGGTACGACAACGCTTTAGGGGGAGCGTACGTGTGAGGGCGCGGGTTAGTGTCAGCGTACGGGTTAGGATTAGGGGACGGGTGAGGGTCAGGCTTCGGGGAAGGGTTAGGGTTAGGGTTCGGGCTAGGGTTAGGGTTAGGGGACGGGGACGGTTTAGGGTCCAGGTGAGGGTACGACAACGCTTTAGGGGGAGCGTACGTGTGAGGGCGCGGGTTAGTGTCAGCGTACGGGTTAGGATTAGGGGACGGGTGAGGGTCAGGCTTCGGGGAAGGGTTAGGGTTAGGGTTCGGGCTAGGGTTAGGGTTAGGGGACGGGGACGGTTTAGGGTCCAGGTGAGGGTAGGACAACGCTTTAGGGGGAGCGTACGTGTGAGGGCGTGGGTTAGTGTCAGCGTACGGGTTAGGATTAGGGGACGGGTGAGGGTCAGGCTTGGGGAAGGGTTAGGGTTAGGGTTCGGGCTAGGGTTAGGGTTAGGGGACGGGGACGGTTTAGGGTCCAGGTGAGGGTACGACAACGCTTTAGGGGGAGCGTACGTGTGAGGGCGCGGGTTAGTGTCAGCGTACGGGTTAGGATTAGGGGACGGGTGAGGGTCAGGCTTCGGGGAAGTGTTAGGGTTAGGGTTCGGTCTAGGGTTAGGGTTAGGGGACGGGGAAGGTTTAGGGTCCAGGTGAGGGTACGACAACGCTTTAGGGGGAGCGTACGTGTGAGGGCGCGGGTTAGTGTCAGCGTACGGGTTAGGATTAGGGGACGGGTGAGGGTCACCCTTCGGGGAAGGGTTAGGGTTAGGGTTCGGGCTAGGGTTAGGGTTAGGGGACGGGGACGGTTTAGGGTCCAGGTGAGGGTACGACAACGCTTTAGGGGGAGCGTACGTGTGAGGGCGCGGGTTAGTGTCAGCGTACGGGTTAGGATTAGGGGACGGGTGAGGGTCAGGCTTCGGGGAAGGGTTAGGGTTAGGGTTCGGGCTAGGGTTAGGGTTAGGGGACGGGGACGGTTTAGGGTCCAGGTGAGGGTACGACAACGCTTTAGGGGGAGCGTACGTGTGAGGGCGCGGGTTAGTGTCAGCGTACGGGTTAGGATTAGGGGACGGGTGAGGGTCAGGCTTCGGGGAAGGGTTAGGGTTAGGGTTCGGTCTAGGGTTAGGGTTAGGGGACGGGGAAGGTTTAGGGTCCAGGTGAGGGTACGACAACGCTTTAGGGGGAGCGTACGTGTGAGGGCGCGGGTTAGTGTCAGCGTACGGGTTAGGATTAGGGGACGGGTGAGGGTCAGGCTTCGGGGAAGGGTTAGGGTTAGGGTTCGGGCTAGGGTTAGGGTTAGGGGACGGGGACGGTTTAGGGTCCAGGTGAGGGTAGGACAACGCTTTAGGGGGAGCGTACGTGTGAGGGCGCGGGTTAGTGTCAGCGTACGGGTTAGGATTAGGGGACGGGTGAGGGTCAGGCTTCGGGGAAGGGTTAGGGTTAGGGTTCGGGCTAGGGTTAGGGTTAGGGGACGGGGACGGTTTAGGTTCCAGGTGAGGGTACGACAACGCTTTAGGGGGAGCGTACGTGTGAGGGCGCGGGTTAGTGTCAGCGTACGGGTTAGGATTAGGGGACGGGTGAGGGTCAGGCTTCGGGGAAGGGTTAGGGTTAGGGTTCGGGCTAGGGTTAGGGTTAGGGGACGGGGACGGTTTAGGGTCCAGGTGAGGGTACGACAACGCTTTAGGGGGAGCGTACGTGTGAGGGCGCGGGTTAGTGTCAGCGTACGGGTTAGGATTAGGGGACGGATGAGGGTCAGGCTTCGGGGAAGGGTTAGGGTTAGGGTTCGGGCTAGGGTTAGGGTTAGGGGACGGGGACGGTTTAGGGTCCAGGTGAGGGTACGACAACGCTTTAGGGGGAGCGTACGTGTGAGGGCGCGGGTTAGTGTCAGCGTACGGGTTAGGATTAGGGGACGGGTGAGGGTCAGGCTTCGGGGAAGGGTTAGGGTTAGGGTTCGGTCTAGGGTTAGGGTTAGGGGACGGGGAAGGTTTAGGGTCCAGGTGAGGGTACGACAACGCTTTAGGGGGAGCGTACGTGTGAGGGCGCGGGTTAGTGTCAGCGTACGGTTAGGATTAGGGGACGGGTGAGGGTCAGGCTTCGGGGAAGGGTTAGGGTTAGGGTTCGGGCTAGGGTTAGGGTTAGGGGACGGGGACGGTTTAGGGTCCAGGTGAGGGTACGACAACGCTTTAGGGGGAGTGTACGTGTGAGGACGCGGGTTAGTGTCAGCGTACGGGTTAGGATTAGGGGACGGGTGAGGGTCAGGCTTCGGGGAAGGGTTAGGGTTAGGGTTCGGGCTAGGGTTAGGGTTAGGGGACGGGGACGGTTTAGGGTCCAGGTGAGGGTACGACAACGCTTTAGGGGGAGCGTACGTGTGAGGGCGCGGGTTAGTGTCAGCGTACGGGTTAGGATTAGGGGACGGGTGAGGGTCAGGCTTCGGGGAGGGTTAGGGTTAGGGTTTGGGCTAGGGTTAGGGTTAGGGGACGGGGACGGTTTAGGGTCCAGGTGAGGGTACGACAACGCTTTAGGGGGAGCGTACGTGTGAGGGCGCGGGTTAGTGTCAGCGTACGGGTTAGGATTACGGGACGGGTGAGGGTCAGGCTTCGGGGAAGGGTTAGGGTTAGGGTTCGGTCTAGGGTTAGGGTTAGGGGACGGGGAAGGTTTAGGGTCCAGGTGAGGGTACGACAAAGCTTTAGGGGGAGCGTACGTGTGAGGGGGCGGGTTAGTGTCAGCGTACGGGTTAGGATTAGGGGACGGGTGAGGGTCAGGCTTCGGGGAAGGGTTAGGGTTAGGGTTCGGGCTAGGGTTAGCGTTAGGGGACGGGGACGGTTTAGGGTGCAGGTGAGGGTACGACAACGCTTTAGGGGGAGCGTACGTGTGAGGGCGCGGGTTAGTGTAAGCGTACGGGTTAGGATTAGGGGACGGGTGAGGGTCAGGCTTCGGGGAAGGGTTAGGGTTAGGGTTCGGGCTAGGGTTAGGGTTAGGGGACGGGGACGGTTTAGGGTCCAGGTGAGGGTACGACAACGCTTTAGGGGGAGCGTACGTGTGAGGGCGCGGGTTAGTGTCAGCGTACGGGTTAGGATTAGGGGACGGGTGAGGGTCAGGCTTCGGGGAAGGGTTAGGGTTAGGGTTCGGGCTAGGGTTAGGGTTAGGGGACGGGGACGGTTTAGGTTCCAGGTGAGGGTACGACAACGCTTTAGGGGGAGCGTACGTGTGAGGGCGCGGGTTAGTGTCAGCGTACGGGTTAGGATTAGGGGACGGGTGAGGGTCAGGCTTCGGGGAAGGGTTAGGGTTAGGGTTCGGGCTAGGGTTAGGGTTAGGGGACGGGGACGGTTTAGGGTCCAGGTGAGGGTACGACAACGCTTTAGGGGGAGCGTACGTGTGAGGGCGCGGGTTAGTGTCAGCGTACGGGTTAGGATTAGGGGACGGATGAGGGTCAGGCTTCGGGGAAGGGTTAGGGTTAGGGTTCGGGCTAGGGTTAGGGTTAGGGGACGGGGACGGTTTAGGGTCCAGGTGAGGGTACGACAACGCTTTAGGGGGAGCGTACGTGTGAGGGCGCGGGTTAGTGTCAGCGTACGGGTTAGGATTAGGGGACGGGTGAGGGTCAGGCTTCGGGGAAGGGTTAGGGTTAGGGTTCGGTCTAGGGTTAGGGTTAGGGGACGGGGAAGGTTTAGGGTCCAGGTGAGGGTACGACAACGCTTTAGGGGGAGCGTACGTGTGAGGGCGCGGGTTAGTGTCAGCGTACGGGTTAGGATTAGGGGACGGGTGAGGGTCAGGCTTCGGGGAAGGGTTAGGGTTAGGGTTCGGGCTAGGGTTAGGGTTAGGGGACGGGGACGGTTTAGGGTCCAGGTGAGGGTACGACAACGCTTTAGGGGGAGCGTACGTGTGAGGGCGCGGGTTAGTGTCAGCGTACGGGTTAGGATTAGGGGACGGGTGAGGGTCAGGCTTCGGGGAAGGGTTAGGGTTAGGGTTCGGGCTAGGGTTAGGGTTAGGGGACGGGGACGGTTTAGGGTCCAGGTGAGGGTACGACAACGCTTTAGGGGGAGCGTACGTGTGAGGGCGCGGGTTAGTGTCAGCGTACGGGTTAGGATTAGGGGACGGGTGAGGGTCAGGCTTCGGGGAAGGGTTAGGGTTAGGGTTCGGGCTAGGGTTAGGGTTAGGGGACGGGGACGGTTTAGGGTCCAGGTGAGGGTACGACAACGCTTTAGGGGGAGCGTACGTGTGAGGGCGCGGGTTAGTGTCAGCGTACGGGTTAGGATTAGGGGACGGGTGAGGGTCAGGCTTCGGGGAAGGGTTAGGGTTAGGGTTCGGGCTAGGGTTAGGGTTAGGGGACGGGGACGGTTTAGGGTCCAGGTGAGGGTACGACAACGCTTTAGGGGGAGCGTACGTGTGAGGGCGCGGGTTAGTGTCAGCGTACGGGTTAGGATTAGGGGACGGGTGAGGGTCAGGCTTCGGGGAAGGGTTAGGGTTAGGGTTCGGTCTAGGGTTAGGGTTAGGGGACGGGGAAGGTTTAGGGTCCAGGTGAGGGTACGACAACGCTTTAGGGGGAGCGTACGTGTGAGGGCGCGGGTTAGTGTCAGCGTACGGGTTAGGATTAGGGGACGGGTGAGGGTCAGGCTTGGGGAAGGGTTAGGGTTAGGGTTCGGGCTAGGGTTAGGGTTAGGGGACGGGGACGGTTTAGGGTCCAGGTGAGGGTACGACAACGCTTTAGGGGGAGCGTACGTGTGAGGGCGCGGGTTAGTGTCAGCGTACGGGTTAGGATTAGGGGACGGGTGAGGGTCAGGCTTCGGGGAAGGGTTAGGGTTAGGGTTCGGTCTAGGGTTAGGGTTAGGGGACGGGGAAGGTTTAGGGTCCAGGTGAGGGTACGACAACGCTTTAGGGGGAGCGTACGTGTGAGGGCGCGGGTTAGTGTCAGCGTACGGGTTAGGATTAGGGGACGGGTGAGGGTCAGGCTTCGGGGAAGGGTTAGGGTTAGGGTTCGGGCTAGGGTTAGGGTTAGGGGACGGGGACGGTATAGGGTCCAGGTGAGGGTACGACAACGCTTTAGGGGGAGCGTACGTGTGAGGGCGCGGGTTAGTGTCAGCGTACGGGTTAGAATTAGGGGACGGGTGAGGGTCAGGCTTCGGGGAAGGGTTAGGGTTAGGGTTCGGGCTAGGGTTAGGGTTAGGGGACGGGGACGGTTTAGGGTCCAGGTGAGGGTACGACAACGCTTTAGGGGGAGCGTACGTGTGAGGGCGCGGGTTAGTGTCAGCGTACGGGTTAGGATTAGGGGACGGGTGAGGGTCAGGCTTCGGGGAAGGGTTAGGGTTAGGGTTCGGGCTAGGGTTAGGGTTAGGGGACGGGGACGGTTTAGGGTCCAGGTGAGGGTAGGACAACGCTTTAGGGGGAGCGTACGTGTGAGGGCGCGGGTTAGTGTCAGCGTACGGGTTAGGATTAGGGGACGGGTGAGGGTCAGGCTTGGGGAAGGGTTAGGGTTAGGGTTCGGGCTAGGGTTAGGGTTAGGGGACGGGGACGGTTTAGGGTCCAGGTGAGGGTACGACAACGATTTAGGGGGAGCGTACGTGTGAGGGCGCGGGTTAGTGTCAGCGTACGGGTTAGGATTAGGGGACGGGTGAGGGTCAGGCTTCGGGGAAGGGTTAGGGTTAGGGTTTGGTCTAGGGTTAGGGTTAGGGGACGGGGAAGGTTTAGGGTCCAGGTGAGGGTACGACAACGCTTTAGGGGGAGCGTACGTGTGAGGGCGCGGGTTAGTGTCAGCGTACGGGTTAGGATTAGGGGACGGGTGAGGGTCAGGCTTCGGGGAAGGGTTAGGGTTAGGGTTCGGGCTAGGGTTAGGGTTAGGGGACGGGGACGGTTTAGGGTCCAGGTGAGGGTACGACAACGCTTTAGGGGGAGCGTACGTGTGAGGGCGCGGGTTACTGTCAGCGTACGGGTTAGGATTAGGGGACGGGTGAGGGTCAGGCTTCGGGGAAGGGTTAGGGTTAGGGTTCGGGCTAGGGTTAGGGTTAGGGGACGGGGACGGTTTAGGGTCCAGGTGAGGGTACGACAACGCTTTAGGGGGAGCGTACGTGTGAGGGCGCGGGTTAGTGTCAGCGTACGGGTTAGGATTAGGGGACGGGTGAGGGTCAGGCTTCGGGGAAGGGTTAGGGTTAGGGTTCGGTCTAGGGTTAGGGTTAGGGGACGGGGAAGGTTTAGGGTCCAGGTGAGGGTACGACAACGCTTTAGGGGGAGCGTACGTGTGAGGGCGCGGGTTAGTGTCAGCGTACGGGTTAGGATTAGGGGACGGGTGAGGGTCAGGCTTCGGGGAAGGGTTAGGGTTAGGGTTCGGGCTAGGGTTAGGGTTAGGGGACGGGGACGGTTTAGGGTCCAGGTGAGGGTAGGACAACGCTTTAGGGGGAGCGTACGTGTGAGGGCGCGGGTTAGTGTCAGCGTACGGGTTAGGATTAGGGGACGGGTGAGGGTCAGGCTTGGGGAAGGGTTAGGGTTAGGGTTCGGGCTAGGGTTAGGGTTAGGGGACGGGGACGGTTTAGGGTCCAGGTGAGGGTACGACAACGCTTTAGGGGGAGCGTACGTGTGAGGGCGCGGGTTAGTGTCAGCGTACGGGTTAGGATTAGGGGACGGGTGAGGGTCAGGCTTCGGGGAAGGGTTAGGGTTAGGGTTCGGTCTAGGGTTAGGGTTAGGGGACGGGGAAGGTTTAGGGTCCAGGTGAGGGTACGACAACGCTTTAGGGGGAGCGTACGTGTGAGGGCGCGGGTTAGTGTCAGCGTACGGGTTAGGATTAGGGGACGGGTGAGGGTCAGGCTTCGGGGAAGGGTTAGGGTTAGGGTTCGGGCTAGGGTTAGGGTTAGGGGACGGGGACGGTTTAGGGTCCAGGTGAGGGTACGACAACGCTTTAGGGGGAGCGTACGTGTGAGGGCGCGGGTTAGTGTCAGCGTACGGGTTAGGATTAGGGGACGGGTGAGGGTCAGGCTTCGGGGAAGGGTTAGGGTTAGGGTTCGGGCTAGGGTTAGGGTTAGGGGACGGGGACGGTTTAGGTTCCAGGTGAGGGTACGACAACGCTTTAGGGGGAGCGTACGTGTGAGGGCGCGGGTTAGTGTCAGCGTACGGGTTAGGATTAGGGGACGGGTGAGGGTCAGGCTTCGGGGAAGGGTTAGGGTTAGGGTTCGGGCTAGGGTTAGGGTTAGGGGACGGGGACGGTTTAGGGTCCAGGTGAGGGTACGACAACGCTTTAGGGGGAGCGTACGTGTGAGGGCGCGGGTTAGTGTCAGCGTACGGGTTAGGATTAGGGGACGGATGAGGGTCAGGCTTCGGGGAAGGGTTAGGGTTAGGGTTCGGGCTAGGGTTAGGGTTAGGGGACGGGGACGGTTTAGGGTCCAGGTGAGGGTACGACAACGCTTTAGGGGGAGCGTACGTGTGAGGGCGCGGGTTAGTGTCAGCGTACGGGTTAGGATTAGGGGACGGGTGAGGGTCAGGCTTCGGGGAAGCGTTAGGGTTAGGGTTCGGTCTAGGGTTAGGGTTAGGGGACGGGGAAGGTTTAGGGTCCAGGTGAGGGTACGACAACGCTTTAGGGGGAGCGTACGTGTGAGGGCGCGGGTTAGTGTCAGCGTACGGTTAGGATTAGGGGACGGGTGAGGGTCAGGCTTCGGGGAAGGGTTAGGGTTAGGGTTCGGGCTAGGGTTAGGGTTAGGGGACGGGGACGGTTTAGGGTCCAGGTGAGGGTACGACAACGCTTTAGGGGGAGTGTACGTGTGAGGGCGCGGGTTAGTGTCAGCGTACGGGTTAGGATTAGGGGACGGGTGAGGGTCAGGCTTCGGGGAAGGGTTAGGGTTAGGGTTCGGGCTAGGGTTAGGGTTAGGGGACGGGGACGGTTTAGGGTCCAGGTGAGGGTACGACAACGCTTTAGGGGGAGCGTACGTGTGAGGGCGCGGGTTAGTGTCAGCGTACGGGTTAGGATTAGGGGACGGGTGAGGGTCAGGCTTCGGGGAGGGTTAGGGTTAGGGTTTGGGCTAGGGTTAGGGTTAGGGGACGGGGACGGTTTAGGGTCCAGGTGAGGGTACGACAACGCTTTAGGGGGAGCGTACGTGTGAGGGCGCGGGTTAGTGTCAGCGTACGGGTTAGGATTACGGGACGGGTGAGGGTCAGGCTTCGGGGAAGGGTTAGGGTTAGGGTTCGGTCTAGGGTTAGGGTTAGGGGACGGGGAAGGTTTAGGGTCCAGGTGAGGGTACGACAAAGCTTTAGGGGGAGCGTACGTGTGAGGGGGCGGGTTAGTGTCAGCGTACGGGTTAGGATTAGGGGACGGGTGAGGGTCAGGCTTCGGGGAAGGGTTAGGGTTAGGGTTCGGGCTAGGGTTAGCGTTAGGGGACGGGGACGGTTTAGGGTCCAGGTGAGGGTACGACAACGCTTTAGGGGGAGCGTACATGTGAGGGCGCGGGTTAGTGTAAGCGTACGGGTTAGGATTAGGGGACGGGTGAGGGTCAGGCTTCGGGGAAGGGTTAGGGTTATGGTTCGGGCTAGGGTTAGGGTTAGGGGACGGGGACGGTTTAGGGTCCAGGTGAGGGTACGACAACGCTTTAGGGGGAGCGTACGTGTGAGGGCGCGGGTTAGTGTCAGCGTACGGGTTAGGGTTAGGGGACGGGTGAGGGTCAGGCTTCGGGGAAGGGTTAGGGTTAGGGTTCGGGCTAGGGTTAGGGTTATGGGACGGGGACGGTTTAGGGTCCAGGTGAGGGTAGGACAACGCTTTAGGGGGAGCGTACGTGTGAGGGCGCGGGTTAGTGTCAGCGTACGGGTTAGGATTAGGGGACGGGTGAGGGTCAGGCTTGGGGAAGGGTTAGGGTTAGGGTTCGGGCTAGGGTTAGGGTTAGGGGACGGGGACGGTTTAGGGTCCAGGTGAGGGTACGACAACGCTTTAGGGGGAGCGTACGTGTGAGGGCGCGGGTTAGTGTCAGCGTACGGGTTAGGATTAGGGGACGGGTGAGGGTCAGGCTTCGGGGAAGGGTTAGGGTTAGGGTTCGGGCTAGGGTTAGGGTTAGGGGACGGGGACGGTTTAGGGTCCAGGTGAGGGTAGGACAACGCTTTAGGGGGAGCGTACGTGTGAGGGCGCGGGTTAGTGTCAGCGTACGGGTTAGGATTAGGGGACGGGTGAGGGTCAGGCTTGGGGAAGGGTTAGGGTTAGGGTTCGGGCTAGGGTTAGGGTTAGGGGACGGGGACGGATTAGGGTCCAGGTGAGGGTACGACAACGCTTTAGGGGGAGCGTACGTGTGAGGGCGCGGGTTAGTGTCAGCGTACGGGTTAGGATTAGGGGACGGGTGAGGGTCAGGCTTCGGGGAAGGGTTAGGGTTAGGGTTCGGTCTAGGGTTAGGGTTAGGGGACGGGGAAGGTTTAGGGTCCAGGTGAGGGTACGACAACGCTTTAGGGGGAGCGTACGTGTGAGGGCGCGGGTTAGTGTCAGCGTACGGGTTAGGATTAGGGGACGGGTGAGGGTCAGGCTTCGGGGAAGGGTTAGGGTTAGGGTTCGGGCTAGGGTTAGGGTTAGGGGACGGGGACGGTTTAGGGTCCAGGTGAGGGTACGACAACGCTTTAGGGGGAGCGTACGTGTGAGGGCGCGGGTTAGTGTCAGCGTACGGGTTAGGATTAGGGGACGGGTGAGGGTCAGGCTTCGGGGAAGGGTTAGGGTTAGGGTTCGGGCTAGGGTTAGGGTTAGGGGACGGGGACGGTTTAGGTTCCAGGTGAGGGTACGACAACGCTTTAGGGGGAGCGTACGTGTGAGGGCGCGGGTTAGTGTCAGCGTACGGGTTAGGATTAGGGGACGGGTGAGGGTCAGGCTTCGGGGAAGGGTTAGGGTTAGGGTTCGGGCTAGGGTTAGGGTTAGGGGACGGGGACGGTTTAGGGTCCAGGTGAGGGTACGACAACGCTTTAGGGGGAGCGTACGTGTGAGGGCGCGGGTTAGTGTCAGCGTACGGGTTAGGATTAGGGGACGGATGAGGGTCAGGCTTCGGGGAAGGGTTAGGGTTAGGGTTCGGGCTAGGGTTAGGGTTAGGGGACGGGTACGGTTTAGGGTCCAGGTGAGGGTACGACAACGCTTTAGGGGGAGCGTACGTGTGAGGGCGCGGGTTAGTGTCAGCGTACGGGTTAGGATTAGGGGACGGGTGAGGGTCAGGCTTCGGGGAAGGGTTAGGGTTAGGGTTCGGTCTAGGGTTAGGGTTAGGGGACGGGGAAGGTTTAGGGTCCAGGTGAGGGTACGACAACGCTTTAGGGGGAGCGTACGTGTGAGGGCGCGGGTTAGTGTCAGCGTACGGGTTAGGATTAGGGGACGGGTGAGGGTCAGGCTTCGGGGAAGGGTTAGGGTTAGGGTTCGGGCTAGGGTTAGGGTTAGGGGACGGGGACGGTTTAGGGTCCAGGTGAGGGTACGACAACGCTTTAGGGGGAGCGTACGTGTGAGGGCGCGGGTTAGTGTCAGCGTACGGGTTAGGATTAGGGGACGGGTGAGGGTCAGGCTTCGGGGAAGGGTTAGGGTTAGGGTTCGGGCTAGGGTTAGGGTTAGGGGACGGGGACGGTTTAGGGTCCAGGTGAGGGTACGACAACGCTTTAGGGGGAGCGTACGTGTGAGGGCGCGGGTTAGTGTCAGCGTACGGGTTAGGATTAGGGGACGGGTGAGGGTCAGGCTTCGGGGAGGGTTAGGGTTAGGGTTTGGGCTAGGGTTAGGGTTAGGGGACGGGGACGGTTTAGGGTCCAGGTGAGGGTACGACAACGCTTTAGGGGGAGCGTACGTGTGAGGACGCGGGTTAGTGTCAGCGTACGGGTTAGGATTAGGGGACGGGTGAGGGTCAGGCTTCGGGGAAGGGTTAGGGTTAGGGTTCGGTCTAGGGTTAGGGTTAGGGGACGGGGAAGGTTTAGGGTCCAGGTGAGGGTACGACAAAGCTTTAGGGGGAGCGTACGTGTGAGGGGGCGGGTTAGTGTCAGCGTACGGGTTAGGATTAGGGGACGGGTGAGGGTCAGGCTTCGGGGAAGGGTTAGGGTTAGGGTTCGGGCTAGGGTTAGCGTTAGGGGACGGGGACGGTTTAGGGTCCAGGTGAGGGTACGACAACGCTTTAGGGGGAGCGTACGTGTGAGGGCGCGGGTTAGTGTAAGCGTACGGGTTAGGATTAGGGGACGGGTGAGGGTCAGGCTTCGGGGAAGGGTTAGGGTTATGGTTCGGGCTAGGGTTAGGGTTAGGGGACGGGGAAGGTTTAGGGTCCAGGTGAGGGTACGACAACGCTTTAGGGGGAGCGTACGTGTGAGGGCGCGGGTTAGTGTCAGCGTACGGGTTAGGGTTAGGGGACGGGTGAGGGTCAGGCTTCGGGGAAGGGTTAGGGTTAGGGTTCGGGCTAGGGTTAGGGTTATGGGACGGGGACGGTTTAGGGTCCAGGTGAGGGTAGGACAACGCTTTAGGGGGAGCGTACGTGTGAGGGCGCGGGTTAGTGTCAGCGTACGGGTTAGGATTAGGGGACGGGTGAGGGTCAGGCTTGGGGAAGGGTTAGGGTTAGGGTTCGGGCTAGGGTTAGGGTTAGGGGACGGGGACGGTTTAGGGTCCAGGTGAGGGTACGACAACGCTTTAGGGGGAGCGTACGTGTGAGGGCGCGGGTTAGTGTCAGCGTACGGGTTAGGATTAGGGGACGGGTGAGGGTCAGGCTTCGGGGAAGGGTTAGGGTTAGGGTTCGGGCTAGGGTTAGGGTTAGGGGACGGGGACGGTTTAGGGTCCAGGTGAGGGTACGACAACGCTTTAGGGGGAGCGTACGTGTGAGGGCGCGGGTTAGTGTCAGCGTACGGGTTAGGATTAGGGGACGGGTGAGGGTCAGGCTTCGGGGAAGGGTTAGGGTTAGGGTTCGGGCTAGGGTTAGGGTTAGGGTACGGGGACGGTTTAGGGTCCAGGTGAGGGTAGGACAACGCTTTAGGGGGAGCGTACGTGTGAGGGCGCGGGTTAGTGTCAGCGTACGGGTTAGGATTAGGGGACGGGTGAGGGTCAGGCTTGGGGAAGGGTTAGGGTTAGGGTTCGGGCTAGGGTTAGGGTTAGGGGACGGGGACGGTTTAGGGTCCAGGTGAGGGTACGACAACGCTTTAGGGGGAGCGTACGTGTGAGGGCGCGGGTTAGTGTCAGCGTACGGGTTAGGATTAGGGGACGGGTGAGGGTCAGGCTTCGGGGAAGGGTTAGGGTTAGGGTTCGGTCTAGGGTTAGGGTTAGGGGACGGGGAAGGTTTAGGGTCCAGGTGAGGGTACGACAACGCTTTAGGGGGAGCGTACGTGTGAGGGCGCGGGTTAGTGTCAGCGTACGGGTTAGGATTAGGGGACGGGTGAGGGTCAGGCTTCGGGGAAGGGTTAGGGTTAGGGTTCGGGCTAGGGTTAGGGTTAGGGGACGGGGACGGTTTAGGGTCCAGGTGAGGGTACGACAACGCTTTAGGGGGAGCGTACGTGTGAGGGCGCGGGTTAGTGTCAGCGTACGGGTTAGGATTAGGGGACGGGTGAGGGTCAGGCTTCGGGGAAGGGTTAGGGTTAGGGTTCGGGCTAGGGTTAGGGTTAGGGGACGGGGACGGTTTAGGGTCCAGGTGAGGGTACGACAACGCTTTAGGGGGAGCGTACGTGTGAGGGCGCGGGTTAGTGTCAGCGTACGGGTTAGGATTAGGGGACGGATGAGGGTCAGGCTTCGGGGAAGGGTTAGGGTTAGGGTTCGGGCTAGGGTTAGGGTTAGGGGACGGGGACGGTTTAGGGTCCAGGTGAGGGTACGACAACGCTTTAGGGGGAGCGTACGTGTGAGGGCGCGGGTTAGTGTCAACGTACGGGTTAGGATTAGGGGACGGGTGAGGGTCAGGCTTCGGGGAAGGGTTAGGGTTAGGGTTCGGTCTAGGGTTAGGGTTAGGGGACGGGGAAGGTTTAGGGTCCAGGTGAGGGTACGACAACGCTTTAGGGGGAGCGTACGTGTGAGGGCGCGGGTTAGTGTCAGCGTACGGGTTAGGATTAGGGGACGGGTGAGGGTCAGGCTTCGGGGAAGGGTTAGGGTTAGGGTTCGGGCTAGGGTTAGGGTTAGGGGACGGGGACGGTTTAGGGTCCAGGTGAGGGTACGACAACGCTTTAGGGGGAGCGTACGTGTGAGGGCGCGGGTTAGTGTCAGCGTACGGGTTAGGATTAGGGGACGGGTGAGGGTCAGGCTTGGGGAAGGGTTAGGGTTAGGGTTCGGGCTAGGGTTAGGGTTAGGGGACGGGGACGGTTTAGGGTCCAGGTGAGGGTACGACAACGCTTTAGGGGGAGCGTACGTGTGAGGGCGCGGGTTAGTGTCAGCGTACGGGTTAGGATTAGGGGACGGGTGAGGGTCAGGCTTCGGGGAAGGGTTAGGGTTAGGGTTCGGGCTAGGGTTAGGGTTAGGGGACGGGGACGGTTTAGGGTCCAGGTGAGGGTACGACAACGCTTTAGGGGGAGCGTACGTGTGAGGGCGCGGGTTAGTGTCAGCGTACGGGTTAGGATTAGGGGACGGGTGAGGGTCAGGCTTCGGGGAAGGGTTAGGGTTAGGGTTCGGGCTAGGGTTAGGGTTAGGGGACGGGGACGGTTTAGGGTCCAGGTGAGGGTAGGACAACGCTTTAGGGGGAGCGTACGTGTGAGGGCGTGGGTTAGTGTCAGCGTACGGGTTAGGATTAGGGGACGGGTGAGGGTCAGGCTTGGGGAAGGGTTAGGGTTAGGGTTCGGGCTAGGGTTAGGGTTAGGGGACGGGGACGGTTTAGGGTCCAGGTGAGGGTACGACAACGCTTTAGGGGGAGCGTACGTGTGAGGGCGCGGGTTAGTGTCAGCGTACGGGTTAGGATTAGGGGACGGGTGAGGGTCAGGCTTCGGGGAAGTGTTAGGGTTAGGGTTCGGTCTAGGGTTAGGGTTAGGGGACGGGGAAGGTTTAGGGTCCAGGTGAGGGTACGACAACGCTTTAGGGGGAGCGTACGTGTGAGGGCGCGGGTTAGTGTCAGCGTACGGGTTAGGATTAGGGGACGGGTGAGGGTCACCCTTCGGGGAAGGGTTAGGGTTAGGGTTCGGGCTAGGGTTAGGGTTAGGGGACGGGGACGGTTTAGGGTCCAGGTGAGGGTACGACAACGCTTTAGGGGGAGCGTACGTGTGAGGGCGCGGGTTAGTGTCAGCGTACGGGTTAGGATTAGGGGACGGGTGAGGGTCAGGCTTCGGGGAAGGGTTAGGGTTAGGGTTCGGGCTAGGGTTAGGGTTAGGGGACGGGGACGGTTTAGGGTCCAGGTGAGGGTACGACAACGCTTTAGGGGGAGCGTACGTGTGAGGGCGCGGGTTAGTGTCAGCGTACGGGTTAGGATTAGGGGACGGGTGAGGGTCAGGCTTCGGGGAAGGGTTAGGGTTAGGGTTCGGGCTAGGGTTAGGGTTAGGGGACGGGGACGGTTTAGGGTCCAGGTGAGGGTACGACAACGCTTTAGGGGGAGCGTACGTGTGAGGGCGCGGGTTAGTGTCAGCGTACGGGTTAGGATTAGGGGACGGGTGAGGGTCAGGCTTCGGGGAAGGGTTAGGGTTAGGGTTCGGGCTAGGGTTAGGGTTAGGGGACGGGGACGGTTTAGGGTCCAGGTGAGGGTACGACAACGCTTTAGGGGGAGCGTACGTGTGAGGGCGCGGGTTAGTGTCAGCGTACGGGTTAGGATTAGGGGACGGGTGAGGGTCAGGCTTCGGGGAAGGGTTAGGGTTAGGGTTCGGGCTAGGGTTAGGGTTAGGGGACGGGGACGGTTTAGGGTCCAGGTGAGGGTACGACAACGCTTTAGGGGGAGCGTACGTGTGAGGGCGCGGGTTAGTGTCAGCGTACGGGTTAGGATTAGGGGACGGGTGAGGGTCAGGCTTCGGGGAAGGGTTAGGGTTAGGGTTCGGGCTAGGGTTAGGGTTAGGGGACGGGGACGGTTTAGGGTCCAGGTGAGGGTACGACAACGCTTTAGGGGGAGCGTACGTGTGAGGGCGCGGGTTAGTGTCAGCGTACGGGTTAGGATTAGGGGACGGGTGAGGGTCAGGCTTCGGGGAAGGGTTAGGGTTAGGGTTCGGGCTAGGGTTAGGGTTAGGGGACGGGGACGGTTTAGGGTCCAGGTGAGGGTACGACAACGCTTTAGGGGGAGCGTACGTGTGAGGGCGCGGGTTAGTGTCAGCGTACGGGTTAGGATTAGGGGACGGGTGAGGGTCAGGCTTCGGGGAAGGGTTAGGGTTAGGGTTCGGGCTAGGGTTAGGGTTAGGGGACGGGGACGGTTTAGGGTCCAGGTGAGGGTACGACAACGCTTTAGGGGGAGCGTACGTGTGAGGGCGCGGGTTAGTGTCAGCGTACGGGTTAGGATTAGGGGACGGGTGAGGGTCAGGCTTCGGGGAAGGGTTAGGGTTAGGGTTCGGGCTAGGGTTAGGGTTAGGGGACGGGGACGGTTTAGGGTCCAGGTGAGGGTACGACAACGCTTTAGGGGGAGCGTACGTGTGAGGGCGCGGGTTAGTGTCAGCGTACGGGTTAGGATTAGGGGACGGGTGAGGGTCAGGCTTCGGGGAAGGGTTAGGGTTAGGGTTCGGGCTAGGGTTAGGGTTAGGGGACGGGGACGGTTTAGGGTCCAGGTGAGGGTACGACAACGCTTTAGGGGGAGCGTACGTGTGAGGGCGCGGGTTAGTGTCAGCGTACGGGTTAGGATTAGGGGACGGGTGAGGGTCAGGCTTCGGGGAAGGGTTAGGGTTAGGGTTCGGGCTAGGGTTAGGGTTAGGGGACGGGGACGGTTTAGGGTCCAGGTGAGGGTACGACAACGCTTTAGGGGGAGCGTACGTGTGAGGGCGCGGGTTAGTGTCAGCGTACGGGTTAGGATTAGGGGACGGATGAGGGTCAGGCTTCGGGGAAGGGTTAGGGTTAGGGTTCGGGCTAGGGTTAGGGTTAGGGGACGGGTACGGTTTAGGGTCCAGGTGAGGGTACGACAACGCTTTAGGGGGAGCGTACGTGTGAGGGCGCGGGTTAGTGTCAGCGTACGGGTTAGGATTAGGGGACGGGTGAGGGTCAGGCTTCGGGGAAGGGTTAGGGTTAGGGTTCGGTCTAGGGTTAGGGTTAGGGGACGGGGAAGGTTTAGGGTCCAGGTGAGGGTACGACAACGCTTTAGGGGGAGCGTACGTGTGAGGGCGCGGGTTAGTGTCAGCGTACGGGTTAGGATTAGGGGACGGGTGAGGGTCAGGCTTCGGGGAAGGGTTAGGGTTAGGGTTCGGGCTAGGGTTAGGGTTAGGGGACGGGGACGGTTTAGGGTCCAGGTGAGGGTACGACAACGCTTTAGGGGGAGCGTACGTGTGAGGGCGCGGGTTAGTGTCAGCGTACGGGTTAGGATTAGGGGACGGGTGAGGGTCAGGCTTCGGGGAAGGGTTAGGGTTAGGGTTCGGGCTAGGGTTAGGGTTAGGGGACGGGGACGGTTTAGGGTCCAGGTGAGGGTACGACAACGCTTTAGGGGGAGCGTACGTGTGAGGGCGCGGGTTAGTGTCAGCGTACGGGTTAGGATTAGGGGACGGGTGAGGGTCAGGCTTCGGGGAGGGTTAGGGTTAGGGTTTGGGCTAGGGTTAGGGTTAGGGGACGGGGACGGTTTAGGGTCCAGGTGAGGGTACGACAACGCTTTAGGGGGAGCGTACGTGTGAGGACGCGGGTTAGTGTCAGCGTACGGGTTAGGATTAGGGGACGGGTGAGGGTCAGGCTTCGGGGAAGGGTTAGGGTTAGGGTTCGGTCTAGGGTTAGGGTTAGGGGACGGGGAAGGTTTAGGGTCCAGGTGAGGGTACGACAAAGCTTTAGGGGGAGCGTACGTGTGAGGGGGCGGGTTAGTGTCAGCGTACGGGTTAGGATTAGGGGACGGGTGAGGGTCAGGCTTCGGGGAAGGGTTAGGGTTAGGTTTCGGGCTAGGGTTAGCGTTAGGGGACGGGGACGGTTTAGGGTCCAGGTGAGGGTACGACAACGCTTTAGGGGGAGCGTACGTGTGAGGGCGCGGGTTAGTGTAAGCGTACGGGTTAGGATTAGGGGACGGGTGAGGGTCAGGCTTCGGGGAAGGGTTAGGGTTATGGTTCGGGCTAGGGTTAGGGTTAGGGGACGGGGAAGGTTTAGGGTCCAGGTGAGGGTACGACAACGCTTTAGGGGGAGCGTACGTGTGAGGGCGCGGGTTAGTGTCAGCGTACGGGTTAGGGTTAGGGGACGGGTGAGGGTCAGGCTTCGGGGAAGGGTTAGGGTTAGGGTTCGGGCTAGGGTTAGGGTTATGGGACGGGGACGGTTTAGGGTCCAGGTGAGGGTAGGACAACGCTTTAGGGGGAGCGTACGTGTGAGGGCGCGGGTTAGTGTCAGCGTACGGGTTAGGATTAGGGGACGGGTGAGGGTCAGGCTTGGGGAAGGGTTAGGGTTAGGGTTCGGGCTAGGGTTAGGGTTAGGGGACGGGGACGGTTTAGGGTCCAGGTGAGGGTACGACAACGCTTTAGGGGGAGCGTACGTGTGAGGGCGCGGGTTAGTGTCAGCGTACGGGTTAGGATTAGGGGACGGGTGAGGGTCAGGCTTCGGGGAAGGGTTAGGGTTAGGGTTCGGGCTAGGGTTAGGGTTAGGGGACGGGGACGGTTTAGGGTCCAGGTGAGGGTACGACAACGCTTTAGGGGGAGCGTACGTGTGAGGGCGCGGGTTAGTGTCAGCGTACGGGTTAGGATTAGGGGACGGGTGAGGGTCAGGCTTCGGGGAAGGGTTAGGGTTAGGGTTCGGGCTAGGGTTAGGGTTAGGGTACGGGGACGGTTTAGGGTCCAGGTGAGGGTAGGACAACGCTTTAGGGGGAGCGTACGTGTGAGGGCGCGGGTTAGTGTCAGCGTACGGGTTAGGATTAGGGGACGGGTGAGGGTCAGGCTTGGGGAAGGGTTAGGGTTAGGGTTCGGGCTAGGGTTAGGGTTAGGGGACGGGGACGGTTTAGGGTCCAGGTGAGGGTACGACAACGCTTTAGGGGGAGCGTACGTGTGAGGGCGCGGGTTAGTGTCAGCGTACGGGTTAGGATTAGGGGACGGGTGAGGGTCAGGCTTCGGGGAAGGGTTAGGGTTAGGGTTCGGTCTAGGGTTAGGGTTAGGGGACGGGGAAGGTTTAGGGTCCAGGTGAGGGTACGACAACGCTTTAGGGGGAGCGTACGTGTGAGGGCGCGGGTTAGTGTCAGCGTACGGGTTAGGATTAGGGGACGGGTGAGGGTCAGGCTTCGGGGAAGGGTTAGGGTTAGGGTTCGGGCTAGGGTTAGGGTTAGGGGACGGGGACGGTTTAGGGTCCAGGTGAGGGTACGACAACGCTTTAGGGGGAGCGTACGTGTGAGGGCGCGGGTTAGTGTCAGCGTACGGGTTAGGATTAGGGGACGGGTGAGGGTCAGGCTTCGGGGAAGGGTTAGGGTTAGGGTTCGGGCTAGGGTTAGGGTTAGGGGACGGGGACGGTTTAGGGTCCAGGTGAGGGTACGACAACGCTTTAGGGGGAGCGTACGTGTGAGGGCGCGGGTTAGTGTCAGCGTACGGGTTAGGATTAGGGGACGGATGAGGGTCAGGCTTCGGGGAAGGGTTAGGGTTAGGGTTCGGGCTAGGGTTAGGGTTAGGGGACGGGGACGGTTTAGGGTCCAGGTGAGGGTACGACAACGCTTTAGGGGGAGCGTACGTGTGAGGGCGCGGGTTAGTGTCAACGTACGGGTTAGGATTAGGGGACGGGTGAGGGTCAGGCTTCGGGGAAGGGTTAGGGTTAGGGTTCGGTCTAGGGTTAGGGTTAGGGGACGGGGAAGGTTTAGGGTCCAGGTGAGGGTACGACAACGCTTTAGGGGGAGCGTACGTGTGAGGGCGCGGGTTAGTGTCAGCGTACGGGTTAGGATTAGGGGACGGGTGAGGGTCAGGCTTCGGGGAAGGGTTAGGGTTAGGGTTCGGGCTAGGGTTAGGGTTAGGGGACGGGGACGGTTTAGGGTCCAGGTGAGGGTACGACAACGCTTTAGGGGGAGCGTACGTGTGAGGGCGCGGGTTAGTGTCAGCGTACGGGTTAGGATTAGGGGACGGGTGAGGGTCAGGCTTGGGGAAGGGTTAGGGTTAGGGTTCGGGCTAGGGTTAGGGTTAGGGGACGGGGACGGTTTAGGGTCCAGGTGAGGGTACGACAACGCTTTAGGGGGAGCGTACGTGTGAGGGCGCGGGTTAGTGTCAGCGTACGGGTTAGGATTAGGGGACGGGTGAGGGTCAGGCTTCGGGGAAGGGTTAGGGTTAGGGTTCGGGCTAGGGTTAGGGTTAGGGGACGGGGACGGTTTAGGGTCCAGGTGAGGGTACGACAACGCTTTAGGGGGAGCGTACGTGTGAGGGCGCGGGTTAGTGTCAGCGTACGGGTTAGGATTAGGGGACGGGTGAGGGTCAGGCTTCGGGGAAGGGTTAGGGTTAGGGTTCGGGCTAGGGTTAGGGTTAGGGGACGGGGACGGTTTAGGGTCCAGGTGAGGGTAGGACAACGCTTTAGGGGGAGCGTACGTGTGAGGGCGTGGGTTAGTGTCAGCGTACGGGTTAGGATTAGGGGACGGGTGAGGGTCAGGCTTGGGGAAGGGTTAGGGTTAGGGTTCGGGCTAGGGTTAGGGTTAGGGGACGGGGACGGTTTAGGGTCCAGGTGAGGGTACGACAACGCTTTAGGGGGAGCGTACGTGTGAGGGCGCGGGTTAGTGTCAGCGTACGGGTTAGGATTAGGGGACGGGTGAGGGTCAGGCTTCGGGGAAGTGTTAGGGTTAGGGTTCGGTCTAGGGTTAGGGTTAGGGGACGGGGAAGGTTTAGGGTCCAGGTGAGGGTACGACAACGCTTTAGGGGGAGCGTACGTGTGAGGGCGCGGGTTAGTGTCAGCGTACGGGTTAGGATTAGGGGACGGGTGAGGGTCACCCTTCGGGGAAGGGTTAGGGTTAGGGTTCGGGCTAGGGTTAGGGTTAGGGGACGGGGACGGTTTAGGGTCCAGGTGAGGGTACGACAACGCTTTAGGGGGAGCGTACGTGTGAGGGCGCGGGTTAGTGTCAGCGTACGGGTTAGGATTAGGGGACGGGTGAGGGTCAGGCTTCGGGGAAGGGTTAGGGTTAGGGTTCGGGCTAGGGTTAGGGTTAGGGGACGGGGACGGTTTAGGGTCCAGGTGAGGGTACGACAACGCTTTAGGGGGAGCGTACGTGTGAGGGCGCGGGTTAGTGTCAGCGTACGGGTTAGGATTAGGGGACGGGTGAGGGTCAGGCTTCGGGGAAGGGTTAGGGTTAGGGTTCGGGCTAGGGTTAGGGTTAGGGGACGGGGACGGTTTAGGGTCCAGGTGAGGGTACGACAACGCTTTAGGGGGAGCGTACGTGTGAGGGCGCGGGTTAGTGTCAGCGTACGGGTTAGGATTAGGGGACGGGTGAGGGTCAGGCTTCGGGGAAGGGTTAGGGTTAGGGTTCGGGCTAGGGTTAGGGTTAGGGGACGGGGACGGTTTAGGGTCCAGGTGAGGGTACGACAACGCTTTAGGGGGAGCGTACGTGTGAGGGCGCGGGTTAGTGTCAGCGTACGGGTTAGGATTAGGGGACGGGTGAGGGTCAGGCTTCGGGGAAGGGTTAGGGTTAGGGTTCGGGCTAGGGTTAGGGTTAGGGGACGGGGACGGTTTAGGGTCCAGGTGAGGGTACGACAACGCTTTAGGGGGAGCGTACGTGTGAGGGCGCGGGTTAGTGTCAGCGTACGGGTTAGGATTAGGGGACGGGTGAGGGTCAGGCTTCGGGGAAGGGTTAGGGTTAGGGTTCGGGCTAGGGTTAGGGTTAGGGGACGGGGACGGTTTAGGGTCCAGGTGAGGGTACGACAACGCTTTAGGGGGAGCGTACGTGTGAGGGCGCGGGTTAGTGTCAGCGTACGGGTTAGGATTAGGGGACGGGTGAGGGTCAGGCTTCGGGGAAGGGTTAGGGTTAGGGTTCGGGCTAGGGTTAGGGTTAGGGGACGGGGACGGTTTAGGGTCCAGGTGAGGGTACGACAACGCTTTAGGGGGAGCGTACGTGTGAGGGCGCGGGTTAGTGTCAGCGTACGGGTTAGGATTAGGGGACGGGTGAGGGTCAGGCTTCGGGGAAGGGTTAGGGTTAGGGTTCGGGCTAGGGTTAGGGTTAGGGGACGGGGACGGTTTAGGGTCCAGGTGAGGGTACGACAACGCTTTAGGGGGAGCGTACGTGTGAGGGCGCGGGTTAGTGTCAGCGTACGGGTTAGGATTAGGGGACGGGTGAGGGTCAGGCTTCGGGGAAGGGTTAGGGTTAGGGTTCGGGCTAGGGTTAGGGTTAGGGGACGGGGACGGTTTAGGGTCCAGGTGAGGGTACGACAACGCTTTAGGGGGAGCGTACGTGTGAGGGCGCGGGTTAGTGTCAGCGTACGGGTTAGGATTAGGGGACGGGTGAGGGTCAGGCTTCGGGGAAGGGTTAGGGTTAGGGTTCGGGCTAGGGTTAGGGTTAGGGGACGGGGACGGTTTAGGGTCCAGGTGAGGGTACGACAACGCTTTAGGGGGAGCGTACGTGTGAGGGCGCGGGTTAGTGTCAGCGTACGCGTTAGGATTAGGGGACGGGTGAGGGTCAGGCTTTGGGGAAGGGTTAGGGTTAGGGTTCGGGCTAGGGTTAGGGTTAGGGGACGGGGACGGTTTAGGGTCCAGGTGAGGGTACGACAACGCTTTAGGGGGAGCGTACGTGTGAGGGCGCGGGTTAGTGTCAGTGTACGGGTTAGGATTAGGGGACGGGTGAGGGTCAGGCTTCGGGGAAGGGTTAGGGTTAGGGTTCGGGCTAGGGTTAGGGTTAGGGGACGGGGACGGTTTAGGGTCCAGGTGAGGGTACGACAACGCTTTAGGGGGAGCGTACGTGTGAGGGCGCGGGTTAGTGTCAGCGTACGGGTTAGGATTAGGGGACGGGTGAGGGTCAGGCTTCGGGGAAGGGTTAGGGTTAGGGTTCGGGCTAGGGTTAGGGTTAGGGGACGGGGACGGTTTAGGGTCCAGGTGAGGGTACGACAACGCTTTAGGGGGAGCGTACGTGTGAGGGCGCGGTTAGTGTCAGCGTACGGGTTAGGATTAGGGGACGGGTGAGGGTCAGGCTTCGGGGAAGGGTTAGGGTTAGGGTTCGGGCTAGGGTTAGGGTTAGGGGACGGGGACGGTTTAGGGTCCAGGTGAGGGTACGACAAAGCTTTAGGGGGAGCGTACGTGTGAGGGCGCGGTTTAGTGTCAGCGTACGGGTTAGGATTAGGGGACGGGTGAGGGTCAGGCTTCGGGGAAGGGTTAGGGTTAGGGTTCGGGCTAGGGTTAGGGTTAGGGGACGGGGACGGTTTAGGGTCCAGGTGAGGGTACGACAACGCTTTAGGGGGAGCGTACGTGTGAGGGCGCGGGTTAGTGTCAGCGTACGGGTTAGGATTAGGGGACGGGTGAGGGTCAGGCTTCGGGGAAGGGTTAGGGTTAGGGTTCGGGCTAGGGTTAGGGTTAGGGGACGGGGACGGTTTAGGGTCCAGGTGAGGGTACGACAACGCTTTAGGGGGAGCGTACGTGTGAGGGCGCGGGTTAGTGTCAGCGTACGGGTTAGGATTAGGGGACGGGTGAGGGTCAGGCTTCGGGGAAGGGTTAGGGTTAGGGTTCGGGCTAGGGTTAGGGTTAGGGGACGGGGACGGTTTAGGGTCCAGGTGAGGGTACGACAACGCTTTAGGGGGAGCGTACGTGTGAGGGCGCGGGTTAGTGTCAGCGTACGGGTTAGGATTAGGGGACGGGTGAGGGTCAGGCTTCGGGGAAGGGTTAGGGTTAGGGTTCGGGCTAGGGTTAGGGTTAGGGGACGGGGACGGTTTAGGGTCCAGGTGAGGGTACGACAACGCTTTAGGGGGAGCGTACGTGTGAGGGCGCGGGTTAGTGTCAGCGTACGGGTTAGGATTAGGGGACGGGTGAGGGTCAGGCTTCGGGGAAGGGTTAGGGTTAGGGTTCGGGCTAGGGTTAGGGTTAGGGGACGGGGACGGTTTAGGGTCCAGGTGAGGGTACGACAACGCTTTAGGGGGAGCGTACGTGTGAGGGCGCGGGTTAGTGTCAGCGTACGGGTTAGGATTAGGGGACGGGTGAGGGTCAGGCTTCGGGGAAGGGTTAGGGTTAGGGTTCGGGCTAGGGTTAGGGTTAGGGGACGGGGACGGTTTAGGGTCCAGGTGAGGGTACGACAACGCTTTAGGGGGAGCGTACGTGTGAGGGCGCGGTTTAGTGTCAGCGTACGGGTTAGGATTAGGGGACGGGTGAGGGTCAGGCTTCGGGGAAGGGTTAGGGTTAGGGTTCGGGCTAGGGTTAGGGTTAGGGGACGGGGACGGTTTAGGGTCCAGGTGAGGGTACGACAACGCTTTAGGGGGAGCGTACGTGTGAGGGCGCGGTTTAGTGTCAGCGTACGGGTTAGGATTAGGGGACGGGTGAGGGTCAGGCTTCGGGGAAGGGTTAGGGTTAGGGTTCGGTCTAGGGTTAGGGTTAGGGGACGGGGACGGTTTAGGGTCCAGGTGAGGGTACGACAACGCTTTAGGGGGAGCGTACGTGTGAGGGCGCGGGTTAGTGTCAGCGTACGGGTTAGGATTAGGGGACGGGTGAGGGTCAGGCTTCGGGGAAGGGTTAGGGTTAGGGTTCGGGCTAGGGTTAGGGTTAGGGGACGGGGACGGTTTAGGGTCCAGGTGAGGGTACGACAACGCTTTAGGGGGAGCGTACGTGTGAGGGCGCGGGTTAGTGTCAGCGTACGGGTTAGGATTAGGGGACGGGTGAGGGTCAGGCTTCGGGGAAGGGTTAGGGTTAGGGTTCGGGCTAGGGTTAGGGTTAGGGGACGGGGACGGTTTAGGGTCCAGGTGAGGGTACGACAACGCTTTAGGGGGAGCGTACGTGTGAGGGCGCGGGTTAGTGTCAGCGTACGGGTTAGGATTAGGGGACGGGTGAGGGTCAGGCTTCGGGGAAGGGTTAGGGTTAGGGTTCGGGCTAGGGTTAGGGTTAGGGGACGGGGACGGTTTAGGGTCCAGGTGAGGGTACGACAACGCTTTAGGGGGAGCGTACGTGTGAGGGCGCGGGTTAGTGTCAGCGTACGGGTTAGGATTAGGGGACGGGTGAGGGTCAGGCTTCGGGGAAGGGTTAGGGTTAGGGTTCGGGCTAGGGTTAGGGTTAGGGGACGGGGACGGTTTAGGGTCCAGGTGAGGGTACGACAACGCTTTAGGGGGAGCGTACGTGTGAGGGCGCGGGTTAGTGTCAGCGTACGGGTTAGGATTAGGGGACGGGTGAGGGTCAGGCTTCGGGGAAGGGTTAGGGTTAGGGTTCGGGCTAGGGTTAGGGTTAGGGGACGGGGACGGTTTAGGGTCCAGGTGAGGGTACGACAACGCTTTAGGGGGAGCGTACGTGTGAGGGCGCGGGTTAGTGTCAGCGTACGGGTTAGGATTAGGGGACGGGTGAGGGTCAGGCTTCGGGGAAGGGTTAGGGTTAGGGTTCGGGCTAGGGTTAGGGTTAGGGGACGGGGACGGTTTAGGGTCCAGGTGAGGGTACGACAACGCTTTAGGGGGAGCGTACGTGTGAGGGCGCGGGTTAGTGTCAGCGTACGGGTTAGGATTAGGGGACGGGTGAGGGTCAGGCTTCGGGGAAGGGTTAGGGTTAGGGTTCGGGCTAGGGTTAGGGTTAGGGGACGGGGACGGTTTAGGGTCCAGGTGAGGGTACGACAACGCTTTAGGGGGAGCGTACGTGTGAGGGCGCGGGTTAGTGTCAGCGTACGGGTTAGGATTAGGGGACGGGTGAGGGTCAGGCTTCGGGGAAGGGTTAGGGTTAGGGTTCGGGCTAGGGTTAGGGTTAGGGGACGGGGACGGTTTAGGGTCCAGGTGAGGGTACGACAACGCTTTAGGGGGAGCGTACGTGTGAGGGCGCGGGTTAGTGTCAGCGTACGGGTTAGGATTAGGGGACGGGTGAGGGTCAGGCTTCGGGGAAGGGTTAGGGTTAGGGTTCGGGCTAGGGTTAGGGTTAGGGGACGGGGACGGTTTAGGGTCCAGGTGAGGGTACGACAACGCTTTAGGGGGAGCGTACGTGTGAGGGCGCGGGTTAGTGTCAGCGTACGCGTTAGGATTAGGGGACGGGTGAGGGTCAGGCTTCGGGGAAGGGTTAGGGTTAGGGTTCGGGCTAGGGTTAGGGTTAGGGGACGGGGACGGTTTAGGGTCCAGGTGAGGGTACGACAACGCTTTAGGGGGAGCGTACGTGTGAGGGCGCGGGTTAGTGTCAGCGTACGGGTTAGGATTAGGGGACGGGTGAGGGTCAGGCTTCGGGGAAGGGTTAGGGTTAGGGTTCGGGCTAGGGTTAGGGTTAGGGGACGGGGACGGTTTAGGGTCCAGGTGAGGGTACGACAACGCTTTAGGGGGAGCGTACGTGTGAGGGCGCGGGTTAGTGTCAGCGTACGGGTTAGGATTAGGGGACGGGTGAGGGTCAGGCTTCGGGGAAGGGTTAGGGTTAGGGTTCGGGCTAGGGTTAGGGTTAGGGGACGGGGACGGTTTAGGGTCCAGGTGAGGGTACGACAACGCTTTAGGGGGAGCGTACGTGTGAGGGCGCGGGTTAGTGTCAGCGTACGGGTTAGGATTAGGGGACGGGTGAGGGTCAGGCTTCGGGGAAGGGTTAGGGTTAGGGTTCGGTCTAGGGTTAGGGTTAGGGGACGGGGAAGGTTTAGGGTCCAGGTGAGGGTACGACAACGCTTTAGGGGGAGCGTACGTGTGAGGGCGCGGGTTAGTGTCAGCGTACGGGTTAGGATTAGGGGACGGGTGAGGGTCAGGCTTCGGGGAAGGGTTAGGGTTAGGGTTCGGGCTAGGGTTAGGGTTAGGGGACGGGGACGGTTTAGGGTCCAGGTGAGGGTAGGACAACGCTTTAGGGGGAGCGTACGTGTGAGGGCGCGGGTTAGTGTCAGCGTACGGGTTAGGATTAGGGGACGGGTGAGGGTCAGGCTTCGGGGAAGGGTTAGGGTTAGGGTTCGGGCTAGGGTTAGGGTTAGGGGACGGGGACGGTTTAGGGTCCAGGTGAGGGTACGACAACGCTTTAGGGGGAGCGTACGTGTGAGGGCGCGGGTTAGTGTCAGCGTACGGGTTAGGATTAGGGGACGGGTGAGGGTCAGGCTTCGGGGAAGGGTTAGGGTTAGGGTTCGGGCTAGGGTTAGGGTTAGGGGACGGGGACGGTTTAGGGTCCAGGTGAGGGTACGACAACGCTTTAGGGGGAGCGTACGTGTGAGGGCGCGGGTTAGTGTCAGCGTACGGGTTAGGATTAGGGGACGGGTGAGGGTCAGGCTTCTGGGAAGGGTTAGGGTTAG